>NW_021703775.1:23729910-24144611 GCF_005190385.1 Monodon monoceros | reverse complement strand
GCCTGGAGGGGTGGGATAGGGAGGGTGGGAGGGAGGGAGATGCAAGAGGGAAGAGATATGGGAACATATGTATATGTATAAATGATTCACTTTGTTATAAAGCAGAAACTAACACACCATTGTAAAGCAATTATACTCCAATAAAGATGCTAAAAAAAAAGAATTTCAGGTGTGCAATAAAAATCATGTATTTGAAAAAAAAGAATTTCAGGTGTGCAATAAAAATTATGTATTTGAAAAATAAATAAAGTGGTTTGATGTGTAAAAATATATATGTCTTGGTGTGTTTTTCCTTGGATTTATCCTGTATGGGACTCTCTGTGATTCCTGGACTTTATTAACTATTTTCTTTCTCATATTTCAGAAGTTTCCAAATATAAACTCTTCGAATATTTTCTCAGTCCCTTTCTTTTTCTCTTCTTCTTCTGAGACCCCTATAATTTGAATGTTGATGCATGTAATATTTTCCCAGAGGTCTCTGAGACTGTCCTCAATTCTTTTCATTCTTTTTTCTTTATTCTGCTCTGCAGTAGTTATTTCCACTATTTTTTCTTCTAGGTCACTTATCCGTTCTTCTGCCTCAGTTATTCTGCTATTTATTCCTTCTAGAGAATTTTTAATTCCATTTATTGTGTAGTTCATCTTTGTTTGTTTGCTCTTTATTTCATCTAGGTCCTTGTTAAATATTTCTTGTATTTTCTTCATTCTATTTTCAAGATTTCGGATCATCTATACTATCACTACTCTGAGATTTTTTTCAGGTAGACTGTCTATTTCCCCTTCATTTTTGTGGTCTGGTGGGTTTTTAGCTTGCTCCTTCATCTGCTGTGTTTCTCTGTCTTCTCATTTTGCTTAACTTACTGTGTTTGTGGTCTCCTTTTCACAGGCTGCAGGTTCATAGTTCCTATTGTTTTTGTTGTCTGCCCCCAGTGGCTAAGGTTGTTTCAGAGCATTTTGTAGGCTTCCTGGTAAAGGGCACTAGTGCCTGTGTTCTGGTGGATGAGACTGGATCTTGTCTTTCTTGTGGGCAGGACTGTGTCTTGTGGTGTGTTTTGGTTTGTCTGTGACCTTATTATGATTTTATGCAGCCTCTTTGCTAATTGGTGGGGTTGTGGTCCTGTCTTGCTATTTGTTTGTCATAGGGTGTCCAGCACTGTATCCTTCTGGTCTTTGAGTGGAGCTGGGTCTTAGTGTGAAGATGGAGATCTCTGGGAGAGCTTTTGCCATTTGATATTACATGGAGCTGTGAGATCTCTGGTGGACCAACGTCCTGAACTCAGCTCTCCCACTTCAGAGGCATAGGCCTTGCACCTGGCTGGGGCACAAAGACCCTGTGAGCCACATGGCTCAGAAGAAAAGGGAGACAAAAAGAAAGAAAGAAAGAAATATATAAAATAAGATAAAGTTATTAAAATAAAAATAATTATTAAAAATTAAAAAGTTAAAAAGTAATAATAAAAAGAAAGAAAGAAGAGAGCAACTTAACCAAAAAACAAATCCGCCAATGATAATGAGCACTGAAAAGTATACTAAAAAAAAAAAAATGGACAGACAGAACCCTAGGACAAATGGTAAAAGCAAAGCTATACAGATAAAATCACACAAAGAAGCATACACATACACACTCACAAAAAGAGAAAAAGGAAAAATATATAGATTTCATTGCTCCCAAACTCCATTGCCTCAATTTTGGGATGATTCATTTTCTATTCAGGTATTCCACAGATGCAGGGTACCTCAAGTTGATTGTGGAGATTTAATCCACTGCTCCTGAGGCTGCTGGGAGAGATTTCCCTCTCTCTTCTTTGTTCGCACAGCTCCTGGGGTTCATCTTTGGATTTGGCCCCGCCTCTGTGTGTAGGTAGCCTGAGGGCATCTGTTGTTTGCTTAGATGGGATGGGGTTAAAGTAGCAGCTGATTAGGGGGCTCTGGCTCCCTCAGGGCGGGGGTAGGGAAGGATATGGAATGCAGGGTGAGCGTGCAGCAGCAGAGGTGTGACGTTGCAACAGCCTGAGGCATGCCGTGTGTTCTTCCAGGGAAGTTGTCCCTGGATCAGGGGACCCTGGCAGTGGCGGGCTGCACAGGCTCCTGGGAAGGGAGGTGTGGATAGTGACCTGTGCTTGCACACAGGCTTCTTGGTGGCTGCAGCAGCAGCCTTAGCATTTCATGCCCATCTCTGGGGTCCAGGCTGAAAGCCATGGCTCGCGCCCATCTCTGTAGCTCGTTTAGGCGGTGCTCTAAATCCCCCTTCTCATGCACCCTGAAGCAATGGTCCCTTGCTCTTAGGCATTTCCAGACTTTTTCCCAGACTTCCTCCTGCCTAGCTGTGGTGCACTAGCCCTGCTCATGCTGTATTCACACAGCCAACCCCAGTCCTCTCCCTGAGGTCTGACCTTTGAAGATGCCGGAGCCTCAGGTCCCAGCCCCCACCCCTTTTGGCCGGCATGTGAGCAGACTCAGGCTGGTGAGTGCTTGTCGACACTGGTCCACTGTGTGGGAACCTCTCTGCTTTGCCCTCTGCACCACTGTTGCTGTGCTCTCCTCCATGGCTCTGAAACTTCCTCCCCACCACCCCCCGTCTCCGCCAGTGAAGGGGCTTCCTAGTGTGTGGAAACTTTTCCTCCTTCACAGCTCCCTCTTAGTGGTGCAGGTCCCCTCCCTATTCTTTTGTCTCTATTTTTTCTGTTTTCTTTTGCCTTACCCAGGTACGTGGGGAGTTTCTTGCCTTTGGGGAAGTGTGAGGTGTTCTGCCAGCGTTCAGTAGGTGTTCTGTAGGAGTTGTTCCATATGTAGATGTATTTCTGATGTATTTGTGGGGAAGAGGGTGATCTCCACGTCTTACTCTTCTGCCATCTTGAAGGTCTCTTCTGTCATGTGTATTTTGATATGGATTGCATGTAATTTGTATTTTTCTTGGAATAGTATGGATATTTTAACAATATTAATTATTCCAATCCTCAAACATGGGATATCTTTTCATTTACTAGTATCATCTTCAGTTTTCATCATTGATGTCTTATAGCTTTCAGAGTGTAGATCTTACACATCACTGATTAAATTTATTGCTAAATTTATTCTTTTTGATGTGACGGTAAATGGGATGTTTTCTTGCTTTATCTTTCGATAGTTCACTATTAGTGTACACAAAAGCAACAGATTTCTGTATATTAATCTTGTATCCTGCAACTCTACTGAATTTATTGCTTAGTTCTAAATTTGTTTTTTGTGGAGTATCTAGTGTTTTCTATATATAGTGTTATGTCATCTGCAAACAGTGACAGTTTTACTTCTTTTCCAATTTGGACACTTTTAATTTATTTTTCTTGTCTAATTGCTGTGGCTAGGGTTTCTAGTGCTATGTTAAAGAGAAGTGGTCAAAGAGGCTATCCTGGTCTAGTTTGCTTTCAGCTTTTTTTTTTATTCTGGTACACGGGCCTCTCACTGTTGTGGCCTCTCCCATTGCAGAGCACAGGCTCCGGACACGTAGGCTCAGTGGCCATGGCTCATGGGCCTAGCTGCTCTGCGGCATGTGGGATCTTCCCGGACCAGGGCATGAACCCGTGTCCCCTGCATTGGCAGGCGGACTCTCAACCACTGCACCACCAGGGAAGCCCTCAGCTTTTAACTGTTGAGTATTATGTTAGGTGTTGGTTTGCCTTAAATGGCCTTAATTATTATGTTGGGGTATGTTCCCTCTATATCAACTTTGATGGGAGTTTTTTTTTTTTTATCATGAATGGATGTTGACTTTTGTGAAATGTTTTTTGTGCATCTATTAAGATTATTATATGGTTTTGATCTTTCTTTTAGGTTAACGTGGGCTATCATGTTGATTGAACTGTTGGTGTTGAACCATCCTTGCATTGCTGGAATAAATCTCACTTGATCATGGTGAATGATCCTTTTTATGCATTGTTGTACTTGGTTTGCTAATATTTTGTTGAGGGTCTTTGCATCTATGTTCATCAGTGCTATTGGCCTGTAATTTTCTTTTTTAGTAATGTCTATGTCTGGTTTTGGTATCGGGGTACTGCTTGCTTCATCGAATGAGTTCAGGAATATTCCCTCCTCTTTAGTTATTTGGAATGGTTTGAGAACAATAGGTATTACCTCTTCTTTAAATGCATGCTAGAATTCCCCTGTGAAATTGTCCAGTACTGGACTTTTGTTCGTTGAGAATTTTTAAATTACTAATTCAACATCAATACCAGAAATTGGTCTGTTCAGATTATCTTTTTCATCCTGATACAGTCTTGCAAGGTTCTATGTTTCTAGGAATTTATCCATTTCTTCTTTTCCTAATTTGTTGGTATAAAACTATAACATTCTCATGACTTTTTTATATTTCTTTGATATTGATTATAACTTATCTTTCATTTCTAATTTTCATAATTTTAACCACCTCTATTTTTTTTTTCTTAATGAGTCTGGCTAAAGTTTATCAATTTTGTTTTTCTTTTCAAAAAACTAGCACTTGGTTTTCAACAAACTGGATTATTGAACTCTTCTATTGTTGTTGTTTGTTTGGTCTCTATTTTATTTATTTCCACTCTGATCTTATTTCTTTCTTTCTGCTGACCTTGGGCTTTCTTTGTTCTTTTTCTAATTCCTTTACATCGTAAGTTAGGGTGTTTATTTGAGATTTTTCCTGTTTCTTTGGTAGGTCTGTATCACTATAAATTTCCATCTTAGAAGGGCTTTTGTTGCATCTCATAAATTTTGGAAAGTCGTTTTTATTTCCATTTGTTTTAAGGTAGTTTCTAATTTCTTCTTTGATTTTTTTGTTGACCCATTAATTTTTTAAGCATGCTCTTTAGTCTCCACTTGTTTGTTTGTTTGTTTCCATTTTTCTTCCTGTAATTAATTTCTAGTTTCATACTGTTGTGGTCTGAAACTGTGCTTGATATAATTTCAATCTTATTAAATTTATTGAGACTTGTTTTGTGGCTTAATATGTAAGCTGTCATGGAGAAAATTCCATGTGAACTTCAAAATAATTTGAATTCTGCTGTTCTAGGATGGGATGTCCTATAGATATATATTAAATCCATGTGTTCTAATATGTCATTTAAGGCCACTGTTTCTTTGGATTTTCTGTTTGGATGATCTATCCATTTATGTAAGTGGGATGTAAAAGTCCCCTATTATTAATATATTGCTGTCAATTTCTCCCTTTATGTCTGTTAAAATTTGTTTTATATATTTACTTCCTCCTTTATTGAGTGCACATATGTTCACAAATGTTATATCCTCTTCTTGTATTGACCCCTTTATTACTATATAATGCCCTTCTTTGTTTTTGTTATAGACTTTTTTCCCCATGATTTTATTTTATTTTATTTTATTATTTTACTTTATTTAACACCTTTATTGGAGTATAATTGCTCCACAATGGTTTGTTAGTTTCTGCTTTACAACAAAGTCAATCAGCCATACATATACATACATCCCTATATCTCCTCCCTCCCACCCTCCCCATCCCACCCCTCCAGGTGGTCACAAAGCACTGATCTGATCTCCCTGTGCTATGCGGCTGCTTCCCACTAGCTATCTATTTTACATTTGGTAGTGTATATATGTCCATGCCACTCTCTCACTTTGTCCCAGCTTACCCGTCCCCCTCCCCATGTCCTCAAGTCCATTCTTTACATATGGAGGTTCCTTAAAAAACTAAAAATAGACTTTGTTTAAAAGGCTGCTTTGTCTGAGTATTGCTACCTCAGCTTTCTTTTAATTTTCATTTTCATGAAATAACATTTTCCATCTTTTCACTTTCAACCTGTGTATTTCTTTAGCACCAAAGTGAGTCTGTTGTAGGCATCAAAGAGATGAGTCTTGTTTTACCCAATCAGCCACCCTATACCTTTTGATTGAATAATTTAGTCTATTGACATTTAAAGTGATTATTGATAGGTTTGTACTTATTGCAATTTTCTTATTTGTATTCTGGTTGTTCTTGTAATTCTTCTCTCTTTTTATTTTTCTCCTTTTAGTCTCTTTCCCTTGTGGTTTGATGATTTTCTTTAGTGTGTTGTTTGGCTACCTTTCTCTCTCATTTTTGTGTATCTATTATAGGTTTTTGATTTTTGGTTACCATGGAGTTCATATATGTCAACGTATAACTTTATTTATTTGCTTTAAACCTGCAGTCATTTATGTTCAAACACAACCTAAAAGACCTATATTTTTACTCCTCCAACCACATTTTGTGTTTTTGATGTCATATTTTACATCATCTTCATGCTTATCCCTTAATTGTTTATTATAGTTAGAGGGTTTTTTTTATTACAATTTTTGTCTTTTTACTTTTGTGCTAGCTTAAGTGTTTGATCCATTACCTTATATATTTGACATTACTAGTGGGATTTTTAGCTTTCTATACTTTGTTATAGCCTTTTATTTTTATTTAAAAAAGACACTTTAACATTTCTTATAAGGTCAGTTTAGCGGTGATTAACTCATTTAATTTTTGCTTGTCTGGGAAATTCTTTGTCTCTCCTCCAATTCTGAATGTTAACTTTACTGGGTAGTTTTCTTAGGTTGTGAGTTTTTTCTTTTCAGCACTTTAAATACTGCATGCCCCTTCCTTCTGTCCTGCAAAGTTTCTGCTGAAAATATCAGGTGATAACCCTATGGAAATTCCCTTGCATGTGACTCTTTGTTTCTCCTTGGCTGCCTGTAAAATTCTCTCTTTTAACTTTTGCCACTTCAATTATGATATGTCTTGCTGTGGTTCTCTTTGGGTTCATCTTATTTGGGACTGTCTGTGCTTCCTGTACCTGGATATCTGTTTCCTTATCCAGGTTGTAAAAGTTTTCAGCCATAATTTCATCAAATACATTTTCTACCCATTTCTCCCTCTCTTCTCCTTCTGAGATCCTATAATGCAAAGGTTACTATGCTTGATGTTGTCCCAGGTGTTTCTTAAATTATCCTCATTAAATTTTTTCAAAATTTTTGCTATCCAGATTGGGTTATTTCCACTAATCTATGTTCCATACTGCTTATGTATTCTGTATCAACTGACATGGTGTTAATTCTTTCTAGTGTATTTTTCATTCCAGTTATTGTATTCTTTATGTTTGAGTAGTTTGTTTGTTTTGTATTTTCTAATTCTTTTTGGAAGTTCTCACTGTGTTCATCTATTCTTTTCTTGAGTTCAGTTAGCACTTTTATTAGTATTGCTTTGAACTTATCAGATAAATTATTTATCTCAGTTTTACCATTTTTTTCTGGGGTTTTATCTTGATATTTAATTTGAAACATATTCCTCTATTTTCTCATTTTGTCTGACTTTCTCTGTTTGTCTTTATGAAATTAGGTGAAACAGTTATCTATCCCAGTCTTGAAGGCATGTTCTTTTGTGGGAGTGTCCTTATGCAGTCTGCGTGTGCCCACTAGGCTTGGTGGGAGAGCTGGACATAAAGTGAGCACAGGCCACATATTCTTTTGGGGTGCACTAGCAGCCACCTTGGTTGGAGGTATGGCTGGAGTCAGACAAGCTGTAGCCAGAGGCAGATGTAAACCAGGGCATGTCCAATGTCATCACTGCCCTATCAGAGTTGGGGCTGGCACCCATGGATCTGGAGAAGGAAGCTTGAGGGAGGTGGTCTTCTTCCTGGTGAGATGGTAGTGTATGCCTTCGTTGGGGGCATGGCCTGGGTCTGAGGGCTTGGGACCGCATGCCTGAGCAGTTTCTGATTTTTCCCCCTGGTTTATCTGCCTTGGTTAGCAGTGGGGTCATTGCAAGAGTGGTTGGAGCCACACTACTAAACTGGATCTACTCCCTCTCTGGTGCATGCACTCACTGTCAGTGGTGGTTTCTACCCTGGCTAGAGATGGACCCACTCCTTCCTAAGTACACACATGTGAATGCTGCCAAGGGAGGTCTCCCCTTTAGTGGGGAGCAATGCCAGAGAAGAAAGTGCTGGAGTAGGAGCTCAGTGCATGCTGTCAGTCATGCTGGGGCATTTCTTGCATGCCAGCCAGAGCATCAGACAGTTTTTAATCCGCTGCCTCTATGCTGGAACTTAGAGCAAGCAAATCTGTGTGTGCACTTTTCAAAAGCAGAGTCTTGTTTTCTTACAGTCCTCCTGTAAGCCCCACTGGCTTTCAAACCAGGTAAGCGGGCTTGTCTTTCAAGTGTCAGACACCAGGGGTTCTTAATACAGGGCTCAAACTCTTCACTCCCCAGGGAGAACCCCTGAGCCTCTGATATCCCTTTCCTCTCTAGGTCACTCACTAGGGGTACAGGTCTTGACTAGATTGTTTTTCCTTCCCTCCTACTAGACTCAGTGTGGTTCTTTCTTTACAGCTTGCTTGTAGAAGAGTCATTCTGCTAGTCTTCACATTGTTCTCAGTAAGATTTACTATATACAGTAAGTCCCCTACATATGAACAAATTCCATTCTGAGAGTGCATTCGTAAGTCCATTCATAAGTCCACTTTGTTTGTAAATCCAACAAAGTAAGCCTATGTACCCAACTAACACAATTGGCTATATAGTACTGTACTGTAATAAGTTTATAATATTTTTCACATAAATAATATATAAAAAACAAACAAAAAATAAAGAAAACATTTTTAATCTTATAGTACAGTACCTTGAAAGGTACAGTAGTAGCATCTACATCACTGCTGCTTTTATGATTGCTTCTGGACATTCTTGGCTCGAAATAAAGATGCTGTACTATTGTACTCTTTACAGTACTGTACAGAAAAGTACACAAAAACACAATCACTTGTAGAGGATGCACACACGTGACAATGTATGTCAGACACATAAACTACTTACCTGATTGGACATGCAAATGCATGTTCGCATCTTTGGAAGTTTGCAGCTTGAAAGTCCGTATGTAGGGGACTTACTGTATGTAGTTGTAAGTTTGATATATTCATTGGGAGACGTAAGTTCAGGGTCTTTCTACTCTGCCATCTTTTTTTTTTTCTTTTAATAAGTTTCCTTCTTTTCCTTTTATTTACTTATTTTTCTATTTATTTATTTATTTTTCATCTTTATTGGAGTATAATTGCTTTACAATGTTGTGTTAGTTTCTGTTGTATAACAAAGTGAATTAGCTATATGTATACATATATCCCCATATTCCCTCCCTCTTGAGCCTCCCTCCCACCCTCCCTATCCCACCCCTCTAGGTGGTCACAAAGCCCGGAGCTGATCTCCCTGTGCTATGCAGCTGCTTCACACTAGCTATCAAATTTACATTTGGTAGTGTATATATGCCAATGCTCCTTTCTCGTTTTGTCCCAGTTTCCCATTCCCCCACTCCCCCCATGTCCTCAAGTCCATTCTCTATATCTGCATCTTTGCTCCTCTCCTGCCCCTAGGTTCATCAGAATCATTTTTTTTTTAGATTCCATATATATGTGTTAGCATACAGTATTTGTTTTCCTCTTTCTGACTTACTTCACTCTGTATGACAGGCTGTATGTCCTTCCACTTCACAACAAATAACTCAATTTCATTCCCTTTTATGGCTGAGTAATATTCCATTGTATATATGTGCCACATCTTCTTTATCCATTCACCTGTCAATGGATACTGAAGTTGCTTCCATGTCCTAGTTATTGTAAATAGTGCTGCAATGAACATTGTGGTATATGTCTCTTTTTGAATTATGGTTTTCTCAGGGTATATGCCCAGGAGTGGGATTGCTGGGTCATATGGTAGTTCTATTTTTAGTTTTTTAAGGAACCTCCATACTGTTTTCCATAGTGGCTGTATCAATTTACATTCCCACCAACAGTGCCAGAGTGTTCCTTTTTCTCCACACCCTCTCCAGCATTTATTGTTTCTAGATTTTTTGATGATGGCCATTCTGACTGGTGTGAGGTGATACCTAATTGTAGTTTTGATTTGCATTTCTCTAATGATTAGTGATGTTGAGCAACCTTTCATGTGTTTGTTGGCAATCTGTATATCTTCTTTGGAGAAATGTCTGTTTAGGTCTTCTGCCCATTTTTGGATTGGGTTGTTTGTTTTTTTGATATTGAGCTGTGTGAGCTGCTTGTAAATTGGGAGATTAATCCTTTGTCAGTTGCTTCATTTGCAAATATTTTCTCCCATTCTGAGGGCTATCTTTTCCTCTTGTTTATGTTCTCCTTTGCTGTGCAAAAGCTTTTAAGTTTCATTAGGTCCCATTTGTTTATTTTTGCTTTTATTTCCATTTCTCTAGGAGGTAGGTCAAAAAGGATCTTGCTGTGATTTATATCAAAAAGTGTTCTGTCTATGTTTTGCTCTAAGAGTTTTATAGTGTCTGGCCTTACATTTAGGTCTGTAATCCATTTGGAGTTTATTTTTGTGTATGGTGTTAAGAAGTGTTCTAATTTCATTCTTTTACATGTAGCTGTCCAGTTTTCCTATCACCATTTATTGAAGAGGCTGTCTTTTTTCCATTGTTTATTCTTTCTTCCTTTGTCAAAGATAAGATGACCATACATGCATGGGTTTATCTCTGGGCTTTCTATCCTGTTCCATTGATCTATATTTCTGTTTTTGTGCTAGTGCCATACTGTCTTGATTACTGTAGCTTTGTAGTATACTCTGAAGTCAGGGAGCCTTATTCTTCCAGCTCCATTTTTCTTTCTCAAATTTGTTTTGGCTATTCGGGGTCTTTTGTGTTTCCACACAAATTGTAAAATTTTTTGTTCTAGTTCTGTGAAAAATGCCCTTGGTAATTTGAGAGGGATTGCACTGAATCTGTAGATTTCTTTGGGCAGTATAGTCATTTTCACAATGTTGATTCCTCCAATCCAAGAACAGGGTATATCTCTCCATCCATTTGTGTCATCTTTGATTTCTTTCATCAGTGTCATAGTTTTCTGCATACAGGTCTTTTGTCTCCTTAGATAGGTTTATTCCTAGGTATTTTATTCTTTTTGTTGCAGTGGTTCATGGGAGTGTTTCCTTAATTTCTCTTTCAGATTTTTTGTTGTTAGTGTATAGGGATGAAAGAGATTTTTGTGTACTCTGCCATCTTGGTCCCACCTCTAACAATTAGTATTTACAATTTTTTATTTGTACTTGTGATTTAAATATATTGGATGTGTTTTGTATCATTGCAGTTTATTATTCTAATTGAGGATCAAGTTGTGCCAACTTTGGCCCAGGGGAGCAAAGAACATACACTAATTCAAGCCAATTAAGAAAATAATTTGTTAATGAGCGCGAGAGAGGTGTTTTGTGAATAGAAATATAAGAAGTTTTTGTACAGACCTGAAACTAGAAATTGACTCTCTTTCTTTTCATATACTTTCTCTTCATATCTGCTTAATTCATCTCTCTCTGTCAATTCACTCTCTTAACTTCATTTTCATAGTGGGCACAAGTTCTTCTGAGTTTTATCTACTCCATTCCAGCTTTAACTTTAACTAAAAATCTTCACTATTATTATCATCTACAAACTTCAGGAAAAATGAGACCACCAGGAATTCCAAACCTATAACTCTCAGAGCTCTAAGACACCTCAAGATTTCAAGGCTCATATTATTGCCATTAACTTTGATGGCAGTAAGATCAATCTCCTCTTATAATTACAGCTTATCTCCTTCTGAATTAAAAATAGGTCACCTCATGCATTTGAACATTATTTCCAATGCTAGATTCTCGTTGATTACAAGCTGATATGACAGAACACAGAATATAGAAATTCACGTGGTGCATCCAGGTTTATCAGTAACAAGTTGAATTTCTAAACACCCACTGAGATAGACTCTAAATATTCTGAAACCTGGATATTGAGTTTTCTAAAAGAGGTAGTAGAGAAAAAACTGCCATTGAGGCTTAATGGAACAGACCTTATCTGGCAATGTAAACAACTGACATCCTACTAAAACTCTAAGGTGTTGTTCTCAACTTTAAAGACATACAGCACTTTCTTCTGATTATTGGATGTCTAGTAATTCAGAGACCTTAAATTTAGGATTCTTAGGAATTGTCCAGAAGCCTCTCACTACAGAAATCTTCCATCCAAGATGATGGAACATGTTGTTGACTACAGAAAAACCAGCTTCCTTCCAAGACGATGGACAAGATTAATTTTCTAGTTCATCATCACTTGGTTTGCTTTTCCTTTACTATTAATATTAATTGTTAGTGTATTTTGATACCCTCAATTAAGTAACTAAAAGACATCTCAATATGATATCCCTTATCACCATTCTATTACTTTGACTCTGTATGATCTTTGGCAACTTAAGAGAAAACAAAATTTTATGATGTATTTTTCTCAGATCATAGCTATGACTATGAATTTAACTGTCTGCTGACCAATTAAATAACTGTTCCTTCAAATATTAACAAGGTAGATTATTTTTATAGAACCTTCCATAACTTAAAGTTTCCTCACATTATTAATCCTAATCTTTGTATAATTTTATAAAAATGAAAGCTTTACCTGACATTGGCAAAATGCTTTTACTAAAATCATTACAACTGTATCAGCAAGACTTGGCCTTTTAGAAATGAGAACACCCTCCCTACAACAATCAGTTTTTTATCTTCAGAGGCACAGAAGCCTGCTTTCAGGAACTGTTTAACTCTACTCTACTCAAAGAATCTGCCCAACTCGAGGGACAAAAATTTGCCCTGTCCCTGTTGTACTAATGTATACTCTTACGGTTGACCCTTGAACAACATGGGTTTGAATTGTGTGAATCCACTTACATGTGGATTTTTTGAATAAATACATACTACAGAACTGCAGAGGGCCAACTCTAAAGTTATCCAACACGTATTTTAAACTACATGGAAGTCAGTGCCTTAATCCCCACATTATTCAAGGGTCAACTGTATTCTTAATATAATGTGCCTACTAGAGTACTACTTATGTGAAATACACATACCTGCCACACACTAACTTAACATGTGTATTCAGGATAATTGTTAGAGATTTTTCCAAAATTTTAAAACTATCAGGAAATCATGTTTCCCTGAAAAGAATGCTCAAAGCCCTGTACAAAGAGGCAAGCACATTCCACTTCCAAAAATTTCCTGTAAGGAAAGCTAATTCCCTTTTAATGAATAATATATGGGCTAAAACTCCCACAGTAAAACACACACACACACACACACACACACACACACACACACACACACGCACAGACAATGGGAAAAGAATGTCAAAAACTTGTCTTTAAACCTAGGAAAACTTACGAATTACACAGCTTTATCTCCAGAAGCCCAATAAACCAGTTTAAATTTAAACTCATTAGCTAGACCTATCATTGACAGTCACATTGTTTTTTATTTATTTTTAGCTAGTGAAGGAAAAAAATTGTACTCTAACAATCACTTCTTGTTGTGCTTAAATACTGGAGAGCAAGTAGAATGATCCATGACTAAGATAAAAAAAAAAAGGCTACCTTGCTTTCTAAAACAGACACATGTATTTTCATTGCCTGGGTTTTATATTCTAGGTCCCTGGCTTTGAGAATTACTACAAAAATGAATGAGAAATCATTTTGTTTCAGGTAATTTCTCTTTTTGCCTTTGGCCAATGTATCTCATCTAGAGTACTAAATGTTACAGCATAGCCATTATCATGTCAGATGATTCAACAACTCATCTTATGGTGGAAGAAGGAGGGTTTAACCCTAGTTTAACTATAGGCTCTGTTCTCTGTACAATCTTTGGATCTTGATTAAGAAAATTTCAGCAATGGTGAACTGAGAAGAAGAAAAGCAGTCCCGTACATCCAGAAGTTGGCCTGATACTATCATCAAGCCACAGTGTTGCTGGGTGCTGACCCAGCACTCACAGCAGGGCTATGATGTTCTTTTGTTGAAGATAAATGTACACAATGTGTACACAAACAATGTGTTTGTACACAACATCAACATGAGACAAAGTCATGATGGATGAAGACAAAACCAAGACTACTCTGTAATCATGTCTGTGAACACTGTCCAAATCACAAAATTGACCAACATCCTCTTATCCTGGCTTATATGAGTGACTACTGCTTCTTTGTCAATTATAGTTTTTTATCTTCATTCTAGTTTTTCCTCCTAGATTATATTTACTTAATCTTAGAATTGCTTCTGCTTTCTGAAAGCATCCAGTCCAGAGCAAAGCCTTTTTTCCTTAACTCCACCGTCCACCACCCACCCCCTAGTTATCTTAGACAAGCCCAATCCGTGATGTTTTCTAACACCCTCCTACTAAGTCACCACACAGTTCCCCATGGTGTGCATTCTCCCTCATTGTAAGAAGCAATGAACCCAGCTTGCTCAACTACAGGTGTGTTCCTGGTAATGTTTGGCTGGAGAACATTGACAGATTGAATGCTATAAAATTGCCATTTTTGTAAGTCAAAAGTTGTATATTGGACATTTCATACAGTTCAAATTAATAGATCAAACATGGTGGTTTTGAGGGTCTATCTCAATGGCAGTTCTCTGAGAAGTCCTTTCCACTACTAGATGCTAGACTATTTGTGAGAACTTAATAGAAAAATATGGCATTAATAGATGAATAGTTTTTAAAGTAATTTTGTCTGGAGAGAGAGATAGGAGGTAACTAGATATTGGATACATTTGAGAGGGTTTATATGCCAAGACAGAGATGAAAGTAGAAAATGAAAGTTGAAAATACCACAGAGAGAGAAAAATTGCTGGAGTTCCAGAAACATGGAAAGGGTTGGGACTTAGTTGTCGAGGAATAATAAGCCCAGGAAATGATAATTGCAAACAGTAGTACACACAGCACACTTACTATGTGTCAGAGACTGTTTTTTTAAAACCTTGCAAGTTGAAACTTGAAAAACATTGTGCTAAGTGAAAGGCACCAATAACAGAAGAACAGATAGTGTATGATTCCATTTATATGAAATGTCCAGAACAGGTAAATCTACAGAGATGTAACATAGTTTAGCAGTTTTCAGGGGCTACAGGGAGATGGAAATGGGGAATGATTGCTCATGAATACAAGGTTTCTTTTTAGGGTTAAAAAAATGTTCTAAATTTGGATTGTGGTGATAGTGAATATACTAAAATCATTGAATTATATACTTTAAATGTATTTATTTTGTGATATGGGATTATATCTCAATAAATATATTTTAAGAAGCCTTACAAGTGCGTATTCAATTTATTAAGTGATGACTTATTTAATACTCACAAATACCCCATGAGGTCAATATTATTATCTGTTTTATAGATGAGAATACTGAGGTACAGTGAAGAAAGAAGGAAAGAATCAGGAATAATACTACAATTGAAATACAAGGAGAAGATATAAGATAACGTATAGGTAGCTAATGATCAAGAAGTCGAAAGAATTCCTGCTCTGTGGTTACTATTTAATTTTTTTCCCCTTGAAGTAGGAGATGAGGTTACATGCAGAGAGAAGGATAATTAACTTAGGGAAAGTAGGTGAATTTCAGAACAGCTAAGCTGGTCAAACACAAGTAGATAGATTTCTGAAAAGCACTGAGGAGACTGAGAGGCTATATACCACAGTTTACATGGTTTCAACACCCAGGGCTATGACATTTTCTCCAGCAATGCTTGGATGCCATGAGGTAGGAGAAAAAGGCATAGATTTGATTGATTCATCGCCAGGGAATTTTAGATGGGGGTAGAGCTAGGTTGTTAAGGGAGCAAGGGACAAAGTGCTCTGAAGGAAGAGGGAGTCCAGATAGTATGTGGAAGGAAGTAAGGCCCAGCGAGGGCTTTCAGACAGGGCAAACAGTACAGATGAAAGGAATGAAAGTCTACAACTGATGAAGAGTATGGGTGGAAGGAATGAGTGTGAGAGAGCTTAAAGAATTGCAGAGTAAATAACAGAGCTTAAAGAATGGGAGAGTAAATAACAAGAGCAGTGGTGTGTTGGCAAGCTTTTAACAGTCAGCTCTCTGGGATGAAAGTCCTGATTTGTAGGTCTTATTGCTTTCTATGGTAGTAGTATGGATACTATTACATTTACCTAGCTGGTAGGACCCTACACAGTTGCTGGAGACCAGTGCAGGACTCCAGTTCTATGGAAGTTCAAACCCTCCTCTCTCTTCCTCTCAACGTTAACTCCCCTGTCAGAGAGCACTCCTCTCCCCTTCTTGCAGGTGCTGCTCTGTGTTCAGGGGACTGAGTAAAGATCTGACTCAGTGCCTGGTGCACCCAAACACCATTTCTCCTGCCATTCCCAGAAAAAAAAAATCAAAATTGACCTTGTGAAACCATGCTACTCTTCCCTATGCCTTAGGGCCCAGTGGAAATAAGTGGGTCCCCAGGGAAAGATTAATAATTGGACACCCATTCAAACTACATTTTTGAAAAATAATCACCTTTATTTAGAAGGGGCAGGAAAAATGAGTTTTCTATGAACTCGATGTTATATTTACTTCTTTCTTTATATTAAAACAAGTTGTCTAATTTTGTTAAACTCTAGACAATTTCTTGGTTTCAAATTTACATGATAAAATTATTCATTTGTTTTTTGCACATATTACTTTGTCATATAGTGTTTGGCTTTAGAATTCTAACCATCTTGGTTGGCAGAGGATTGCCAGTTGGATGCTCCTGGTTGGTGGAGTGTAACTAGACTTTTGCTTATTTCTGAAAAACACCCATCAGCAACAGGTCATCTCCTAGAGTTTGTTTTCTTTAAAATGTTTTTTCCACATAACATCATTGTCATGTCATTTGGCTTTGGCAGTACTGTAAGGACACATTTCTTATTTGTCCCATTGATATTGTAGCTCCCTTTCTAGATCCATTTAACTCTCCTGCAAGTAGAAATGTCAGGACGTACTTTTTCATGGGTGCTGAGCACGGTGCAGTTCCTTGCCTTGTAGGAAAGGATAAGTGAGTTGTATCTCTCCTCCACATTTGTCCATTGCTTGAAAACAACCTGGACATCCAACCTGAGCCAAGTAATCTGTTTGGTGGCTTACCTGGCTTAGATATTCAGCAATGTCATCCACAGACCCTGGAAGGGCTTGGGTGACTGGGAATCTCTATGGGCCAGCTTCAAGGCTCGCTGGTGAAATGGTAGCCAGAGTTTCTGAGACCTTGAGGATTTATAAATAGATATATTCACTGCAAATAGTGAAGCACATGTGGTACCATGTCCACAACTTCCTGCAGCTACTGTCCTGGGACTCTGCTACCCATTCTCTGAATTGCTGCAAAGCTAGGTGGCAAGCACGTGGTAATGAGCAGACCAGTTCTTCCAAGGGTGCTGGGTCTATATGGGTGGATGTTCATTCTGCTGCAGGATTTACCACTCTCAAACTTTGTACCACATCCTTGGTCTTGGATACAGGATGGGATGTTTCATGGAATTCTGGATGGTTTGTCCTTTGCATTTAAATGATGATGGAAGCAACCTAAATGTCCATCTACAGATGGACACATATATACAATGGCACATATATAAAATGTGGCACATATATACAATGGAATATTACTCAGCCATAAAAATAAACATTACAGGGACTTCCCTGGTGGTGCAGTGGTTAAGAATCAGCCTGCCAGTGCAGGATACACGGGTTCAAGCCCTGGTCTAGGAAGATCCCACATGCCACGGAGCAACTAAGCCCGTGTGCCACAACTACTAAGCCTGCGCTCTACAGCCTGGGAGCCACAACTACTGAGCCTGCATGACACAACTACTGAAGCCCACATACCTAGAGCCTGTGCTCTGCATCAAGAGAAGCCACCACAATCAGAAGCCCATACACTGCAACAAAGAGTAGCCCCCGTTCTCCGCAACTAGAGAAAGCCACGCACAGCAACCAAAACCCAATGCAGCCAAAAATAAATAAAGTTATAAAAAAAAAAATTACAGATGAATGGAAGTTGTGGCACATGTATACAATGGAATATTAGCCATAAAAAGAAACAAAATTGAGTTTTTTGTAGTGAGTTGGATGGACCTAGAGTCTGTCATACAGAGTGAAGTAAGTCAGAAGGAGAAAAAAAAAACCATATGCTAACACATATATATGAAATCTAAAAAAAAAAAAAAAAAGGTTTTAATGAACTTAGTGGCAGGACAGGAATAAAGATACAAACGAAGAGAATGGACTTGAGGACATGGCGGAAAGGGGGGAAATGGAAGCTGGGATGAAGTGAAAGAGTAGCATTGACATATATACACTAACAAATGTAAAATAGATAGCTAGTGGGAAGCAGATGTATAGCACAGGGAGATCAGCTCTGTGCTTTGTGACCTCTAGAGAGGTGGGATAGGGAGGGTGGGAGGGAGGGGATATGGGAATGTGTGTATACATATAGCTGATTCACTTTTTTATACAGCAGAAACTATCACAACATTGTAAAGCAATTATACTCCAATAAAGATGATAAATAAATAAATAAATAAGGATGGACACAGGCACTGGTCAACTTTTTGACCCAAGGTACATATGCCAAGTTTCCAGGAAGCTGGCCACATTTGAGGTCAGTTATCTCATGAGGAGATAGCTGCTACTGACATCTAGGCTACCTGAAGCCTGCCTTGAGAGGGCATGGTGTGCCACAATAAAACATGCAGACCACTGAAGCTTGGGGTGGCTGAGAGATACTGGAACATTAACAGTGCTCTAGACATGCATTATTTGAATGCTTTATCATCCTTTACCTGTCAACCTAAACTCTTGAGAATTTTGCTTCTTGGCAAGAGAAGCAGGCAGACAACCAAACACAACAACACTCTTCTGAGAGCCAGTGACCAAGAACTGACAGGCTGGCCAGGGCCAAATGAGTAGATAAGCTGGTTTCAGAGGTGGGAGACTGTCCCTTTTGCGATAGATACCTCACCCAGGCACTTCAACTATGCCATGACATCACTTTGCTAGCCAAACCACAAAAGACAATCTAAATGGTGTTTTGTCGATTGTATGCTTTACAACCAAAGTTTCAGAAACACCATTTCTGATATTTTTAGTAGGACCTGTACTTAAAATTACTGCTATGTGCCCTTGAGATGGCCTTGACTTACAGGACATACATTTTCATAGTCCCATTCATGTCATGCTTTTGGGGTGATGAACATTTTCTCAAAGATGGCACACCTTATTGATCCTGTGCCTGTTTTCACTGGCTTCCTGAAAACACCCTGTTATCTGCCTCCCCTTGGGATTGGAGGAAGCTCCTGGTTTGTGGCTTGATTTTGAAGGGCATTATACTAGACTCAACTCCTAAAAGCACATAGTCAAACAAGACAGAACATTTGAGTATTTAGCCAGTCTATGTCAGACCAAAATATTTATTGAGTATTTATAATTTGCCAAGAAACGTTATCTGTAAATTGAGCATGAGGTAGCAAGAAAAAGAGGTAGAGAAGACAGCTTTCAGGCAGAGGGAACAGCAAGATCCCTTTGTTGGGGAGGCATGGCAAATTCAAAGAGCTGGGTGATGCTCATTGTGCTGGATTGGGGAAGAGCTGGGGGGAAGTGGGGCAACATGATGCTAGAGATGCAAGCCAGTGAGAGAGCATACAGACTTGATTTTTTAACCAGTAACTTCTAGGAGGCATGAACCACCTTCCCTTTTGTCTAATAGCTGCTAGTTGGTTATTGGAACTAGAACAATTTTTAAGATTAGTTTTATTTACTCCATATAAGCATATGCATTAACCAGGAATAACAATTTTAAAAGGCAATTTCAAAAGCCTAAGAATTAATACAATGAATTTTCCTAGGCAGTTTTGGAGTAGAAAATGTTGGTGACATCAAAGTAAAAAATGTCTGCCTGACACACATAAGTCTTGCAGGCTGGACAAATCCTCCTACAGCACCAGTGTGAAACGTGGTTTGTTTTATTCTGCATATCCTTTTCAGAACATGAAAAACAAATGATGACCAAATGACAGTGACATCCAAATCATGAAACTTTATGTGCACTAGTCAGGAAAAAACTGTAGATTTTGACAGATCCTCACACAGTATTAAAAAGAAGTTTTCTAAGTTTTAGAAACTGATAAGCAGCCTGTCCCAAAGAGGGAAGACAGCAGCTTCAGGATAACCTGCCAACTCACCAGGATTCACACTACTCTTTAATCACTCCCTATGAACATTTGACTAAATAGTTTACCTTGCCTTAACACACACTCTGACTTCCTCTCACAATGTTTAATGAACAATATACTTCCTAAATTAGCTTTCAGAAATGAACAAAACTTGAAACTTAAGACTCTCTCCCCACTTTACAAATGCCAAAAGATCCTATTTTAAGTGCTCTGGTTTACCGTTCTATGGGTAATTATTATGTCCTTCAGGAGGTTTCCAATGTTCTGCTTTTTTGGTATGAACCGCTGTGTGAACAGCAAAGTGAATACTCCCCAAAATGCTTTTAACACTTCCTTTGGTGGGATCCAGGTCAATAGCCTTCAAGGAGAACTTTTCAGTCTCTCCCTTATGACCTGTTTCCCATAGGTGAGATGAGCAGGGATATGGTCGGTCTTGGATCTCAGTGATTCCATACACCAATGCTCTGCTTCAGAGAGTTTACTTAATAGCATGTATACTTCACCCATCATGCTGTACAAGCTCTGTGGGGCAAATTGCCTTGATATTTTCTGAATTGCTTCCTTGTATACACTAAAAGCATCCTCATAGTGTCCCTGCTCATAATAGTGTTTCCCCATGTTGTACAGACAGCTGGTTACCGAGCTCTTATGTGTGCATGAGGGTCCCTTAGGTTTTGGAGGGAGATCTCAGAACACTTAAGAAATGTGCATCAGGTTTCTTCTGTCTTTCCTTGGTTCATTAGAATAATACCGATGTTTAAATACGAAGAAGCCAATGTAGGCATGCTCCTGATTGCCAATTTATAATAATGTAGTGCTTCTGCAAACCTGTTGCTCTCTTGTAGAAGTAACCTTACATTATAAAGCATGTCAGCCATGTTGCTTTGGTAGTACAAAGTATTTCTATAGGTGCTTTTAGCTTCAGAAATTTTGCTCTGACTCTTCAGAACATTTCCAAGGTTACTCCATCCTTTATCTAGGTTTATTTTTATCCCTGACCTATATAGTATTTCCTCATTCTGCCAGTCACCATTCCTGATTGCAGTCTTGAGTTCATAGAAAACAATTAATGTAGCTGTAGCATAAAAGATCAAGCTCTTGAGAAACTACTTTTAGACATTGACATAAAGGGCTCTGGCATCCACTGTAAGGAGGAGGCAGAAGCCAGTACTAGGAATATACAATACTCATTGTGCAATTACAAAGGAGATATAGAAAAACAGGTTTGTGGCAGGAACAAAATGTATTATTAACAAAGATAAAGACAGAACAACAATGCTTTCCATAGAGGCAAGCTGTGTTCTCTGTGATGCATTATTATTTTTAATAAATTTATTTATTTTATTTTTGGCTGTGTGTGTCTTCATTGTTCCACGTGGGCTTTCTCTAGTTGCAGCAAGCGGGGGCTACTCTTCGTTGTGGCGCACAGGCTTCTCATTGCGGTGGCTTCACTTGTTGGGCTCTAGGTGCACGGGCTTCAGTAGTTGTGTCATGTGGGCTCTAGCGTGCAGGCTCAGTAGTTGTGGTGCAAGGGCTTAGTTGCTCCGTGGCATGTGGGATCTTCCCGGACCAGGGCTGGAACCCGTGTCCCCTGCATTGGGGTTTTAATGCCATTTTCTACTTTTGATGCAAAACTGGGCTCAATCTCTGAGTTCCGGTACTCCACATCTGAATGGTAGCTATGCTCATTTACATTCTGCTTGCTGTTTGTTACAAATCTCCTGTCGCATTCTCTTTCTATGCTTGGGCTTTTCAAACTACAGTAGGCATGGAGGAGTCCAGCATAGAAGGCTACAGTGTGTAGGTTTCTCCAATCACAAATTTGTTTTGAGCAGGGGCATGGCATCCATTGACTAATTAAAACTGAGGGCATCTGGGCATAGCAACAGCCAAAGGTTCCTGGTTGGCCAGTAGAAGAAAATGAGCATGTGAGGTAGGAGGTAAGCAAATCAGCAACTGGGTTGTCAAAGCTGGAAAAGCTTAGTGGTTTGTTTCCTATCCAGTATAAACAGACACCAAAAAGGGAGGTTCCCCAGAAAGTTAATAAAGTAATGCTGAGAAAAAGAGACAAGTTCTTCCTTTTGTAAATGGTGGGTAAGATCTGTTTCATTTTCAGCCTGTGAACGACAAACATATCATAAACTGCTGAAATTGCAAGGACAGTCACTCCTTGTTCCTTCCACAACACGCTGCATCCTGCCCACAGTACCATGCCCAGCCCCAGGACCTGGCTGAGTAGTTTCTTGTAGAATAGTGTTTAATGTAGCAGGCAATGAGAGAAGAGATGCTGGCCCCAACATCAGTCCATCTCACAATTCCTGCCACTGCCTCCATGTGAATGGAGTGAGAGAGGAAGAGCAAGCCAGCCATGAAGGTCCAATGTCCATCACAAGGAGTATCTTGGAGAAGTTCCTGAAGAGACCCGTGACTGCCGGGTGCAATAGGACATTGATGAAATGGTAGCTCCAGGGATTCAGCCCCCGACGGCCTGGTTCAAGGGAGAAGAAAGAGTGCAGAGTGGCCAGTAGGACTGTGGCTGCCACTATAGGTTAGAAGAGTACCCCGAAAATCATTGTAAAAAATGTGGACCCATGGAGTTTCTGGGAGAAAATCCTGATTAGTCTTGATAACACAGCTTTGCTCTTTAACACATTACTGTTACCATTCTCCTCCTATCTTTTTGATTATGTACCTCTTTCCAGCTCTCCTTGGCTAGCATCTCCTCCATATTTTTCTCCAGAATGTGGAGATTTCTCTCCAAGTTCTGTCTCCTGATGTTCTTTCTCTATATACTTTGCATCTCTGTTGTCATCGTCTCTGAGAGCTGCAACTCAATAGATGCTTTCTCCATCTGTATTCACTAGTTTTGATATATGAAATTTTCATCATTATTCACTTTTTATTAATTTCTATTGTTTGTTTTTAGCCTATGAGCTATTTAAGAGAATTTTTTCTATGTTTTCAAACATCCGGATTTCTTTAATTTTTTTTTCTTTTTGGTATTGATATATATTTCAGTTTCATTATGGTCACAAAATATTGTCTGTATGATCTGGATTTTAAAATTTTATTTCATTTGTTGAGACTTTCTTTGTGACCCAGAGTTTGGCTCTGTGAATATCTACTTATTGCTCAAATAATCCATACCCTAATTTTTCTTTTGCTAATATACTGACTTCTGACTGTGGTAATAAGGTTGTGTATGCTTTAAAAAATACTTCTTCTTGTAAATCTGTCAGTTTTTGCTTTATCTATTGTATAGCTATGATGCTAAGTACGCACACGTTCAAAAATATTATATTACTGTAATTACATAATGTACTTCTTTAGCCTTCTTAAATAATTAAATTCTATTTTATCTAGTATGAATCTTGTTATACCAGCTTTCTTCTGGTTAGTGTTTGCCTTCCAGCTTCCTTGCCTTCCTTCCTTATTTTCTTATAGGTTTTTATTTTTAACATAACTATAGAGTAAAATATTCTATGAGGCTTGTTATAAAAAACTAGTAAAACCCTGTTTTCCTCCCCCTAGATGAAACAGCTTTAAATTCTTTTAGATGAGTCTTTTAGTATTAATTTCGTTCTCTGCAGTATGTTAATATTTTACTTCTCCATTGTATAATTATCTATTAGTTTCTCATTATGAAGTAATAACAGCAAACATATATAGAACGCTTGCTTCTCTATGTGCTTTACATATATTATTCATATGATTCTCAAACAGCACTATGCAGGGATCTGGGCAATTGCTGCTTTTTTTTTCTCTCATAGATTGCCTACTGTTCAATAAAACTTGTCCAGGGGAAAAACATTGTAAAACTCCTCCCAGGTGAAGGGCAAAACAAAAAGAGTACCCGAAGAGTGATGGGTGACATGAGGATGTTTGTTCCTAAGCCGGCAGTTGATCTAATTTGTGTCCTTGTTGATGGTGTGCTTCAGTTATAAACATCCAAAAAGTGACTTTTAAAACATGGAAAGTTTACAGAAAACTAATTATAGGAAACTTTAAAAAATTACTTTAAAAAAAACCAAAGGGTTATTTTCACATATGGCTATACAGATAAACAGAAATAATGATGAATTAAAGATTTAATTGCTCCTTAAGTGAAATGTCACCATGTATTACTTTAAATTTCTTTTTTAAGTTGAAGTATAGTTGATTTACAATGTTGTGTTAGTTTCAGGTGTACAGAGCAAAGTGATTCAGTTATACATATAAATTCTTTTTCACATTCTTTTCCATTATAGGTTATTAAAAGATGTTGAATATACTTCCCCGTTCTATACAGTAGGTCTTTGTTGGTTATTTATTTATATATAGTATTGTGTATCTGTTAATCCCAAACTCCTAATTTATCTGTCCTCCTCCTTCTGCCTTGGTAACCATAAGATTGTTTTCTATGTCTGTGAGTCTGTTTCTGTTTTGTAAATAATTTCATTTGTATCATTATCTTAGATTCCACAAATAAGTGATATCATATTTTATATGTCTTTCTCTGTCTGACTTACTTCACTTAGTATGATAATCTCTAAGTCCATACATGTTGGTGCAAATAGCACTATTTTATTCATTTTTATGGCTGAGTAGTATTCCACTGTGTATATATACACACTCACAGACACACACACACACACACACACACACACATACAACATCTTCTTTATTCATTTATCTGTCTATAGACATTTAGGTTGTTTCCATGTCTTGGCTATTGTAAATAGTGCTGCTCCGAACATAGGGGTACATGTATCTTTTCAAGTTATAGTTTTCTACAGATATATGCCCAGGAATGGGACTGCAAGATCATATGGCAACTTTATTTTTAGTTTTTTAAGGAATTTCCATACTATTCTCCATAGTGGCTGCACCAATTTACATTCCCACCAACAGTGTAGGAGGGTTCCCTTTTCTCCACACCCTTTCCAGCATTTATTATTTGTAGACTTTTTAATGATGGCCATTCTGACTGGTATGAGGTGATACCTCATGATAGCTTTGATTTGCATTTCTGTAATAATTAGTGATATTGAGCATCCTTTCATGTACCTATTGGCCATTTGGAGAAATGTCTATTTATGTCTTCTGCCCATTTTTTGATTGGGTATTTTTTTATATTAAGTTGTATGAGCTGTTTGTATATTTTGGAAATTAAGCCCTGGTTGGTCACATAATTTGAAAATATTTTCCCCCAGCCTGTATGTTGTCTTTTTGTTTTGTTTATGGTTTCCTTTTTTGTGCAAGAGTTTGTAAGTTTGATTAGGTCTCATTTGTTTATTTTTGCTTTATTTCTATTGCCTTGGGAGACTGACCTAAGAAAACATTGCTATGATTTATGTCACAGAATGTTTTACCTAAGTTATCTCCTAAGAGTGTTATAGTGTCATATCTTATATTTAAGTCCATCTTGAGTTTATTTTTGTATATGGTGTGTGGGAGTGTTCTAACTTCACTGATATACATGTGGCTGTCCAGATTTCCCAGCACCACTTGATGAAGAGACTGTCTTTTCTCCATTGTATATTCTTGCCTCATTTGTCAAAGATTAACTGACTGTAGGTGTGTGAGTTTATTTCTGGGCTCTCTATTCTTTTCCACAGATCCATGTCTGTTTCTGTGCCAAAACAATGCTGTTTTGATTACTGCAGCTTGGTAAGACTGCGTGAAGTCTGGGAGAGTTATGCCTCTAGCTTTTTTTCTTTTTCCTCAGGATTACTTTGGCAATTCTGGGTCTTTTATGATTCCATATAAATTTTAGGATTATTCTACTTCTGTGAAAAATGTCATAGGTAATTTTGTAGGGATTACATTAAATCTGTACATTGCTTTGTGTGGTATGGTTATTTTAACAATATTAAGTCTTCCGATCCCAGAGCGTGGGACATTTTCCCATTTCTTTAAATGATCTTCAATTTCCTTTATCAGTGTTTTGTAGTTCTCAGTGTATAAGTTTTTCACCTTCTTGGTGAAGTTTATTCGTAGTTATTTTATTTTTGACATGATTTTAAATGGGATTTTTTTTTTACTTTTTATTTCTGATATTTTATTATTAGTGTAAAAAAATGCAACAGATATCTGTATGTTAATCTTGTATCCTGCTACCTTGCTGAATTTGTTTAACACTTCTAATAGTTTTTGTGTGGACTCTTTAGTGTTTTCTGTATAGAGTATGTGTCATCTGCATATAATGACAATTTTACCTCTTCCCTTCCAGTTTTGTTAAATTTTATTTCTTTTTCTTGTCTGATTGCTGTGGCTAGGCTTTCCAATACTATATTGAATAGAAATGGTGGGAGTGGGCATCCTTGTCTTGCTTCAGATTTTAGTGAGAAGTCTTTCAGCTTTTCATCATGAGTATTATGTTGGCTGTGGGTTTGTCATAAATGGCTTATATTATGTTGAGATATGTTTCCTCTATACCCTCTTTGGTGAGAGTTTTTATCATGAATGGATGTTAAATTTTATCAAATGTTTTTTCTCCATCTATTGAGATGATCATGTGGTTTTTGTCTTTTCTTTTGTTGGTGTGGTGCATCACATTGATTGATTTGTGTATGTTGAACCATCCTTTTGACCCTGGGATAAATACAACCTTATCATGGTGTATGATATTGTACACCATGTATGTATTGTTAGATTTGATTTGCTAACATTTTGTTGAGGTTTTTGGCATCTATATTCATCAAAGATATTGGCCTGTAATTTTTTTAATTTATTTTTTTGTAGTGTCTTTGTCTGGTTTTGGTATCAATGACTTTGGGAGTGTTCCCTCCTCTTCAACCTTTTGGAAAAGTTTAAGAAGGATAAGTATGAGTTCTTTTATTTATATTTGTTAGAATTTGCCTGTGAAGCCACCTGGTCCTGGACTTTTGTTTTCAGGGAGTATTTTTTATTAAATATTTGATATCACTTCTATTGATCAGTCTGTTCAAATTATCTATTTTTCCTTGACTCAGTTTTGGTGGATGGTATGTTTGTAGAGACTTGTCCATTTCTTCTAGGCTGTCCAATTTGTTGGCATATAATTATTCATAGTATTCTCATATAGTTTTTGGCATTTCCCTGGTATGGGTTGTTATTTTAACTTTTTCATTTCTTTTTTTAAAAATTTTATTTGGCTCGTCTTTTCTTCTTGGTGGACTTGGCTAGAATTTTTCAATCTTGTTTATACTTTAAAAAAAAGATCTTGATTTTATTGATTATTTCTGTTGTTTTTTAAATCCCTATTTTACTTATTTCCTCTCTGATAATTATTATTTCCTTCCTTCTGTTGACTTTAAGTATTGTTTGCTCTTCTTTTTCTAATTCTTTTACATGGTAGTTTAGATTGTTTATTTCAGATTTTCCTTGTTTTTTGAGGTAAGCTTGTATTGCTATGAACTTCCCTCTAAAAACTGCTTTTGCTGTATCCCATAGATTTTGTATGGTTGTGTTTTCATTGTCATTTGTCTCAAGGTATTTTTAAATTTCCTCTTTGATTTCATCATTGGCCCATTGATTTTTTAGTAGCATGTTACTTAATCTCCATGTAATCATTTATTTTTCTCATTTCTCTTTCTGTCATTGATTTCTACTTTTATGCTGTTGTGGTCAGAAAAGTTGCTTGAAATAATTTCTATCCTCTTAAATTTGTTGAGGCTTGTTTTGTGTCCTAGTATGTGGTCTATCCTAGAGAAGGTTCCATGTGTGCTTGAAAAAATGTGTATTCAGTTTTTTTGGATGTAATGTCCTGGGAATATCAATTAAGTCTAAATGTTCTATCGTGTTATTTGGGACCTCTATTGCTTTATTGATTTTCTGTATAGAAGATCTGTCCATTGATGTGAGTGAGGTGTTAAATTCTCCTACTATTATTGCATTCCCGTCAATTTCTCCCTTCATGTCTGTTGGTATTTGTTTTATGTATTTAGGCACTCATATATTGGATGCATATATGTTAATGAGTCTAATATCCTCTTCTTTTATTGATCCTTTTTTCATTATATAGTGTCCTTCTTTATCTTTCTTTATGGCTTTTGTTTAAAGTCTATTTTGCCTGATATGAGTACTGCTATCCCTACTTTCTTGTCATTTCTGTTTGCATGAAATATCTTTTCCCCTTCCCTCACTTTCAACCTATGTGTGTCCTTTACCCTAAAGTGGGTCTCTTGTAGGCAGTATATTGTAGGTTCTTGTTTTGTTATCCAGTCTGCCACTCTATGTCTTTTGATTGCAGAATTTAAACCATTGATATTTAAGGTAATTATTGATAAGTATATATTTATTGCCATTTTAAACCTTGTTTCCCAGTTTATTTTTTATTTATTTCTTTTTGTTTTTGCTTTTTGTGGTTTGATGGTTTTGTTTTGTATTATGCTTGAACTCTCTTCCTTTTTTTTGTGAATTTCTTGTATGTTTATGATTTGTGGTTACCCTGGTTTTCAAGTATGTTAACGCATTACTATATCTACTTGCTTTAGACTGGTAGTCATGTAATCTCTTTTAGGTGTGTGATACATGAGGAACAAAATTAAAATCTTTGCTTTGAGGAACTTAAACTTTAGTGAACAAATAAATAAATAAATAAATCAACAAATACTATTTCTAATGATCATAACTCCTGTGGTGAAAATATAAAATGGAGGAGGGGATAAAGAGTGTTGGGTGGTGGCAGATTGCAAGGGAACACTGCATCTGAGTATCTGAGAAAAGCTTTGAGTAAGTGAGGGATCAAGCCCTACAGATATCCTATGGAAGAGTGGTCTGAGTAGAGGGGAAAGGTGCAAAGCTCTGAGGTGTGAGGGTATCCAATATCTGATGTGTTCAAGGCATATTAAGGATTCTATTGTGCCTGGAGTGAGGTGAAGGCTGGGGAGGCTGTGGGGAAGAATATTTTGAGATGAAGTCAGAGAACAAAAATCAGATTGGATAGATTGGATAAGATAATGTCATTGGATTTGTAAGGACTTTGGTTTTTATCCTGAATGATATGGGAATCCACTGGGGGGTTTTGGGCATAAAAAAAAACATGAACTATCATAGATTTAAAATAACCACTCTAGGGCTTCCCTGGTGGCGCAGTGGTTGAGAGTCCACCTGCTGATGCAGAGGATATGGGTTCGTGCCCCAGTCCGGGAAGATCCCACATGCCACAGAGCGGCTGAGCCCTTGAGCCATGGCCACTGAGCCTGTGCATCCAGAGCCTGTGCTCCGCAACGGGAGAGGCCACAACAGTGAGAGGCCCATGTACCACAAAAAATAAAAAATAAACACTCTAGCAACTGTGTTGAAAATTGACTATAAGCCTTAATGAATTGTTTAACCAACAGAATGTGGCAGAAGTGATGTTATAGGATATTTAAGAACACAGAGCTTCTGCATGAGTTTCTTGAGTATTTACTCTGGGCATCAGCCACCATGTGAGAAGATATGCTACTCTGAGACTACTATGTGGTGAAGAAGTTAGAACTCTTTGTGGAAATAAAGATGTCTAACTGGACCCTATTGTACCAGTCATCCTAAGCTAAGCACCAAACCTGTAACTAAACAAGCTTTATGTGTCTTCAACCTCACACTCCTCAGCTGTGACTATCAACCCCCAGAATAATGAGAGATAATAATAAATTGGTATTTTAAGACAGTGTTGTGGAAATTTGTTATGAAACAAAAGAATTCATTGACATATAAATGAGCTTTAAAGCTATGAGACTAGATGAGCTCACGAGGGAGTGAGAGGAGATAAAGAACAGAAGAGATCCAAGGACTGAATCCTAGAATGTTTCAGCATTTAGATACTTAGATGTTGGAGAGATTGTGAAGAAGAAACTCTCTACAACTCCCCAAAAAGACAATTATTATCCCTCAGTGCTTTTAAGATTTTACTCCATTATCTCCTGAAATCTTTTTCTGGAAAAGAGAAATCTGCCATCAATCGATGTTTCTGTTAAGTAGTATGTCTTTTCTCTCTGGTAGCTTTTAAGATTTGCTATTTTTTCCTTAATGTTCTAAATTATACTCTGTAGCTTAGTAGGAATTTATTTTTATTTATCTTAGTATTTGTAGTCCATGTTTACTCTGAGTACACATACTTGCAGTTCTAGAAAAATCCTAACCATTAATTTGTCAAAAATTACTCCTCTACTCTTTCCCCTAGTCTCTGGGTATCCTATCGGACATACGCAGACATCTCTCAATTTTCTCCTCCATGCCTCTTACTGTTCTGTACATATGTATGTGTATGTATGTGTATATGTATGTACGCATATGCACATATTTGTATATGTGTGTGTATAATTTTTTTCTGGATTCACTGTTGTGCTTGCGATGAATCCTCAGACTATATTCTGATTGATTAATTCTCTCTTCCACTGTGTCCTTTCTAGAATTTATCTCATTCTATAGTTTTTAAAATTTTTAATTATTTTTATTTTTTAAAATTTCTAGCTATCACTTTTATATATACACTTGTCCTTTAAAAATTGTGCTTGCTTTTGTATTATAATTTCCTATTCTTTTTTATGGCTATATTTTATTCATTTATGTAATTGAAGGGCCTAACATGTTTATTTTAAAGTCTTTCAGACTGTTCTATAAAATTGATTTCATTTGGAATGTATTCATATTAAGCTTTTAAATGTTTTTCTTAGCATTAGATATCATCATATTTTTTTGAATTTTGTTTACTCTTTGTCTTTTGGCCTCCCATGGCTCCTATAATCTGTAGTCCTAGGTGGAGTTTGTAGTTTTTTTAGCCTTCTTTCATGATTTGGAGGTCCTTCACCAAAACCTCTCTTAGGCAGTGGGTCTTCCTCTGATTCTTTGACTAGCCTGGTGGATCATTTTTATTCCCCATTACTTCATAGGGACTGAATTACTATTTGCTCCTGTTTGCTTCTTGATCCAGTGCTTATCTCCCACTTTGTATTTCTTTTCCATGTCTGGTCCTTGAAGGTATTTATGTCTTATTTTTGAACAGTTTTTACGTACTTTGTTGTTTGTTTCCCTTTCATATTTTTTCTATCACTGCTATTTATTTGGAGCATGAGGAGTGTTTCAAAGTGTGAGTTTACTGCTCTCTCTTCCCTGAGCTCTTGCTTTATATCCTTTTGTTGGAGGTTTAATGAAAACTTTGCTGTTTGAATCCTTTTAATTACCCCTATTCCCCACTTGGATTTTTGTAGATAAAGTCTCAAGTTGAGTCAAGAGTACAAAGTGTTCTAAAGCAGAGGACTACTGAGTGAAATGGATTGGAGAACTTGATGGGGCCTCTTCTCCTCCTTCCTATCCTAGACCTTGAGATATGATAACTATGACTTTCTACTGCCCATTCCAACCCCATACAACTTATAGGTCCTGAAGCTTAAAACAGCAGTCACTCCTCACTGGGGTGGTGGTGGTGGTGGTGATGGAGGATCTTTGCCCTGGTGATCTTACTTCAAGAAGTAAGTGAGCCAAGATGTCAGGGGATGGGAAGTGTTTCACAGAAAACACACCTGTATGACAGGGTATCAGCTCACCCCAATTCTCCAAACATATCAGTCACTCTACCTTTCTATGGGAAGATCAAGTTCAGGGTTTACACAGGGCCTGGAAGTATTTGCACCCAGCCTGTCCATGCTCTGTAAAGACAGGAGGAGCTGAAACTATAGTATTCCTTTAATACTTTTGATTCAATAATTCAATTTCTGGATATCAATCCTAAGAAAATAATCAGAGACGTCGTGAAGATTCATTTATAAATATGTTTGCTTTACTTTTACCTGTAATAGTGAAAAATTGAGGGAACACACACATATGATCAAAAACAAAACATAAAAACCACCCCCCCAAAAAAAACCCCAAAACCTTTCTGTTCTAAATAGTCAATGTAGAGATAAGGAAAGCAATATAAGTTGTTGCATATAATCTTTAAACTTTGCTTGCACACATTAAAAAAATATCTCTAAAAGAAAAGCAGATTACATACAATCCTTTTATAGCAGGATGGCAAATATTTCATTAGGCAAAGTGCGTGTTGGCATAAAAATGAATGTAATTTATATTTGAACTTTTAACTAATCAAATGACATATGTTTTATTTTATTACAGTTATATTAATGAGGAATATTTAATTAAAACTTAATTGAATATTACAAGATAATTGACAGCAATTATCTTGTAATAGAAATGCCAATTCTGACACAAGGAGGCAGGTGAGAAGAAAGGAGAACTTGTGTAATTATTCCTCGGGATGGAAAAGAAGAAACCACACCAAACATTTCCACAGAGGGAGATTTGTGAAGATCTGCCCTAAATGCCACTGTTTCCTTTGTTGAGCTATGCTTACATGTTCTTCATTAGGTAAACCATGTTCAAACTAAAGCTAATATTGCCAGTATTCATTAGTTGACAAATGCAATTCTATAGCCATCCTTTGAATTCAAGCCAGGAAGAGAAGTGTAAGCCTCATTCACTTTCATTAATTCAGACACAGATTATGTGTAATATAGGCTGGATAAGTGTCCTTTTGCACATGATGTGGAAGACAGAAAAACATAAAACTCTTAAGATCAGATGACAGTTGGGCAGAATCCACCAGTTGAATTTAAATTCTTTTTATTTTTGGAGACATTTATATATATATTCATATATATTAAAATATATACGAATTTAAATTTAAATATATCATTTAATAAATATAATGTATATTTCACTTAAAATGAGTAGATTATCATATGTAAATTTTGCCTCAGTAGGTCAAGGGAAATATTATTCACTCAGTTTTAAGTGTACAATTTAATGACTTGGCAGTTGCATGCCACAGTACAATCAAGATTTAGAGCATTCCCATCATTCCCAAAATTCCCTTTTGCCCCCCTGTAGTCAGTCTCTTCCCCAGGCCTCCAGCCTGAGCAACCATTAATCTGTTTTGTCACTATATATTTTTTTAAATTTCTAGCATTTCATGTAAATGGAATAATATAGCATGTAATCTTTCGTGTTTGACTTTTCTCTTAGCATAATGTTTTTGAGATTCATCCATGGTGTAGCATATTTGTATAAGTTACAATGCAATTGTTATGAGACTACTTAGTTTTTCCATATTTATCTCCCACAAAGAATTCAGTATTTGTCATCTGAGGAGAGTTAATTATCTTTCAGACTTGTGGTTTTGGTATTTTTGTGGCAAAGAATTGGGAGAATGGAGAGTCAGAGACAGAAGAGAATGGAAAGTCAGAAACAGAATTATAGAAGGAGGAAAAGAGGAGAACACAGCCAGAGAAGCTGAGATGATCTACATCTTCAGATCTTAAAGAGGGACCTCTGAGACATCAGGATCATCTGGGAACTTTCTAGAAATGCCAGAGACCACCCCAGGATCTGCCTTACCTAGAAGTAGACTGACACTAGCTCCAGGACCCCCTGAGCCTCAGTGCTGCACACCAGCAGGCTGATACCAGATCCAGAAACTCCAGGCCCTGCAGCCAGAGACCCCAGGACAAGTTCTACCCACCAGTAGGCCAGCAATAGCTCTGAGACTTGGCCTCACCCCACAGTGGGCAGACACCAGCCCTGGGGCCACTGAGGGCCTGCAACCACCTGTGTCAGGACCGACACATTTACCAGGATCTCCTGGTCTCTGGCCTTGTCCACCTGTGGGCTGACACCAACTCTAGGACACCCAGGGTCCTGCAGTCAGATACCCTGGTACCTGGCTCCACCTATCAGTGGGCCCATACTAGCCACCAGACCTGGCTTCACTCACTAGTGGGTGGGCATCACCCTCAGGACCACTGTGGCCCTGCAGCCAGCTGTATCAAGACATGGCCCACCTACCTGCAGGCTAACACCACCCAGGAATGCCCTGGGTCCCCCGCCTAAAGCATGCCAACACCAACCCCAGGACAACCCCAGACATGGCAGCCAGCCATGTTAGGAACTGACCCCACCCATCAGGCTGCTACCAGCCCTGGGACCCTTTGGTCTATAGCCCTGCTCATCAGCAGGTTGACAGTTTTAAGACCCCTGGGACCTGGCTCTGCCCACCAGTGGGCTGGCACTAGCCCCAGTACCTCCTGGGGCTCCATAGCCTGTCACCTCATGATCTGGCCCACTTATTTGTAGGTGGGAACCAAGACTTTAACTGCCCTGGTCATGCAGCCAGCTAAGTCAGAACCCGGCCCTACACATCAGTGGTTCACAGCCTCTGTACCAGACAGGACCTGACAACCAACCAGGCCCAGGGCTAGCCAAGACTACAGTAGTCAGCCCACTACAACAGAAGGACCCATGCAGGACACAGAAAGGGCAATTCTAAAGCCCATAGCTCTGGTGACCAGAGGGGAATGTGATACTAGGCCCCATAGGATGTTTCCTACATAACGCCACTTCTCCAAGATCAAGAAAGGTAACCAAACTACCAAATACATAGAAATAAAAACAGTGAATTAGGCAAAATGAGGTGAGAGAGAAATATGTACCAAACAAAGAAACAAAATAAAACCCCAGAAGAACAAAGTGAAGTGGAAATAAGGAATATACCTGATAAAGAGTTTGAGGTAATAATCATAAAGGTGCTCAAAGAACTTGAGATGAACAGAGTGAGAAATTAGAAGTTTTAGCAGGGAGAAAATATAAAGAAAAACCAAGCAGAGCTGAATAATACAATAACTGAAATAAAAATACACTAAGGAATCAACAGTAGATTAGCTGGTATAGGGGAAGGGATCAATGAGCTGAAAGACAAAGTAGTGGAAATCACTGAAGCTGAACAGAAAAAAGAAAAAAACCCAAAACATAGAATTGGAAGTCTTAGCCAGAGCAATTAGGCAAGGAAAAAAAAAAGGGGGGGGCATCCACGTTGAAAAGGAAGAAGTAAACTGTCACTATTAAGACCCCATAAAAAAACTTAGAACTAATAAATGAATTCAGTAATGTTGCAGAATACAAAATGAGTACACAAAAATCTGTTGTGTTTTCATATTCAAATAATAAACTATCAGAAAGAGAAATTAAGAAAACAAACCCATTTACAATTGCATCAAAAAGAATAAAATACCTAGGAATAAATTTAATCAAGGAGATGAAAGACCTGTACACTGGAAACTACAAGATGTTAAGGAAAGAAATGAAGAAGAAATAAATAAATGAAAAATATTCTATGTTCATGGATTGGAAGAATTGATATTGTTAAAATGTCCATACTACCCAAGGCAATCTACATATTCAATGCAATCACTATCAAAATATAAATGACATTTTTCACAGAAATAGAACAAACAATCTTAAAATCTGTATGAAAACACAAAACACCCCAAATAGCCAAAGCAATCTTGAGAAAGAAGAACAAAGCTAGAGGCATAATATTCCCTGATTTCAAACTCTTTGACAAAGCTATACTAAGTAAAACAGAATGGTATTGGCATCAAACCAGACACAAAGACCAATGAAACAGAATAGAGAGCCCAGAAATAAACCCATGCATATATGGTCAATAAGTTTATGACAAAGGAGCCAAGAATATAAAATAGGGAAAGGACTGTCTCTTCAATAAATGGTGTTGGAAAAGCTGCCACATGCAAAAGAATGAAACTGGACCACTGTCTTGAACCGTACACGAAATTAACTCAAAATTGATTAAAGTCTTGAGCATAAGTCCTGAAACCATAAAACTCTTAGAAGAAATCATAAGCCCTCAACATATGTCTTGATGATGAGTTTTTAAATCTGACACCAAAACTAAAAGCAACACAAGCAAAAATAAACAAGTGGGGCTAAAATAAACTAAAAAGCTCTACACAATGAAGAAAACTGTCAACAAAATAAAAGGCAACCTATTGAATGGGAGAAAATATTTACAAATCATATATCTGCTAAGGGGTTGATATCAAAAATATATTAAAAATTCATACAACTGAATTAAAAAACTCTAAACGATTTGATTAAAACACGGGCAGAGGGCATATTTTTCCAAATAAGATATAAAGATGGCCAACAGACACATGAAAAGATGCTCAGCATCACTAATCATCAGGAAAATGCAAATCAAAACCACAATGACATATCACCTCACGCTTATTAGAATGACTACCATCAAAAAGACATGTGGTAACAAATGCTGAGGAGGATGTGGAGAAAAGGGAGCACTTGTGCACTGTTGGTGGGGATGTAAATTGGTGCAGCCACTATAAAAAACAGTATGGAGGTTTCTGAAAAAATTACAAATGGAGCTACTATATGATCTTGCAATTCCACTTCTGGGTATACAAAACACAAACTCAAAAAGATATATGCATAGGGGATATATATATCCCCTATGTTTACTACAGAACTATTTACCATAGCCAAGACATGGAAACAACTTGGTTATCAATCAATCAATCAATAAATAAATTGTTGTATTATATACACAATGGAATATTATTCATCCATTTGCCATTTATAACAACATAGATGGAACCTGAGGGCATTATGCTAAGGGAAATAAGTGAGGCAGAGAAAGATAAACATATGATTTCTCTTGAATGTGTAAATCTAAAAAAAAAAAAAAAAAAACCCAAAGCAAAAAATAAGCTCATAGGGCTTCCCTGGTGGCGCAGTGGTTGAGAGTCCACCTGCCGATGCAGGGGACACGGGTTCTTGCCCTGGTCCGGGGAGATCCCACATGCCACAGAGAGGTTGGGCCCATGACATGGCCACTGAGTGTGCGCGTCCAGAGCCTGTGCTCCACAACGGGAAAGGCCACAACAGTGAGAGGCCCACGTACCACAGAAAAAAAAAAAAGCTCATAGATACAGAGAATACATTGGTGGTTGCCAGAACTGGGGGTGGGGTGGGGGTGGGGCAATGAGTGAAGGGGCTCAAAACATAAAGAAGTGGAAAATATTTTGACATTACAAAGCTGGATGGAAGGGAGGTGGATTATTATATAAGACATTCTTCCTGTGATTTTATATCATTGTAATTTCTAATAAGAAAAAATAGGGCTTCCCTGGTGGCACAGTGGTTAAGAATCCACCTGCCAATGCAAGGGACACAGGTTTGAGCCCTGGTCTGGGAAGATCCCACATGCCACGGAGCAACTATGCCTGTGCACCACAACTACTGAGCCTGTGCTCTAGAGTCTGTGAGCCACAACTACTGAAGCCCACGTGCCACAACTACTGAAGCCTGCATTCCCTAGAGCCTGTGCTCCTCAAGAAGAGAAACCACTGCAATGAGAAGCCCACACACGACAACAAAGAGGAGCCCCACCCGCCACAACTAGAGAAAGCCCACCCACAGCAATGAAGACCCAATGCAGCCAGAAATAAACACATAAATAAATAAATAAACCCAATGCAGCCAGAAATAAACACATAAATAAACACATAAATAAATAAAAGAAAGCATACTACATGCATACAAAACACTGTCATGTAAGAACCAGGATAACGACTAGTATATAAGTTCAAGGCTAAGATTCTCACTTATCCCTTATAAATTTGCTACAGGAGTTGGGCTTGACCCTTAGTGTACACAAAAGAGCTCTGACAGGTAGGAGGATTAATAATATATGCATCAATTAGAACATCCTTTGGACAATGCTTGCTGGGGTAAAGGTTTACATAGAGATTACATCCTTGAAAAGTACAGAGAAGTTACTCAAGTCTAGATTGGTAACTTCATGAACAGCTCCTCAAACTTTCTCTAAGGTAAAATTAATATGAAACATCTCAGATACAATCAAAAGATTAGTTCAATCTATGACAAAAAGGAAGAGAGTAGTGAAACTTTGGTGTGAGTGGCTTGAGCATGTTTTACATGAACCATGGTTTCATAACATTGGGCAGATGCTTTGTGGAGAGGTGTAGAATAAAGGGTAAGCAAGGCACATTGTGTGAACATTCAATTGCTTACTAAGACAGTAGTTGGAGTATTTAATAGGTTGGGATGACAGTTTGCAGAATGGGAAACTGATGTTACATTGATTTTATTTTAGTCATCGATTAAAAAACCCCATCATATAATCTTCGTACGCTTGTCAAATATCAGTTGACTGTATATGTGTAAGTTTATTTCAAGATTACCTTGAATGGTAATTGGGAAAAGGATAATCTCTTCAACAAATGGTGCTGCGAAAACTGGATATTTACACGTAAAAGAATAAAATTAGACCCTTATACCATACATCAAAATCAACTCAAAATATATTAAACACAAACATAGTACCCCAAACTGTAAAATTTCTAGAAGAAAAACGGCGGGAAATCTTGATATTAGTTTTAGCAATGATTTCTTGAATATAACACCAAAAGCACAAGAAACAGAGGCAAAAATAGACAAGTGGGGGCTACATCAAACTAAAACGCTTCTGCACAGCAAAAGAATCAATCAAAAGTGAAAAGGAAACCTATGGAATGGAAGAAAATATTTGTGTGTGTGTGTGTGTGTATATATATATATATATATATATACACTCACATACATATACACACAAATATACATATCACCACGTATATGAAAAGATGCTTAACTTCCTCAATCATCAGGAAAATGCAAATCAAACCATAATGAGATATCACTGCACACTTCTCAGGGTGGCTATTATTAAAAGAATGAAAGAAAACAAGTGTTGGTGGGAATGTGGAGAAACTAGAACCATTGTGCATGGTTGATGAGAATGTAGAAAGGTGCAACCCTTATGGAAACAGTATGGAGGATTCTCAAAAAATTAAAAATAGAACTACTATATGGTCCAGTAATCTCACTTCTGGATATTTATCCAAAAGAATTAAAATCAAAATCTTGAGGAGATAGGTGCACTCCTGTGTTCATTTGCAGCATTGTACACAGTAGCCAAGATGTGGAAGCCACATAAATGTCCCTCATCCAATGAATGGATAAAGAAAATGTGTTATGTATATACAAGGAATATTCAGCCTTAAGAAAAAAGGAAATCCTGCTGCTATATATGAGAATAAGCCTTGAAGCCGTTATACTAAGTGAAATGTCAGTCACAGAATGGCAAATAACACTGTAAGATTACACTTAGATGAGATATCAAAATAGTCAAACTCCTAGAAACAGAGAGTAGAATGGTGATTGACAGGGGCTGAGGGGAGGGGAAAACAAGGAGTTGATCTACTGGCATAGAGTTTCAGTTTTGAAAGATGAAAAATTTCTAGAGATATGCTGTACAACATTGTGCCTATAGTTAAACAATATGATATTGTGCACTCAAAAATTTTGTTAAAAGAGTAGATCTCATATTAAGTGTTCTTACCACAATAACAAAATAAAACCCAACAAACAAAGGAAGAACAATGAAACCAAAAGAGAATGAAAGCTCAGCTAACATGTGTTGTAGACCTCTCAAAGATCACTGGGGAAACCTGTGTCAGTCATACAAGCAAATTTATTTATGTTCTTTCAGATGGGGAAGAGAACTGCTAAGAACAAAGTCTCAGTGGTGTTTTGAAAAGAGAATTTACCAACGGTTTTTATAAGCCTAGGATGGGAAGTAGGTTTAGAGTTTGAATGATTTGGGTAATGATTCAGGATTAGGTGTAGCAGCAGGTTAAGGTCACTTTTAATTGTTACAGGAGCACAGAACAAGATTTTCAAGCAATTTGTTCACTAAAACTTTTAATGTTTCAGCTATTTTCTCCCAGAGCATTTTGTGGCAAAGGGAGTTAGGTCTTGCCTTTTTATACTCTTGGTAAATTTCCATTTTAGTTTTCTGAGTTCAGCTCCCATTTCTCAAAAGGAACAGTGACAACAGACTAGTTTAGATTTTTGTATCTTTAAAAAAACACATTTGCATAATCATCTGTAGAATGATAAGTGTATGTTAAATCAATTTCATACTGTGCTTTGACAAGTTTTCATTTGGGATTATCAATGACCTCTATTCTTCTTTATTTGCCTCTTTTTGATATGAATGTTACTGAATTCTGAAATTTCTTGAATTTGGCCACCTTTTTCATGGGGTTTCTGATTTTAGAGTTTTTAATTATCTTGTCTACCTTTGTATTTTTTTTTACCTTTGTATTTTTAAGTTAAAAAATAATTTGAATCTTTTAATTTGTTTACTTATTTATTTTTTTTTCATTAAAATATTTTGTTGAAATATTTACAATGTTGTGTTAGTTTCAGGTATACAGCAAAGTGATTCAATTATATATATCTATCATCTATCTGTCTATCTATCTATCTATCTATCTATCTATCTATCTATATCTATCTCTTTACCTATCATCTATCACATACCTCTATTCATTTTTAGATTTTTTTTCCATTATAGGTTACTACAAGTTACTGAGTATAGTTCCCTGTGCTATACAGTAGTTCCTTATTGGTTATTTACTCCATAAATAGTAGTGTGTATATTTTAATCCCAAACTCCTAATTTATCCCTCCTCTTCCTTGTTCCCTTTGGTAACCATATGTTTGTTTTCCATGTCTGTGAGTCTATTTCTGTTTTGTAAATAAGTTCATTTGTATCATTATTTTAGACTTCTGTATAAGCAATATCATATGATTTTTGTCTTTCTCTGTCTGACTTACTTCACTTAGTATGATAATCTCTAGGTCCATCCATGTTGCTTCAAATGGCATTATATGGTTTTTTTTTGTCTTTTTTTTTTAGGCTGAGTAATATTCCATTGTATACATGTACTACATCTTCTTTATCCAATCCTTTGTTGATGGACACTTAGGGTGCTTCCATGTCTTGGCTATTGTAAATAGTGCTTCCATGAACATTGGGGTGCATGTATCATTTCCAATTATAGTTTTCTCCAAATATATGCCCAGGAGTGGAATTGCTGGCTCATATGGTAACTCTACTTTTAGATTTTTAAAGAACCTCCATACTATTCTCCACAGTGGCTGTACCAATTTACATTCCCACCAACACTGTAGGAGTGTTCCTTTTGCTGCACACCCTCTCTAGCATTTATTATTTGTAGACATTTTGATGATGGCCATTCTGACCAGTATGAGCTGATACCTCATTATAAATTTTGATTTGCATTTCTTTAATAATTAGTGATGTTGGTCATCTTTTCATGTGCCTTTTGGCCATCTCTATGTCTTCTTCGGAGAAATGTCTATTTAGATCTTCTGCCCATTTTTTGATTGGGTTGTCTGGTTTTTTGATATTGAGCTGTATGAGCTGTTTGTATATTTTGGAAATGAATCCCTTGTTGGTAGTATCATTTGCAAATATTTTCTCCCATTCTGTAGTTTGTCTTTTCATTTTGTTTATGGTTTCCTTTGCAGTGCAAAAGTTTTTAAGTTTAATTAGGTCTCATTAGTTTATTTTTGTTTTTATTTCCATTACTCTAGGAGATGAATCCAAAAAGATATTGCTGCAATTTATGTCAGAGTGTATTGCCTATATTGTCCTCTAGGAGCTTTATAGTATTCAGTCTTACATTTAGGTCTTTAATCCATTTTGAGCTGATTTTTGTGTATGGTGTTAGGGAGTCATCTAATTTCATTCTTTCACATATAGCTGTCCATTTTTCCCAGGACAAGTTATTGAGGAGACTGTCTTTTCTCCCTTACATAGTATTGGCTCCTTTGTCATAGATTAACTGACCATAGGTATGTGGGTTTATTTCTGGGCTTTCTATCCTATTCCATTGATCTTTGTGTCTGTTTTTGTGCTGTGTACCATACTGTTTTGATTACTGTAACATTGTAGTATAGTCTGAAGTCAGGGAGCCTGATTCTTCCAGCTCCGCTTTGCTTTCTCAAGACTGTTTTTGCTATTTGGGGTCTTTTGTATCACCATACACATCTTAAGATTGTTTGTTCTAGTTCTGTAAAAACTGTCATTGGTGATTTGATATGGATTGCATTGAATCTGTAGTTTGCCTTGAGTAGTAGAGTCATTTTTACAATATTGATTCTTCCAATCCAAGAACATGGTATATCTTTCCATCTGTTTATGTCATCTGATTTCTTGCCTCAGCATCTTATAGTTTTTGGAGTACAGGTTTTTGCCACCTTAGATAGGTTTATTCCTAGGTATATTATTATTTTTGATGCAATCATAAGTGGGATTGTTTCCTTAATTTCTCTTTCTGATCTTTTGTTGTTAGTGTATAAGAATGCAAGAGATTTCTGTGTATTAATTTTGTATCCTGCAACTTTACTGAATTCATTGATGAGCTCTAGTAGTTCTGGTAGCATCTTTATTCGATTCCTTTTATTTCTTCTACTTCTCTGCTTGCCATGGATAGGACTTCCAGAACAATGTTGAATAAAAGTGGTGAGAGTGGACATCCTTGTCTTGTTTCTGATCTTAAAGGAAATGTTTTCAGCTTTTCACCATTGAGTATGATGTTAACTGTAGGTTTGTCATATATGGCCTTTATTATGTTGAGGTAAGTTCCCTCTATGCCCACTTTCCCACAACATAAATGGATGTTGAATTTTGTCAAAAGGGTTTTCTTCATCTATTGAGATGATCATATTGTTTTTAGTCTTCAATTTATTGATGTGGTGTATTACACTGATTGATTTGCAGATATTGAAAAATCCTTTTATCCCTGGGATAAATCCCACCTGATTATGGCATATAATCCTTTTAATGTATTGTTGGATTTGGATTACTAGTATTTTGTTGAGGATTTTTGTGTCTATGTTCACCAGTTATATTGGCCTGTAATTTTCTTTCTTTTTTTTTTTTTTGGTATCTTTGTCTGGTTTTGGTATCAGGGTGGTGATGGCCTCATAGAATGAGTTTGGGAGTTTTCCTTCCTCTGCAATTTTTTGGAAGAGTTTGAGCAGGATGGGTGTTAGCTCTCCTCTAAATGTTTGATAGAATTCACCTGTGAAGCCATCTGGTCCTGGAGTTTTGTTTGTTGGGAGTTTTTAAATCACAGTTTCAATTTCAGTACTTGCAATTGGTCTGTTCATATTTTCTATTTCTTCCTGGTTCAGTCTTGGGAGATTGTACCTTTCTAAGAATTTTTCCATTTCTTCTAGCATATAGTTCATTTTATTGGCATATAGTTGCATATAGTAGTCTCTTATGATCCTTTGCATTTCTGCAATATCAGTTGTAACTTCTCCCTTTTCATTTCTAACATAATTGATTTGAGCCCTCTTCCTTTTTTTCTTGATGAGTCTGGCTAAATGTTCATGAATTTTGTTTATCTTCTCAAAGAACCAGCTCTTAGTTTCATTGACCTTTGCTATCATTTTCTTTCTCTCTACTTCATTTATTTCTGCTCTGATCTTATGATTTCTCTTCTTCTACTAACTTGGGTTGTTTGTTCTTCTTTCTCTAGTTACTTTAGGTGCAAAGTTAAGTTGTTTATTTCAGATTTTTCTTGTTTCCTGAGGTAAGATTGTATTGCTATAAATTTCCCTCTAAGAACTGCTGTTGCTGCATCCCATAGGTTTTGGGTAGTGGTGCTTTCATTTTCATCTGTCTCTAGGTATTTTTTGATTTCATCTTTGCTTTCTTCAGTGATCCATTGATTGTTTTGTAGCATATTTTTTTACCCTCCACATGTTTATGTTCTTTACAGTCTTTTTCTTGTAGTTGATTTTTAGTCTCATAGAGTTGTGGTCAGAAAAAATGCTTGATATGATTTCAATTTTCATAAATTTAATGAGGCTCGCTTTATGTCCTAACATGTAATCAATCCTAGAGAATGTTCCATGTGCACTTGAGAAGAATGTATATTCTGCTGCTTTTGGATGGAAGGCTCTATAGGTATCAGTTAAGTCCATCTGGTCTAATGTGTCATTTAAGGCATGTGTTTCCTTATTGAGTTTCTGTCTGGATGATCTGTCCAATGATGAAAGTGGGGTGTCAAAGTCCCTCACTATTACAGTGTTACTGTCAATTTCTCCTTTTATGACTGTTAGTATTTTCCTTTATTATTGAGGTTCTCCTATGTTGGGTGCGTAGATATTTACAATTGTTATATCTTCTTCTTGGGTTGATCACTTGATCATTACGTAGTATCCTTCCTTGTCTCTTATAACAGTCTTTATTTTAAAGTCTATTTAGTCTCAGGGACTTCCCTGGTGGTTCATTGGTTAAGACCTCACCTTTCAATGCAGGGTGTGTGTGTTTGATCCCTGGTTGGGGAGCTAAGATCCCACATGCTTTGTGGCCAAAAAATCAAGACATAAAAAAACAGAAGCAATATTGTAACAAATTCAATAAAGACTTAAGAAAATGGTCCACATCAAAATGAAAGTAAAATCTATTTAGTCTGATATGAGTATTGCTACTCCATCTTTCTTTTGATTTCCATTTGCATGGAATACCTTTCTCAATCCCCTCACTTTCAGTCTGTTTGTGTCCTAGATCTGAAGTGGGTCACTTGTAGACAACATATACATGGGTCTTGTTTTGGTATTCATTCAGCCTTTTTACGTCTTTTGGTTGGAGCATTTAATTCATTTATGTTTAAGGTAATTATTGATATGTATGTTCTTTTTACCATTTTTTAAAATTGTTTTGGATTTGTTTTGGTAGGTGTTTTTTCTTCCCTTCCTCTTTTGTTCTCTTCTCTTGTGATTTGATGAGTAACTTTAGTGTTGTGTTTGGATTCCTTTTTTTGTTTGTATATCTATTGTAGATTTTCAGTTTGTAGTTGCCATGTGATTTTGATGTAGCAGTCTATAGATAAACAAGATTGTTTTAAGTTGCTGTTCTTTTAATTTCAAATGCATTTCTAATATCCTGTATTTCTGCTCTCTTCTTCTCAAAATTGCTGATGTTGATATCATATTTGTGTGTGGATGAATTCCTACATTTACTGTATATTTGTCTTTGTCAGTGAGCTTTTCCATTCATAATTTTCCTGTTTCTTAGTTGTGGCCTTTTCTTTTCCACCTAGAGAAGTTCCTTTAGCATTTGTTGCAAAGCTGGTTTGGTGTTGCTGAATTCTCTTAGCTTTTGCTTGTCTGTAAAGGTTTTGATTTCTCTGTCGAATCTGAATGAGAGCCTTGCTTGGTAGAGTGTTCTTGTCTGCAGGTTCTTCCCTTTCATCCCTTTAAATATATCATGCCACTCCCTTCTGGCCTGCAGATTTTTTGCTGAAAAAACTTCTGATAACCTTATGAGAATTTCCTTGTATGTTATTTGTTGTTTTTCCTTTGTTGCTTTTAATATTTTTCTGTGTATTTAATTTTTGTTAGTTTGATTAATATGTATCTTGGCAGGCTTCCCTGGTGGTGCAGTGGTTGAGAGTCTGCCTGCCGATGTAGGGGACACGGGTTCATGCCCCAGTCCGGGAAGATCCCACATGCCACAGAGCAGCTAGGCCCGTAAGCCATGGCTGCTGAGCCTGTGCGTCCGGAGCCTGTGCTCCGCAATGGGAGAGGCCACAATAGTGAGAAGCCCGTGTACCACACACAAAAAAAATGTATCTTGGCATGTTACTCCTTGACTTTATCCTGTATGGGACACTCTGCACTTCCTGGACTTGGGTGAATATATCCTTTCCCATGTTAGGAAAGTTTTTGACTATAATTTCGTCAAATATTTTCTCAGGCCCTTTCTCGTTTTCTACTTCTGACACCCCTATAATTCGAATGTTAGTGCATTTAATGTTGTCCCAGAGGCCCTGAGGCTGTCCCCATTTCTTTTCATTCTTTTTTCTTTCTTCTGTTCTATGGTAGTGATTTCCACCATTCTCTCTTCCAGGTCACTTATCCATTCTTCTGCTTCAGTTATTCTGCTATTGCTTCCTTCTAGTGTATTTTTCATTTTAGTTATTGTATTGTTTATCTCTGTTTGTTCTTTAGTTCTTCTCAGTCTTTGTTAAGTATTTCTTGTATCTTCTCGATCTGTGCCTCCATTCTTTTCCTGAGATCTTGAATCATCTTTACTATCATTACTCTGAATTCTTTTTAAGGTTGGTTGCATATCTCTGCTTCACTTAGTTGTTCTTCTGGGGTTTTATATTGTTCCTTCATCTGGGACATATTCCTTTGCTGTCTCATTTTGTCTAACATTCTGTGATTGCTGTTTCCCTTCCACAGCCTCCAAGGTTATAGTTCTTGCTTCTGCTGTCTACCACCTGGTGGATGAGGCTCTCTAAGAGGCTTATGCAGGCTTCCTGCTGGGAGGGACTTGTTCCCAGCCACTGATGTGTGGAGCTGGGTCTTGTCTCTCTGGTGGACAGGGCTGTGTCAAAGGGTGTGTTTATTGGGTAGTCATGTGCTCAGGAAGACTTTAAGCAGTCTGTTTGCTCATGGGAGGGGCTGTATTCCTACCCTGTTGGTTGTTTGGCCTGAGGCCTCCCAGCATTGGAGCCTACAGGCTGTTGGATTGAGCCCAGGTCTTCGTGAGAAAATGGCGACCTCCAGGAGAACTCATGCTAATGAGCACTCCTCAGAACTACTGCCGCCGGTGTCTTTGTCCCCACAGGGAGCCACAGCTGAACCCCCTCTCTGTAGGAGACCCTCCAATATTAGCAGGTAGGTCTGGCCCAGTCTCTTATGAGGTCACTGTTTTTTTCCATGTGTCCTAATACCTTGTGCACACCCTCATGGAGGAGTTTCTTTTTTCCCCAGTCTTGTGGAATTCCTGTGAACAAACCCCAATGACTCTCAAAGCTAGATTCTCTGGGGACTCCTCCCATTGCCAGACCATCAGGCTGGGGAGCCTGATGTGGGCTCAGAACTTTCACTCCTGTAGGAGATTTTCTGTAGTCTAATTATTTTCCAGTTTGTGGGTTGCCCACCTGGTGAGTATGGGATTTGATTTTATTATGATTGTGCCCCTCCTAATGTGTTGTTGTGGTTTCTTCTTTGTCCTTAAATGTAGAGTATCTTTTGTGGTAGTTTCCAGATATTTTTTTGTCAATGATTGGTCAGCAGTCGGTTGTGATTCTGGTGTTTCCATAAGAAAAGGTGAGCTACATCCTTCTACTCCACCATCTTGTCCTCTTCTCTAATAATTACATATTTATATAGCTGATGGAATTCTTCTTCCTCACAAAAGATAATGTGAATATTCTCCAGTCCTACTCTCAATCAATGTTAGTGTTCTTTTGTTAGCCCTGAAATATACATCAGTTAGACTACCAGAATAATCACTGATCCATACTTTGATCATCAATTTTCCATTTTTCTTGCTTCTAAGGCAGGACAAGATCCAAAGTTTGCAGTTGTTTTTAATCCAATGTCCTTCTTGGTGTGTGATGCTCAACCAGTCTTAGTGAGATAAGTGTAATCTGGTCTGCAACAACTCCATGATTCTGGGATTATATCTGAGTAAATTGGATGCTTGCTGTTCATTTTAAGAAAGTGTCCCTGGAAAAGGTGTGTGTAGTAATCACAGAAGGTGCTCAAGAGCAGTATTCATCATGTGCTGTTTACTACAATGCATCTAATGCAAGGACAGCAAGATGGGTGAGTTGCACAAGGCAAGTCATGGAGAAAGAGGGTGAAGCTTCAGTCCCTCTCTGAGAGCAATTCGCTTTCAGCATTTCCCTGTGTTCAGGCTCCCAGAAGTTCCTGATATGTATGTCCTTATTGCCATTTTGTTAATTGTTTTGGATTTGTTTTTGTAGGTCTTTTTTCCCCTTTTTTCTTTTGCTCTATTTTCATGTGATTTGATGACTATCTTTAGTGTTATGTTTGAATTCCTTTTTCTTTCTTATGTGTATATCTATCATAGATTTTTGTTTTGCAGTTACCATGAGGTTTTTCATATAACAGTCTCTCTCTCTATATATATGGCAGTTTAATAGTTGTCATATATATATATATATGATTATTTCAGGTTGCTCATCTCTTAATTTCAAATACATTTTAAATACCTTGAATACCTCCCCTCACAATTACTGGTTTTGATATCACATTTTACATCTAATTGTTTTGTGTATCTTTTAACCGCTTATTGTGTATACAGATGACTTTTACTACTTTTGTCTTTTAACTTCCCTACTAGTTTGTGTGCAGATGATTTCCTATCTTTACTGTATGTTTGCCTTTACTGGTGAGTTTTTCCATTTCATAATTTTCTTGTTTCTAGATGTGACCTTTTCTTTCCCACCTGAAGAAGTTCCTTTAGTACTTGCTATAAAGCTGGTTTGGTGGTGCTGAATTCTTTTAGCTTTTGCTTGCCTGTAAAGCGTTTGATTTTTTCAGCAATTGAACAAGAGCCTTGCTGCATAGAATATTCTTGGTTGTATGTTTTTCCCTTTCATCACTTTAAAGATATTGTGCCACTTCTTTCTGGCCTGCAGAGTTTGTGCTGAAAAAAATCAGCTGATAAACTTATAGGGGTTTCCTTCTATTTTATTTTTTGCTTTTAATATTGTCCTTTTGCCTTTATTTTTGTCATTTTTATTACAATATGTCATGGTGTATTCCTCTGTGGGTTAATTTTGTATGGGACTTTCTTTGCCCCCTGGACTTTGTTAACTGTTTCCTTTCCCAGGTTAGCGAAATTTTCAGGCATTGTCTCTTCCAATATTTCCTCTGGCCTTTTCTCTGTTTCTCTCTTCTTCTTGGACCCCTATAATGCTAATGTTAGTGTGCTTAATGTTGTCCCAGAGGCTTCTTAAACTGTCCTCATTTCCTTTTGTACTTTTTTCTTTTTTCTGCTCTGCAGTATTGATTTCCACTATTCTGTCTTCTGGCTCACTGATCCATTCTTCTGCTTCATTTATTCTACTATTGATTCCTTCTATTTTTTCCCCCAGTTTTTGTATTCTTCTACTCTGTTTGGTTGTTCTTTATGTTTTCTAAATCTTTGTTAAATACTTCTAATTTTCCCCTCTGTGCATTCATTCGTCTCCTGAGTTCTTGGATCATCTTTACAATAGTTACTTTGAACTCTTTCTTGGGTAAGTTGCCTATCTCCACATCACTTAGTTCTCAGGTTTTATTTTGTTCCTTTGTCTGAAACATATAACTTTACTGCCTTTTTTTGGTCTAAATTTCTATTTGTGTTTTTACTTATGTGGTCAGTTAGTTACATTTCTTGACCTTGGAGAAGTGGCCCTATGTAGAAGATGTCCTATGCATCCCAGCACTGTACCCCTCTCTCATCACTGAAGAGCCAGGGACGATCTGGTCCCAGGTTAGTGTCTGGCCTGCATTTGTGAACTTGGTCTGCAGGGTGTGGGACTGTAGATTTCTTGCTTCTGGTTTCTTCCTCATGTTGGTTGAGAGTGGTGTTGAGTCTTTTGCAGGCTTCCTGGTGGGAGGGGTTTGTGCCTGCCTACTGGTGAGTGGAGCTGGGTCTTAGCCTTTTGGTAGGCAGGGCCATATCTAGGGGCATGTCTAGCAATGGCTGTGGGTTCAGGAAGTCTTTAAGCAGCCTGTATGCTTATGGGTGGGGCTGTGTTCTCCCCAGTTAGTTGTTTGGCCTGGTGCTTCCCAGCACTGGAGCCTACAGGCTGTTGGGTGGGCCCTGTTCTTGGTGCTAATGACCCAAGCAAATTTTCTGCCTTTAGGAGAGTTCATGCAGATGAATACTCCATGATATATCCACTACTAGCTTTTATGACCCCAGAGTAAGCCGCAGCTGCCCCCTGCTTTCCCAAGAGGTCCTCTAAGACCAGCAGGTAGGTCTGGCCCAGACCCCAGGCTCCTATGAAGTTACCGCTTTTGCTCTTGGTTCCAGTGGATATGAGATTGGTTCCAGTGTGATCCCTTTAAGAGTGAAGTCTCCATTTCCCCAGGTTTTGTGGAGCCCCTACAATTAAGCACTCCTGGCCTTTAAAGCCAAATGCTCTGGGGGCTCCTCTTCCCAATGCCAGATCTCTGGGCTGGAGAGCCTGATGTGGAACTCAGAACTCTCACTCCTATGGGAGAGCCTCTGTAATATAATTATTCTCCAGTTCATATGTCATGCGCCCAAGGGATATGGGATTTAATTATATTGTGATTGCACCCCTCGTAGGATCTTGTTGTGGTTTCTTCTTTATGTCTTTACTTGTAGAAGATTTTCTTCATATGTTCTAGTCTTTTTTATTGATGGTTGTTCATCACTTATTTGTGATTTTGGTGTGTTTGTGAGAGAAGGTGAACTCAAAGTCCTTCCACTCAGCCATCTTGCTCTGACTGCACCCAATCTTTTAAAATTTCTTATAAGGCAGTTGTCAATCCCTTTATTATTCACTTTACCTATTCTTGGACCTTTAAGAGATCTATGAAGAGTGTGATATTAAGTTATATATTTCTCTAGCCACTTTAGAGCAAACTATACCAGTTGTTTCTGTGACTTGAGAAATGACTGCAAATACACACATAGCCCCTAATTTGAAGTACTGATGGCCTGCAGAAAATTAGCAGCTGAAAGAGTGTTCAGTATCTAATCTGGAGATAAGCCAATTAGGTAGAAAATCTTGCAAAGCAGATTAGGTTGCAATCTGAAAGTTCACAGAGACAGCTGGGCAAAGAAATATTAATGGTGTACTGAAATGTGATTTTTTGGCATTCCTTTTGGTCTCAGAGATTAGCAATGAAAACATGATCTTCTTTGGGCTTCAGAGGAGCTTATAGGAAATTCCAAACTATGAAAAGAGATGTGGTCTTTTTATTACCACTATATTATTATTGTGCATTAAGAGCTGTAATTAGTCTGAGCCAAACTATTATCTTCTATTGGAACTAATTAGACATGAGATATGTTACCAGAACAATATTGGGAGACTGAAAACTTATACAAACTAGGTCTTCTGAAATGATGAATACAAGTTATAATATTTCTGGAATAAACCAGAAAACAAGACTGAAGAGAGAATGAAATCAATCAGATGAATAGAAATCCTAATTTTCCTACATGCAGACTAGGTAAAAGATGTCATAGGCAGGGAAGAAGGAATGGGAGAGATACAAAGAGAGGAGACCATAAGAGCTGGACATTGTGGTGGACCTTCAGTCATTGCTAACACCAGGATCCAGCGTGTACCGGTTCTCCTACTTGTTGCTGTCTGGTATATGTATAAGAATATATATATATATATATATATATATATTTACATCACTGTGTTACTTATAATAGTGAAAAATTTGAAACAATTTTCAGGCCCCCAAATAATGAACTAAAAAATTACATTTGGCATATGTACATAACAAAATATTAAGCAGAAATTTGAAAAAGTATTTCTCTAAGGAAATATTTCTGTTTTATGTATTGAAAAATGGGCTTCAAACTCTTACATAAATTATTCCATTTATTCATCTAAATGTATTAATATGTCTTTGTACAGGAAGATTATTTGCTGACAGCATATATAATTTAGCTCTGGTTATCTTTGAGCAGTGACATAATAACAGTTTTTGCCTTTATTTCATTTGTTCATGGTTATATTTTTGAAGATTTTTTGCTTCAAGTATGTATTAAACCCATGATTAAAAAATATAGTAAATGTTATTTAAGAAAAGAAAAATTAAATACAAAAACTAAAATAGTAAAATAACTAGAAGGAAACATAGATGAACTTTTTAAAAACATCTTTATTGGGGTATAATTGCTTTACAATGGTGTGTTAGTTTCTGCTTTATAACAAAGTGAATCATTTATACATATATATATGTCCCCATATCTCTTCCCTCTTGCATCTCCCTCCCTCCAACCTTCCCTATCCCACCCCTCTAGGTGGTCACGAAGTACCGAGCTGATCTCTCTGTGCAATGTGGCTGCTTCCCTCTAGCTATCTATTTTACATTTGGTAGTGTATATATGTCCATGCCACTCTCTCACTTTGTCCCAGCTTATCCTTCCCTCTCCCTGTATCCTCAAGTCCATTCTCTAGCACCTCCTAGAGGAATGGAAATTAAAACAAAAATAAACAAATGGGACCTAATGAAACTTAAAAGCTTTTGCACAGCAAAGAAAACCATAAACAAGACGAAAAGACAACCCTCAGAATGGGACAAAATATTTGCAAATGAAGCAACTGACAAAGGATTAATCTCCAAAATTTACAAGCAGCTCATGCAGCTCAATATCAAAAAAACAAACAACCCAATCCAAAAATGGACAGAAGATGAAATAGACATTTCTCCGAAGAAGATATACAGATTGCCAACATAGGTGAATATCTCATCTCTATTTAGCAAAAGGCTTTCAACTAGTAAAAGCAGAGGAGGAATCCACAGTGTTCAAAGCTCAAGCTATTTGCCATTATAAAAAATTTTATATAGCAAAATCCAATATTAACTAACTTTAAATTAAAGAAAAAAACAGAAAAACATTTGCAAATGTATAAGTAGGAATAGACTAGGTTATGCTGAAGTAAAAAACAGCCCCCAAATACTATGAACTTAACACACAGTTTACTTTTTGTTCATGTAATATGGCCAGTGTGGAGCAATAGGAGGGTCCTACTAGTGGTAGCCACTCAATCATCCAGGCTGGTGTAGGTTGTAGGTTCCTACATGATTAATAACATTAAAAATATATATTAATATCTAGCATTGGGAAATAGCTCAGTTCTGCTATTTGAATGCTACCTCATTGGGATTGTAGTATAAATTGCAAGTTTGATGGAGGAGAAAAGCCACCAGTGTATAACAATCTAAATACAAAATAGTGGTTATTTATTAAATATGAATGATGCACCAATATGCCGTAATAATATACAATCACTAAAAATAAGACTTTGAAGGATTATTTAGAAATAAGGACATATAGTTGTAATGTATTGTCCAGAGTAATAAGCTGTTTACAATGCATTATATATGGAGTATATGATTCTCAGTAATCAATGTGCATAGAAATATGTATAGAAATTTTTTCTGTATAGAAAAATGATTACAGTGAAACAAAGCATTTTTAATAGTAAATATGTATGGATTGGTGAAGCTTAGTAATTACAGGTGATTTCTATTTTCATCTTGTGTTTTTTTTATATTTCAAAGATGTCACCAATGAGTAGTATTTGGAAGGAAATTGTTAGTATCTTTGAATTTGTTTTCTTACTTTATGGAGGGAATCCTGGGGAAAGAGAGAAGGATGACCTGGTCAAATCCCTTTGTAAATGTGCAAAATATAAGCCTTCTGGAAAACAGACTAGTAATGTTAATAGTGGGAAATTAATTACCTATGGCACACTTTTAGCAAGAGGTACTGACCTACCTCGAATTACTTATAATAAACTGGGAATCTATGGGTTTCTGGAGCATGAGTCACTAAAAGTCACAGAAGCTATGTACTTATCGAAGTATAAACAGAGATGTCTCCTGACTAAATTAGCTCTCTTTTATATAAATGCTACCTGTAACCCGTTGCATAAAGACCTTGTATGTTTAATTTGGGCCAAAGCATGCCCTAATGTAGCAAGAAAGAATCTGGGGCATGGTGTTGGCAGTTTTGGACTTTTCCAAGTTCTGTATGTGCATTATGACTACTTAAATTATTGAAGTTATTATTAAGACTAAAAATGTATAAGATCTCTGTAGTAGATCTTATGAATCTGAGTTGACAATGTAATTCTTTGTGTTAGTTCATATTATATACACTGCTAGAAAAAATGTTTGAAAGAACACAAAACAGGAAACAAACTCACAGGAACATGAGATGCATGCTGGATTCAAGAAAACATAATCACTATGATGGTTTACTTACTTGGCTTTCAAACTTATAAATGGTTTTAAGGGATAAAATTGAACACAATACCCACAGGAAGGCTCATTGATGATTCTATGATCAAATTACTATATCACTAGTAACACTATTGTAATCTATAAGAATAACAGTCCATTCCAAAACTCTCTATTACATTTCAAAATCTATGGCCTCAGTCAGTTGGTTGGCTGGTGTTAGTGAAAACAGTTCTTTTCTGCCTTCAGCTGAAAGGGCTCACTGTAAATCTCTGATGAGTAAGTCAATTGAGCCAGGAGTTGGAAGATAAAATGATGTATAGGGCTCTGTGTTAAGCTGCCTGGATTGAAACCTGGTTACAGAATTAACAAGCTACATGGCTTTGAAAAATCAGTGGGCTCTATAAAGCCTGAGCTTACCTATTTTCAATTTAGAAATAATTATATCCTTTTCCTTATACAGAGGTTGTGAGAAGTAAAATTATATATAGTTTGTATCCTCTTAAATTTGTTGAGCTTTGTTTTGTGGCCTAGTGTGTGATTTATCCTGGAAAACATTCCAAGTGCACTTGAAAAGAATGTGTATTCTGCTGTTTTGAATGGAATGTCCTGTAGATACCTATTAAGTCCAACTGATGTAATGTGTCGTTTAAGACCACTGTTGCTGCATTCATTTTCTGTCTGGATTATCTATCCATTGCTGTCAGTGGGATGTTAAAATTCCCTACTATTATTGTTTTGTTGTCAGTCTATCCTTTTATGTCTTTTAGTATTTGCTTTAAATATTTAGATGCTTCTGTATTAAGTACATATATGTTAATGAGTATAATATCCTCTTTTGAAATTTTTAATTTTTTTAACATCTTTATTGGAGTATAATTGCTTACAATGGTGTGTTAGTATCTGCTTTCTAACAAAGTGAATCAGCTATACATATACATATATCCCCATATCTCCTCCCTCTTGTGTCTCCCTCCTATCCTCCCTATCCCACCCCTATGGTGGTCAAAAAGCACTGAGCTGGGCTTCCCTAGTGGTGCAGTGGTTGAGAGTCGGCCTGCTGATGCAGGGGACACAGGTTTGTGCCCCGGTCAGGGAAGATCCCACATGCCGCAGAGCAGCTGGGCCCGTGAGCCATGGCCACTGAGCCTGTGCGTCCAGAGCCTGTGCTCTGCAGCAGGAGAGGCCAGTGGGAGGCCCGTGTACTGCAAAAAAAAAAAAAAAAAAAAAAGCACTGAGCTGATCTTCCAGTGCTATGCACCTGTTCCCACTAGCTATCTATTTTACATTTGGTAGTGTATATTTGTCCATGCCACTCTATCACTTACTCCCAGCTTACCCTTCCCCCTTCCTGTGTGCTCAGGTCCATTCTCTACGCCTGAATCTTTATTCCTGCCTCTAGGTTCTTCAAAACCTTTTTTTTTTTAAATTTAAGAGTCCATATATATGTGTTAGCATACGGTATTTGTTTTACTCTTTGACTTACTTCACTCTGTATGGCAGTCTCTAGGTCCATCCACCTCATTAGAAATAACTCAATTTCATTAGTTTTTAAGGTTGAATAATATTCCATTGTATATATGTGCCACATCTTCTTTATCCATTCATGTGTCGATGGGCACCGAGGTTGCTTCCATGTCCTGACTATTGTAAACAGAGTCGCAATGAACATTGTGGTACATGTCTCTTTTTGAATTATGGTTTTCTCAGGGTATATGCCCAATAGTGGGATTGCTGGGTCATATGGTAGTTCTATTTTTAGTTTTTTAAGGAACTTCCATACTGTTCTCCATAGTGTCTGTATCAATTTACATTCCCACCAACAGTGCAAGAGGGTACTCTTTCCACCACAAGCTCTCCAGCATGTATTGTTTGTAGAGTTTTTGACGATGGCTATTCTGACTGGTGTGAGGTGATACCTCATTTTAGTTTTGATTTACATTTCTCTAATGATTAGTGATGTTGAGCAACCTTTCATGTGTTTGTTGGCAATCTGTATATCTTTGGAGAAATGTCTATTTCATCTTCAGTCCATTTTTGGATTGAGTTGTTTATCTTTTTGATATTGAGCTGCATGAGCTGCTTGTAAATTTTGGAGATTAATCCTTTGTCAGTTGCTTCATTTGCAAATATTTTGTCCCATTCTGAGGGTTGTCTTTTCATCTTGTTTAAGTTTTCCTTTGCTGTGAAAAAGCTTTAAGTTTCATTAGGTCTCATTTGTTTATTTTTGTTTTTATTTCCATTTCTCTAGGAGGTAGGTCAAAAAGGATCTTGCTGTGATTTATGTCATAGAGTGTTATGCCTATGTTTTCCTCTAAGAGTTTGATAGTTTCTGGCCTTACATTTAGGTCTTTAATCTATTTTGAGCTTATTTTTTTGTATGGTGTTAGGGAGTTATCTAATTTCATTCTTTTACATGTAGCTGTCCACTTTCCCCAGCACCAATTATTGGAGAGGCTGTCTTTTCTCCATTGTATATTCTTGCCTCCTTTGTCAAAAATAAGGTGACCATATGTGCGTGGGTTTATCTCCGGGCTTTCTATCCTGTTGCATGGATCTGTATTTCTGTTGTTGTGCCAGTACCATACTATCTTGATTACTGTAGCTTTGTAGTATGGTCTGAAGTCCGGGAGCCTGATTCCTCCAGCTCCATTTTTCTTTCTCAAGATTGCTTTTGCTATTCAGGGTCTTGTGTGTTGCCATATAAATCGTGAAATTTTTGTTCTAGTTCTGTGAAAAATGCCAGTGGTAGTTTGATAGGGATTGCATTGAATCTGTAGATTGCTTTGGGTAGTATAGGCATTTTCACAATGTTGATTCTTACAATCCGAGAACATGGTATATCTCTCCACCTGTTTGTGTCATCTATAATTTCTTTCATCAGTGTCTTATTGTTTTCTGCATACAGGTCTTTTGTCTCCTTAGCTAGGTTTATTCCTAGTTATTTTATTCTTTTTGTTACAGTGGTAAATGGGAGTGTTTCCTTAATTTCTCTTTCAGATTTTTCATCATTAGTGTATAGGAATGCAATATAAATGTATTATTTAGAATAAAATGGAGGGTTATTATCATAAATTGGTGTTGAATTTTTCAAAAGCTTTTTCTTCAACTATTGAGATGATCATATGGTTTTTCTCCTTCAATTTGTTAATATGGTGTATCACATTGATTGATTTGCACATAAGAATCTTTGCATTCCTGGGATTAGCCCCACTTGATCATGGTGTATGATCCTTTTAATGTGCTGTGGATTCTGTTTGCTAGTATTTTGTTGAGGATATTTTCGTCTATGTTCATCAGAGATATTGGCCTGTAGTTTTCTTTATCTGTGACATATTTGTCTGGCTTTGGTATCAGAGGGATGGTGGCCTCATAGAATGAGTTTGGGAGTGTTCCTCCCTCTGCTGCGTTTTGGAAGAGTTTGAGAAGGATAGGTGTCAACTCTTCTCTTAATGTTTGATAGAATTTGCCTGTGAAGTCATCTGGTCCTGGGCTTTTGTTTGTTGGAAGATTTTTAATCACAGTTTCAATTTCAGTGCTTGTGTTTGGTCTTTTTATATTTTCTATTTCTTCCTGGTTCACTCTCGGAAGGTTGAGCTTTTCTAAGAATTTGTCCATTTCTTCCAGGTTGTCCATTTTATTGGCATATAGTTGCTTGTAGTAATCTCTCATGATCTTTTGTATTTCTGCAGTGTCATTTGATACTTCTCCTTTTTCATTTCTAATTCTATTGACTTGAGTCTTCTCCCTTTTTTTCTAGATGAGTCTGGCTAATGGTTTTTCAATTTTGCTTATCTTCTGAAAGAACCAGTTTTTAGTTTTATTGATCTTTGCTATAATTTCCTTCATTTCTTTTTCATTTATTTCTGATCTGATATTTATGATTTGTTTCCTTCTGCTAACTGTGGGAGTTTTTTGTTCTTCTTTCTCTAATTGCTTTAGGTGTAAGGTTAGGTTGTTTATTTGAGGTGTTTCTTGTTTCTTGAGGTAGGATTGTATTGCTATAAACTTCCCTCTTAGAATGGCTTTTGCTGCATCCCATAGGTTGTGGGTTGTTGTGTTTTCACTGTGCTTTGTTTCTAGGTATATATATATATATTTTTTTTTTTCGGTACCCAGGCCTCTCACTGTTGTGGCCTCTCCCACTGCAGAGCACAGGCTCCGGACGCACAGGCTCAGTGGCCATGGCTCATGTGCCCAGCCGCTCCGTGGCATGCCAGATCCTCCCAGACTGGGGCACGAACCCGTGTCTCCTGCATCGGCAGGGGGCTCTCAACCACTGCACCACCAGGGAAGCCCTGTTTCTAGGTATTTTTTGATTTCCACTTTGAGCTCTTCAGTGATCTCTTGGTTATTAATTGTGTATTGTTTAGGCTCCATGTGTTTGTATTTTGTACAGATTTTTTTCCTGTAATTGATATCTAGTCTCATAGCATTGTGGTTGGGAAAGATACTTGATATGATTTCAATTTTCTTAAATTTACCAAGGCTTTATATGTGACCCATGATATGATCTATCCTGGAGAATGTTCCCTGAGTACTTGAGAAGAAAGTGTACTCTGTTGTTTTTGGATGGAATGTCCTATAAATATCAATTAAGTCCATCTTGTTTAATGTGTCATTTAAAGCTTGTGTTTCCTTATTTATTTTCATTTTGGTTGATCTGTCCATTGGTGAAAGTGGGGTGTTAAAGTCCCCTGCTATTATTGTGTTACTGTCAATTTCCCCTTTTATGGCTGTTAGCATTTGTTTTATGTATTGTGGTGCTACTATGTTGGGTGCATAAATATTTACACTTGTTACATCTTCTTCTTGGATTGATTCCTTGATCATTATGTAGTGTCCTTCTTTGTCTCTTGTAATAGTCTTAATTTTAAAGCCTATTTTGTCTGATATGAGAATTGCTACTCCAGCTTTCCTTTGATTTCCATTTACGCAGAATATCTTTTTCCATGCCCTCACTTTCAGTCTGTATGTGTCCCTAGGTCTGAAGTGGGTCTCTTGTGGACTGCATATATACGGGTCTTGTTTTTGTATCCATCCAGCCAGTTTATGTCTTTTGGTTGGAGCATTTATTTCATTTACATTTAAGGTAGCTATCAATATGTATGTTCCTATGTAATATCCTCTTCTAGTATTGATCCCTTTATCATTATATAATGCTCTTCTTTGTCTCTTGTTATAGCCTTGTTTTAAAATCTATTTTGTCTGATATATCACTACCCCTGCTTTCTTGTCATTTCCATTTGCATGAAATATGTTTTTCCATCCACTCACTTTCATTCTGTTTGTGTTTAGCTCTGAAGTGAATCTCATAGGCAGCATATAGAAGGGTCTTTTTTTCAATCAACAACCCTATGTCTTTTGATTGGAGCATTTAGTCCATGACATTTAAAGTAATTATTGATGGGTTTGTACTTATTCCCATTTTATTACTTGTCTGACAGTTGTTTTTATATTCCTTCTCTTTCATTTCTTCTTTTTTTTTTCTTCTCTTATGGTTTGATAATTTTCTCTAATGGTATGCTTGTGTTCCTTTATTTTTAATTTTTTTGTGTATCTATTGTAGGTTTTGATGTGTGGTTATCATGGGGTTCATATATGTTGGCCTATAACTATATCTACTTGCTTTAATGTGGTATTCATTTAAGTTTAAACACATTTTTTTAAATCTCCATTTTTTCTTCCCCTCCCCCACATTTTGTGTTTTCATGTCATATTTTACATTTTCATGGTTATCCCTTAACAGTTTATTGTAGTTATAGTTGCTTTTACAATTTTTTTGTCTTCTAATCTTTGTACTGGTTTATTTAAGTGGTTGCTCCTCTGCCCTTACCCTATATTTGTCTTTCTTATTGGGATTTTCCCTTTCTTATAGATTCTTACTTCTTTTCCACTTAGGGAAGAACCTTTAATATTTCTTTTAGGGTAGGTTTAGTATTGATGAACTCTTTTAGTTTTTGCTTGGCTGAGAAGTTCTTTATCTCTCCTTCTATTCTAAATGGTAATATTTCTGGGTAGAGTATCCTAGGTTGCAGGTTTTTCCCTTTCCACCCTTTGAATATATTATGTGACTTCCTTCTGGCCTGCAAAGTTTCTGCAAGCAAGTCAGCCTTATGGGAGGTCCCTTGTGTATGACTCTGTCTTTCTGTTGCTGCCTTTGGAATTCTCTCTTTAACTTTTTCCATTTTAATTATGATATGCCTTGGTTTGGGTCCTTTTGTGCTCATCTTGGTTGTGACCCACTGTGATTCCTATGCCTGAATATCTGTTTACTTCTTAAGGTTTGGGAATTTTTCATCCATAATCATCTCAAATACGTTTTGACCCCCTTCTCTCTCGCTTTTTCTTCTGGGACCCATATAATATGAATGTTGGAATGCTTAATGTTATCCCAGAAATCTCTAAAATTGCTTTTACTTTTAAAAATTTGTTTTTCTTTTTGCTGCTCTGATTGGATGAGTTCTATTATTGCTATCTACCAGATCACTTATGCATTCCTCTGTATTACTTAGTCTGCTATGCATTCCTTATAGTGTGTTTGTGTGTTTAAATTTCAGCTATTGAATTCCCCATTTCTGACTGGGTCTTTTAAAAATATTTTCTTGTTCCTTGTTAAAATGTTCACTGTGTACATCAATTTTTTTCTCTAATTTAGTTAATATTTTTATTACCAATGCTTTGAATTCTTTGTCTAGTAAATTGTTTATTTCTGTTTTATTTTTTATTTTTTCAGGGGTTTTCTCTTGTTCTTTCAATTGAGAGTAATTCCTCTGCCTTTTTATTTTGCTTAACTCTCTCTGCCTCTATGAATTTATGTGAAACAGTTACCTATTGTGGTCTCAAAAAGGTGTTCATATGTGGGAACATCCCTGTAGTCTGCTACATGTGCCCAATGTCTTTAGGGGAGAGCTAGGTTTGATGTGGACACAAGACACGTCTTTCTTCAGGGTGTGATGGCAGCAGTTGGTAGGGGGTGGGACTGGAGATGGAAGGGCTAGAGCTGGCATCAAGTGTGAGTGGGACTTCCCTTCAGCTCACGACCATTACCACTCTATCAGGGGGGTGGGGTCTGATTCCAATTTGCTGGAACAGAAGCCCTGAGGGTCAGGTTGACCTGGCTCCATTCCCTTTAAGTATGTGTTTTTTATCTTTCCCTGCACCAGGACTCTTGCCCAAAAGAAGGGAGTGCTGAAGCAAGTGAGGTCTATGTGCTGATAGAGGTTTGATGTGCTGCCTGTGTAGGTGCCCATGGCTCTGCTCAGATGCAGCCTTTGGAGGAATTCCTATTTGTCCCTCACAGTGATCACTACCCCTAGCCTCTGCCACCCCTACCCTGTTGTGGAACAATTCTGCAGGGATGGAAGGGTCCATGTGGACTCTCAGCAGGTAATGGAGGGTGAGTGGCTACCATCAGAGATTGGGCTGCTTGAGTAAGCACCAACAATGGCCACTGCACCCTGCCCAGGCTCTGCCCTGGGACCAGGACTTCTGTGCATCCCATGGTCTTTTCCTGGTTGTGGCTGCCCCAGATCCAGTGCCACATTGTGATGTGTAGTCAGTGGGGCTGGCACATTTGTTCAGCTTGGGCTGGGGTGCATGGCAAGATCGTCATGGGAAACCTGGCAGCCACTAGAGCAGACCTCTCTCTGCCCTGCCTCAGGAGCTAGCCAGTGAGTGAGCACTCCTCATGAGCTGAGTCCAGGCTTCCCACAGCCCTTCTGTTTTTCCCAGTGGTCCTCCAACCAGCCAAATGTGCTTGTCTCCCCTGTGTAGGACCCAGGACTGGGGAGCCCAGTCTGGCTTGAGCCACTCACTCCCCAGGGTGGGTGCCTGTCTGTGTAATCTCCCTTTTCCTCTGAGTCCCTTCCCAGGGGCACAGGTCCTGACCTGATCACTTTTATTCCCTTCCTACTTGATTGCATGTGTATCTTTCTTATAGCTTTGTTTGTAGGAGTTCTTCTGACAGTTTCCAGTTAGTTTTCAATGAGAATTGTTCCACGTGTAGATGTATTTTTGATGTGTTTGTGGGAGGAGGTGAGCTCCACATCCTTTTTCTTTACCACCTTGATCCTTCCTAGAAATAAGAGTATATAAATGCTAACACTATGCCAGGACTAAAGGAGGTGTGGCTATTATTTTAACAAATTCAATATTTCCTAAAATCTTAGCAAATTACTTTTTGTTTTGTTTTGTTTTGCGGTATGCGGGCTTCTCACTGTTGTGACCTCTCCCATTGCGGAGCACAGGCTCCGGACGCGCAGGCTCAGCGGCCATGTCTCACGGGCCCACCCGCTCCATGGCATGTGGCATCAAGTGGGATCTTCCCGGACTGGGGTGCTAACCCATGTCCCCTGCATCGGCAGGCAGACTCTCAACCACTGCGCCACCAGGGAAGCCCGCTAATTACTTTTTTGTTTTCAAAAAACCTTCTAAGTTCCTCTGTGTTCCTCCATACCTTTTAGCACATGGTCTTTCTCATGAATAATTGAAAGCCTGTAAGTTAGGTTAAAAAACAAAGCAAAACAAAACAAACTTCCCTTGTGGAGCTTTGAAGAGTAAAACAAGTGGAAGGAAAGTCATTTGTGTTGATTGGATTTTGATTCCAAGAATGTGATACCCTAGAAGTTTGGACCCACCCTGATATTGCAGTTATGGATTTTGAATATTTATTGATTTTAACCTGTCTAATCATCTTTTCATCACATTTTCCTGTTTTCAGAAAGCTTTGTATTTCAAAAAATTTACTGAACTACCCATGAGCTATTCAAATAGCTTAGATAGGCAAGTACCTATTGTTATCAAGGAAAACTGCTCTATTTCTCTCTTAGCTCCATGAATTTATTTAATACTTGCTTGTCAAAGTTGATGGGCTTTCACAGCCCTAATTCCTGTCTGCTAGCCTAAGGCTGACAATTTCCATTTTCACAAATATTTTGGTAGTGATAGAAATAAGAACTCTTTATGATTTCAACCTAAGTAGTTTCCTTTCCATGCTGTGGAGATGCTCCTCTTTAGTAAAAATAAGGCAAACCTAGTTCTCATCCATTCCCAGGACATAGGATTGTGAAGTTGGATCTGCTGACTTGGTCCAGCTTTGTTCAACACCTGCAGAATAACTTTTTTGTCCCCCTCACCAGAACCCTATGCTTGACGGCAGCCAGGATTCCTTATTGCATTCAGTGTGAACATCATTGAACTCTGATCATTCAATAGTAGTGATTCTGAAGTTTCATCTCCTGATTCATCTCCTGAAATTCATCTTTCTAATTTCTGCTGTTCTGAATCTGAACAGACTTATGATGAGTTTAAGTGTTCATCAATTAATGTCAAAACTCAATGTAACACCTTCAGAACTAACTTTGACAACCACTAGAATACAAAATGAATTCACTAATGATCAGTTCTTGAGCAGGAAACATCTCAGAAATTTGTGATGATGCAACATTTCAGCTCAGTTCAAAAAATATGCATGGGTTTTTAAAATGGGGATTAAAAATTTTGAACACAGAATGAAATGAGGGCACAGAGAACAGTCAGATGGTTCAAGGACTCTAAAACTAATTTTTTTTCAAATTTAGAACTTTTCTATTCTTTTGATTAACTTCAATTTACTCTGGTACTTGTTAGAGAGAAAAATTCAGTGGCCTCTCTGAAATTTCAACTCTCCCTGAAGTCATAGTTTGTTAGTATGTTTTATGGTTATGATAGAAAACATGGGTATGTCTATTACTTGTAAGTGCTTCAAATCAATTCCATACTGATGATTTTCAGTGGAATGGGCTTACTTTCTTCTGGGGACAAAGCAATAATACACATACATTCCCATGTACATTCACATGTGCTCCATTCCTTCTTTATTACACCCATGTCATGAACTGATAGGGTCTTGCAACTACCAGTTTGGGTCCAATCCACTCAAGGGAGGTTCTCAGTGCTCCCATATTGAGTGTTTGTGTCTCAACTTCAAGCAGGACTGTATGGTTCATTGTCTCTTCTACAGGGGAAGTGGAAAATCCTTATTTTGGTGAGGGGGTATGAAAAGTCTTTACTTTTTATTTTGATACACAGGTGCATGTGTTACAGTTGTGTTTTAGAGCCTGCATATGTACAATTTTAGTAGATACTGCCAACTGTTTTTAAAATTGTTTTTCCAATAAATTCCCCAAATGTCAGTATATGTACATCCTTATCAACATTATCTTCAAAACTCTCATCAATTATTTCACCATGTCCAGCTGGCTAATTGGAATCCCAAGTGAGTGCACAATCCTTAGGGTGCTTTAGGAAGCCCATTGTGATCTGACCTCTACCTGTCTTTACAGTCTGTCCTCATAATGAACCCTAGATATTATGATCAGCATCGGCTTTTGAGCAATTTGTGTTTCCTCTTTCACACTTCCAATATTCACACAGCGTTCTCTTTGTGTGGATTTCCCTTTCCCTCCTTGTCATCCTAAAAGAGTCCTTCTCAGTGTTAGGTCAAGTTCTTTCTCCTCTGTGCTCTTGTAGAACTTAATTCTCTCTTACAGCATTTATCATATTTGTTAAAAGTTGTTTCTTCATCTGACTCTTGAAACTTTATCTTCAGCACCTAGGAATGAATCCAATGCATATTGAGATCTCAATGTTTGTTTGTTAAATGAGTGAATGAGCTGATGAATGTATGACTGAGAACTGGCATTATACAATCCTTGCCTTTCCCCCCATTTTATTTCTAGTCTTACCAGGGAAAATTGGGTTCTAATGAAGCTAATTTCACAGAGTCCTAAGGCAGGAAGAGAACTTAAAGTTTCACAAATTATTTCATGTCTCCAAATGCCAGCAGAGTCTATTTACTATCTCAGAGACAGTCATATGTGCTAAGTTGGGTAGCTAGTTGGTATGGAATTTGATTTTGGATTACCTTGAAGATTCTTCTGCTCTTCTCTCCCTACTTTCCTCTCCAACAACAAATACCTAAAGTATCTCTACCTACAGGCAAAATTAACATACAGATATATTCACTATTTTACCAAGATGTGTTCCATGGAATGTGTCCCATAAGGTGCTTCCTGAGTAACAGACTCTATGGGCAAACTAACTTTGTGGGTTATGCCTGATTGTACCAGCCTTTGTTAGGTCAGGTCTTCCAGGAAGCAAATGCCAAAATGGGATTAAATGAGATTTATTAGGGAAATACCTAAAGAATGAAGGGGAAGAAACAGGCACAGGCGGAGAAGCAAAGGTAGAAAAAAGGAGGATTGAATAGGAAGAATCTTAGATTACAGTGCAGTGCTAAGGAAGTTTCACTGAGGATGGGCACACCAGAACTTAGTCACTTGTTAGAAAAGTCTCATGTCTCACAGGAATGGGCTTGCACGGTTACACACACTGTGCACTGCCAGGGAGAAATTGTGGTCTCAGCACAAGTGCAATGGTGGACCCAGAGGGCTGGCAGCTGGGGCTGTCAGTCAACTTTTGCTCCCTGCAGCAGGAGATCTGAGAGGCACATTTTCATGGCTGTCTCACAGGCTCTATTCTAAAGGTAATTTGTATGTAGCATTCATGACATACCTATGAAAGGGGTAAGTTCTACTAATATCTGCATTTTACAAGGCATAGGCAGGTTAAGTAACTTGCCCCAAACTGAAGTAATGGATCTGGGATTGGAAACTAATGAATCTGGCCCCAGAGACTGTGATCTTAACCACTGCATTATAGTGTCTCACAATATCCCCTTTTGGAGAATCATAACATAACTTCCCAATACTCCATTCCATCCTATTTCTTTATCCACTTCTTATTTCACAATGTGCATAACTATGATCAAGGCTTTGAGAATTCTCCAGTAAAAAGAAATGTTTGTTTGTTTAGCCCAGTGCTTTCCAAATTTATTTACCTATGGAACCCATAGTTGATAGTACTAGTGTTCTCTAGAACACATTTGGGAAAATACACTATTTTAAATGATTAGCAACAAGTTCTTTCCAAGGAGCAAGGTTCTATGGGAATCGAAGGAGACACTGTGAAGGCTGAGCTCCTAGGTGGGCAGAGATAAGTTGTTATAAATGCAAAGGGAGCAGAAGATTGAGATTCATCAAAACAGAGCTTAGGCTTCAGTTCCACCATTTCTGGTGAGGTGACTTGGTTTGATAACCACTAATCCTCAGTGTTTTAGCTGTCAATCATGGATAATAGTGCCCATTTGCCAGTGATATTCAAATCAAGTATGAATTTATATAAAGGTGCTTTATGCCTCGCATAAAACAGCTGTGGTCAAATATCAATTTTCTCCCTTGATTTTCCCTCAAAGAAAGACTAAATGCATTTAATTTACCCCTTAGCTGAGGGTTAGTTCTCTCAGTGAAAATTATGTCTGCCTGACTAATGTGCAATGACTCTTTGCTTCAGGATATTCACTAAAAAAATAATTGGACACAGAATTTTTCTGTTGAGAAAGGAATTAGGTAAAAATAGTGTTGTGGATATGAGGGAATATCCATATATGGACTTTGATTAAAATCTAAGAGCATCTGTCTTTAACATATCTCTTGGAGGACAAGAAAGCTTAGAAGATTAGTTGTATCCCCCCTTGCTCTCCTCAGATTATAAAAATAAAAGTTGAATACCCAGGAATGAAAGGAGTAAAGGTAGAAGAACTATGGGCTCAGGAGAGGAGATGGGCAGAGACAGACTGCTGTATTCCCTTTATTCCCTGGGAAGGAGGTCCTCAGCTGATCACTGTGCTAATTGCCCCGATGCTCCTCTCCCTTCTCCCTGCTCTGAGACTCATTGCGCAGCTCCGACCAATCCCAGATCCATTACTTTGGTTTGGGGCAAGTTACTTAACCTGCCTATGCCTTATAAAATGCAGATATTAGTAAAACTTACCACTTTCATAGGTATGTCATGAATGCTACATACAAATTACCTTTAGAATAGAGACTGTGAGACAGCTCCGACCAATGGGCTTTACAATTCTGGTCTATGGGTGGGGATGGTCAGTTAACAGGACCTGAGCATTAGGACTTTCTACACTGAGGGGATATAGCACTGGAGACATGATCATTTGCTACTCTGCTTGTTTTTCTGTAATCCCAGTGATATAAAATTGTCCATTTCCCCTTTACTTTCCCCATGGAGATTTTACTTCTGTCTCCCTCCTGGGCTCGTGATGGACTCTTTGGGAAGGCTTTTCCTCCTCTGGTTCTTCCTTTCTCATTCAACCTTCTATATTTTGCTTCAACTTTTTTTTTGTGTGTGTGTCCCTTGTTGGCTCCATTCTTCATTCCGACCCCTCCTCTTTGTCCCTTCTTCATTCTCTGCACAAGTTATTTATAAGACAGTTTCACCTTCTTTCCCCTTCTAGGATTTGGCTCTTTCCCAGGTTTCTTTCTGTTACACCTGTGCTGCTATTTGAGCATCTGTAGTCTTTAAGGGTTGGTCAGAGGCAGAGATGCTCCCTGCCAAAAGGCAAGGGGTGATTTGTTCTGAATTAGCAGTCTGTAACTGACTCTGACCTTTATACCTTTTCTGGTACAGAGACAGATACAGTGCAGGACAATATGTGGGCTGCTAGGAGAATTGTATGACCAATCCCTTCCTTCCAAGCTAAAGAGACCAGATTTTATTTTGAGCCCTGCAGACTCTCTCTTTTGATTAAAAATCTTTTATTTTTTCAGAAATAGCAGGTTTACCTTAGTTCCCCTTCTTGTACTGAAATCCCACTGATCTTTCAAGGCTCAATACCCATACTGCACCATCAGGGAGCATGAATTTCCCTGATATCCCTGTCAGAGGAAATTACTCCCTCCTCTCTGTTCTCAGGACACCTTGTTTTGGCCTCCCTAATGGCCCTCTCCCTCAGTTAGTTTGCACGGCAGGTAGTTTTAGTGTCATTCTTCTCTGGTAAACTGTTGGCTCCTTAGGGGCACCTTCTTCAAATTTTTAGGACGAGGCTCAGCCAGATATTTTGGAAAGAGCAATGATTCTCAAGCTTTAGTGGCTGAGATATGAAGTATACCAATGGACAATGGCAAGTCTATATAGGACAATAAAACCTGACCCACACCTCTATAGCAACCAGCCTGGGGAGCCAATCAGCCCAGAACAATTAGAATTTGGTCAATAACTGCCCGCTTCACTAATTTTTGCCCCAACCTCCAACCCAGGACCAACCAGAGAAAGTGAAATATATTTGCAAACCAATCACATAGGATGCCCCACTTCTAGTTAACCTCATCCAGCATTCCCACGTCAATAACCTCCAGTCAAGATATATCTTAAACTTTCCCTTTCTTTCCACTGTAAAGCTTTGCCACTCCCCTGACTGCCTTAGAGTCAAATGTAAGTGATGGTGGCTGATTTCCTTGGTATAGCAAGCTCTAAACATTAAACCTCTGTGTGTTTTCATTTGGATGGTCTTCATTTATTTCTACACAGCATAAGAATCATGCAGAGAGCTTGTTAGTTGAATTGTCAAGATTCTAATTCAGTAGCTATGGGGTGGGGCCTGAGATGCTGCACTTTTAATGAGCCACAGGTGATCTTGAGTAGCACAGAATGCGATAGTGTGTTCAGGTGATTATCAGATATTAATCTATGTTCTCCCCACCAAATTTCTTTTCCCTTTCCCTTGCTGCATTCACACAGGGAAACTTTCCTGAGTTCAGTATCTCAGGGGAGAAATGAAGCAAGCAGGAAGGAAATACTCAGGGAATTTACTTCTGTGTTTTGTTTTTTTTTTCCCACAAAAATTCAGGACTTTAGTGGTTCTTAACCTGGGGTTATTTTTCTCCCAGCAGGAAACATTTTGCATTTCAGATTGTCACAGCTAAGAGATATTTACTGGGTGTGTGTAGATGCTGCTAACATCTGTGGGGGAGGAAAACTGTTCCTTTCTTCCGTTCTGGTTTCTTTGACTGATCTAATTAAATTGCCATGAGATAAATTAACAGGAGAAAAACAAACAAGTTTTTTTATGTACAGGAGCTCATAAAAATATGACTCAAAGAAGTGACCAAAGCAGGCAGCTTTTCTACTTTTTAGACAAAGAAACAATAAATTTGGGAAGAATTGATAAAGAAGATTGGGCTTGGGGTAGTAAATTAGTGAAGAAGTAACAAGGTTTGTTTACACAGCCTTCTTGGCCCTAAATTCCCTATCTCTGGTGATAAGGCCATCTCTTTGCCTTCTGGTACATAGAGGATACCTTTCACATGGGGAATTTATTTTCTCCTTCTCAGGGGGTGAAGAAGAGTCACTGTTCTTCTTGCACTGGCTGTTTCTTAAGTAACTTTAATTCAAAATAACCAATGTACCAGAATGACACACTTTGGGGTGACATATTCTGCTCTCCTTCATATCCTAGAATCCAAAGGACAAGCCCCCACTACAAAGAATTATCTGGTTCAGAATGTTAATGGTGCCAATGTTTCAAAACCTTGATATAGAAGAGGCACAGAGAGAATGTTTGAAAGCAGCAAGGGCTTTCCCCATCTCCTAAGATTTCCTGGGTTGGGGGATCTGTAGTCGAGACACAGGGAAAGAGATAAGAGCAGAGACATATGTGGGTCATGGCCCATATTGAGGGGCCTTGTACCATGTTTCCTCGATAGACCTGTGGGGAGACAGAAGGACTTAGAGGAGGAGGGCTACAAGTTGAATCTGGATCAAGAGGGACAGTTGGATAGCCTCACTGTCCATGCTCAATCCAAAGCTGCAGTTATCCCTTAGCATGGAAATGAGAGAGAAGAAGTTGCTTCAGGATGAACATGCCAGGTGAGAGGGAAAAGGGATACCTCAGGAGTAAACAATGGACAAATGACAGGACCAGATGGGAGGGCTTTTGGAAAACAAATGTCATAGAAAATCAGAAATGGCTCCCTCTCTGTGCCTTATACTTTGAAAGCACCTGAAACTTAGATGCAGCCCTAGGAAAAGTGGACCTGAATGGTCTGAGATTAATTTTCCAGTATAATAAGAGGCTGTGGGAAAATAAATCTTCCTGTATTTTTTGTTGTTCATGGTTAATCTGTTCTGCTCCAGAAACCTTGTGTGTGTATTCAGGGTAATACTAATAAGTATGCATATTAGAAACTTAACAGAATCCAAAAGAAAAAAAGCAAACTGAGTTAGAGAAACAGAATAGTTCCTACATAGCTGAGTTTTGGTCTGAACTCCTAATAATCAAAACTATCTACCCTATGGTTCATCATGGACATTAAGAATTGAAGCCGTGCCTTATTGTCTATATTAATATGACTTTGTGCTTTTCCTCTGTCTTCAGTAGTATAACTTTACTACTCAGGCAAATGGCCTGATTATTCATTATAGGAAGTTCCCAAAAGACCCATCAACTCTTCAGTGGAAAACATCAACAGACAGTTTAAGCCTTATGATTTTTAAATCCTTCTCCTAAAAATCCTTACCTTACTCTTTCCACCAATCCTGGACTATTGTATTATAATCCTTAACAATTCTAATCAAGCCCCCAAAATTGCCCCCTCAACACCCCTGGAAAGATATGCCTTAAATAAAACTTCCAAATCTCAGTACATTCTGACATTACCTTTCCCCTTCTCAAATGTTGCCAAAGCAGTGCTAGGTGATTTTCTCCCTGAACTGTGGTAAGCAATATACTCAGATTTGTCTCTCAACAGGTTGTGTTGGACATATTTGGGAAGCCAACTTTCCATGCTTGGCAATCACAGTAACAACAATCAAGGGATGCTATCTTTGCTCCAAATGTTTCCCTTTTCCTGGACCTCCTTGTGTCCTCAGTCCTCCTGATTTCATACATCAGTGGCCCCCAACCTTTTTGGCACCAGGGACCAGTTTTGTGGAAGACAATTTTTCCAGGGATGGGGGGCGGGGGGTGTTGGTTCAGGCAGTAATGCCAGCGATGGGGAGCGGCAGATGAAGCTTTGCTAGCTCTCCCACCACTCACCTCCTGCTGTGCGGCCCTGTTCCTAACAGGCCATGGACTGGTACCAGTCTGCAGCCCGGGGGTTGGGGAACCCTGGCATACATCATCCCATATACACAACTGTATGCTTGCATGGGTGCCACTTGTTCATTGTTCTTTTGGTGATTGCAAAAGGGGTCCAAGTTGTGTCTAGAGGCAAGGAGGCAATGACGAGCAGAAGCAAGCAATTTGGTTCACAGGACTCTTATCTGGCTGGATGCTTCTGGGATTTGTGTACACCTGGGTAGGTTGATTATTGATGGGGAAATATAATTAACAACAGAATTTTCTCCCAACCCGGATAAGCTCTCCACAAAGGTACTAGCGAAATAAAATGGTTTTATTATTGAATAATTGTTAAGCCAGAATGTGATGTGCAACACAGGCAATCTGCTAAGAGAGTGCAAAGACAGAAAGGAACCTCACCCCCTTATATCGTCAACAGACACAACCCATTCCATACATGTTCTCAATAACTAGTCCTCAAGAGGACTTGACAGAATGCTTGGTCACACACAGTTCATTCTAACTTCTGGTAATCAGGGTGATCATCTGTGTTAACTAATTGGCTCTATACAAAGGAAAAACAAATTTCTCATATCGTTATGACAAGAGGTAGTTTTGCAAATTTGGGGGAAGATACTCACCAAAGTTAGGCTATTAGTCTTCCACAGAAATAGGAGTGCTATCTCCCTTGATGTTAGCATTTCAAAAAGATGGCTCCCAGGTCCTTGAAAAAGACATTCCTGAGTCATGCACCTGACAAAAAGCCTATCTAGTTTTCAAAAGATTTATATAGATTTCAAAGTGAGAAGAAAGTACTTACCATTTTAAGTTTTCTAAAGTCAATTCTCTAAGAAAAAGGAGAGGAGGGGAATCTCTTCCCTTATTTTAAACAGGGAGAATTAAACCTCTTATTTAAAAATTTTATTTCACCTTACATTATGCAAGGATCTGACTGAAATAATCAGTTCTGCCACAGTGGTTATTTCATCTGTGAGGGGTGAAATTTGTGCCTCAATGGAACACTATGTACTTTCTAGAGCACATCGTGAGGGTTATCTAATTCCAGACTTCCACTGTCTTTGTGCTATTTTGCCACTCTATAAATTGCAGATAACTGACAGCAATGCAAAATAATTCCTGTTCATAGACATGCAAATTCTGTCCTATCCAGTAGAAGTTCAACTGACTATCCTCCTCTAACATGGATGAGGCCAATTTTGCCTCCATTTGCACATTCATTTTAATATTTCCTACCTATAGATGTATCTCTTCTTTGTCTTCTCATTTTGAACCAATTTTCCCATCTTGTTCTCTCACTGAGTAATGAGCTAACTAAATCTTTAGCATATTTTTATTTTATATCTGTACAAAATTCATGATTTTACCTATTTTTTTGAAAATTACCCTTTAACACCTGGCACAGATCCAGTCTTACCAGCATTCCCAAATTCCGTTCTTAGCTCTAAACTTGGCTGTATGACTTTGGCGTGATCCTTGTTAATAACTTATTAAATTTTTAGGTGCTAGTTAGGAAAAAAATAGTAAAAATTGACACTGAACAGGAGTGGAACCTGGTCAGAATGCCTCTGACAGCTCCATAGATATCTACTGTGTAATCTGGTTCATTCCGTTAGGAGAGTGGGATTAATTTTGTTCACCTGTTTTTCATCAGTTTTTCTTTGTATCCTTTGTACTTAATGGTCAGCCTTTTATTTATATAATGCACTTTATTCTGATACTCAGGGGGAAGGTGACATTTGTTCACCTTCTTGCTGTATAATGTTATGGGTTGTTTGCTTTTTACTGTTCTCAAAATGGCATCAGGATTTATGGTACGATTCTTCTGGTCCCATGAACTTCATATCTCCATCCTTGGCAGTTCTCCAATGTCTGGAGCTTCTGAGGGAGGCAAATAATAATAATGACAATAATGATTTGCCCAGGTATTGTAGATGATGCACTTGATGTGGGCAATTGTTTTCTAATACCTTCAGAGGAGAGGCATTTGATCTGAAGCATGTGATGTGATAAACTCACCAGTGTCGTAATTGAGAAGAAATTTTAAATTATTTTCTATTATTATAGTTCTGGCATTAAACATGTAGTTGACTCCTACCTTGTCATTTACTAGCTGCATTGCCTTAGATAAAGTGAGTTAATCTCTCTACGCATCAGTTTACCCTTTTGTTAAATGGGGATAGGGATAGTATCTACCTCCAAAGCCCTTGCTCATGTTCTCTGTCTGTCAGCAATGTTCTTCCTTCTAGCTGCCAAATGGAAACCTTTCAGATGTCAGCTCAAATAACAATTTTCTCAGGGAGGGTTTCCCTTCTCTCTCTTCCAGTTACACTCTCCCAGAGCATCTTATAATTTAAAAAAAATCAAATAGTTCACAATTTATAATCATATATGGATGAGTGTGTTTATTCAATTTCTGCCTCCTCTTCTAGGGTGTGGGGTCCATGAGCGTGTAGGTGGGGTAAGATTGTATCTCTCTATGCCCAATACCTCATACTGTGACAGGCAAGACGTCAGTGCTCGATAAATAGATAAATATTTTTAAAGTTTTATTGAACTTGTCACAACATTGTTTCTGTTCTATGTTTTACTTTGTTTTGTTTTCTTGGCCACGAGGCATGTGGAATCTTAGCTCACCTACCAGGGATCGAACCCACATCCCCTGCATTGGGAGGTGAAGTCTTAACCACTGGACTGCAAGGGAAGTCCTCAATAAATACTTGTTGATTGAATAAATGAGATATTTAAAATGGTACCCTAAACAGAGAGGCACTTAATAAATGTTACTTGCCATTTTTGTTGCATTCAAAAGAGGAAATTCAGAACATTTAAAAGGCAGTAGATTGAAAATGGCCTCTTTTGGATATTCAGATAAACTAAGGACATCTTTCAGTGTAACCTTTTTCTACGTAATATATATACTCTATTTAAAAGTAATATCTCACCCCACAAAGCTCTGAAATGCGAGTCAAATGCTTGACTTCTTATATCATATTGTATACACGGAGCATATTGTGTGCTGATGGTATATGCTTGATCATCAAATTAATTTTTCTTTAAACTTTTATGTATTAATTATTTTTAAACATCTTTATTGGAGTATAATCGCTTTATATTGTTGTCTCTGTTTCTGCTGTATAACGATGTGAATCAGCTATACATATACATATATCCCCATATCCCCTCCCTCTAAAGCCTCCCTCCCACCCTCGCTATCCCACCCTTCTAGGTGGTCAAAAACATCAAGCTAATCTCCCTGTGCTATGCACCTGCTTCCCACTAGCTATCTGTTTTACATTTGGTAGTGTATATATGTCAATGCCACGCTCTCACTTCATCCCAGCTTACCCTTCCCCATCCCTGTGTCCTCAAGTCCATTCTCTATGTCTGCATCTTTATTCCTGTCCTGCCCCTAGGTTCTTAAGAACCTTTTTTTTTTTTTTAGATTCCATATATATGTGTTAGCATATGGTATTTGTTTTCCTCTTTCTGACTTACTTCACTCTGTATGACAGATTCTAGGTCCATCCACCTCACTACAAATAACTGAATTTCACTTCTGTTTATGGCAGAGTAATATTCTATTGTATATATGTGCCACATCTTCTTTATCCATTCATCTGTTGATGGACACTTAGGTTGCTTCCATGTCCTGGCTATTATAAATAGTGCTGCAATGAACACCATTGTATATGTTGCTTTTTCAATTATGATTTTCTCAGGGTACATGCCCAGTAGTGGGAATGCTGGGTCATATGGCAGTTCTCTTTTTAGTTTTGTAAGGAACTTCCATACTGTTCTCCATAGTGGCTGTATCAATTTACATTCCCACCAACAGTGCAAGAGGGTTCCCTTTTCTCCACAACTTCTCCAGCATTTGTTGTTTGTAGATTTTTAAATGATGGCTATTCTGACTGGTGTGATGTGATACCTCATTGTAGTTTTAATTTGCATTTCTCTAATGATTAGTGATTTTAAGCAACCTTTCATATTTTTTTTGCAATCTGTATATCTTCTTTGGTGAAATGTCTATTTAGATCTTCTGCCCATTTTTGGATTGGGTTGTTTGTTTTTTGGATATTGAGCTGCATGAGCTGCTTGTATATTTTGGAGATTAATCCTTTGTCAGTTTCTTCATTGGGAAATATTTACTCATATTCTGAGGGTTGTCCTTTTGTCTTGCTTATGGTTTCCTTTGTTGTGCAAAAGCTTTTAAGTTTCATTAGGTCCCATTTGTTTGTTTTTCTTTTTATTTCCCTTTTGTTAGTAGGTGGGTGAAAAGGATCTTGCTATGATTTCTGTCATCGAGTATTCTGCCTATGTTTTCCTCTAAGAGTTTTATAGTGTCCGGCCTAACATTTAGGTCTTTAATCAATTTGGATTTTATTTTTGCATATGGTGTTAGGGAGTGTTCTAATTTCATTCTTGTACATGTAGCTGTCCAGTTTTCCCATCACCACTTATTTAAGAGGCTGTCTTTTCTCCACTGTATATTATTGCCTCCTTTATCAAAGATAAGGTGACCATATGGGCGTGGGTTTATCTGTGGGCTTTCTATCCTGTTGCATTGATCTATATTTCTGTTTTTCTGCCAGTACCATACTCTCTTGATTAATGTAGTTTTGTAGTATAATCTGAAGTCAGGGAGCCTGATTCCTCCAGCTCCGTTTTTCTTTCTCAAGATTGCTTTGGCTATTCAGGGTCCTGTGTGTTTCCATAAAAATTGTGAAATTTTTCTTCTAGCTCTGTAAAAAATGCCATTGGTAGTTTGATAAGGATTACATTGAATCTGTAGATTGCTTTGGGTAGTATAGTCATTTTCACAATGTTGACTCTTCCAATCCAAGAACATGGTATATCTCTCCATCCGTTTGTGTCATCTTTAATTTCTTTCATCAGTGTCTTATAGTTTTCTGCATACAGGTCTTTTCTCTCCTTAGGTAAGTTTATACCTAGGTGCTTTTTTCTTTTCTTGCAATGGTAAATGGGAGCGTTTCTTTAATTTCTGTTTCAGATTATTCATCATAAATGTATAGCAATGCAAGGGATTTCTGTGCATTAATTTTGTATCCTGTTACCTTACCAAATTCATTGATTAGCTGTAGTAGTTTTCGGTAGCATCGTTAGGATTCTCTATGTATAGTATCATGTCATCTGCAAACAGTGACAGTTTTACTGCTTCTTTTCTGATTTGGATTCCTTTTATTTCTTTTTCATCTCTGGTTGCCATGGCTAAAACTTCCAAAACTATGTTGAATAATACTGGTGAGAGTGACCAACCTTGTCTATTTCCTGATCTTAGTGGAAATGGTTTCATTTTATCACCATTGAGAATGATGTTGGCTGTGGGTTTATCATATATGGTGTTTATTATGTTGAGGTAAGTTCTCTCTAGGCCTGCTTTCTTGAGGATTTCTATCATAATCGGGTGTAGAATTTTGTCAAAAGCTTTTTCTTCATCTATTGAGATGATCATATGGTTTTTCTCCTTCAATTTGTTAATATGGTGTATCACATTGATTGATTTGCATATACTGAAGAATACTTGCATTCCCCCCACTTGATCATGGTGTATGATGCATTTAATGTGCTGCTGGATTCTGTTTGCTAGTATTTTGCTGAGGATTCATGCATCTATATTCATCAGTGATATTGACCTGTAGTTTTCTTTTTTTGTGACATGTTTGTCTGTTTTTGGTATCAGGGTGAGGATGGCCTTGTAGAATGAGTTTGGGAGTGTTCCTACCTCTGCTATATTTTGGAAGAGTTTGAGAAGAGTGGGTGTTAGCTCTTCTCTAAATGTTTGATAGAATTCACCTGTGAAGTCATCTGGTCCTGAGCTTTTTTTTGTTGGAAGATTTTTAATCACAGTCTCAATTTCAGTGTTTGTGTTTGGTCTGTTTTTATGTTCTATTTCTTCCTGGTTCACTCTTAGAACGTTGTGCTTTTCTAAGAATTTGTCCATTTCTTCCAGGTTGTCCATTTTATTGGCATATAGTTGCTTGTAGTAATATCTCATGATTGTTTGTATTTCTGCAGTGTCAGTTGTTACTTCTACTTTTTCATTTCTAATTCTATTTTTTTTACATCTTTATTGGAGTATAATTGCTTTACAATGGTGTGTTAGTTTCTGCCTTATAACAAAGTGAATCAGTTATACATATACATATGTTCCCATATCTCTTCCCTCTTGCGTCTCCCTCCCTCCCACCCTCCCTATCCCACCCCTCCAGTCAGTCAAAAAGCACTGAGTTGATCTCCCTGTGCTATGTGGCTGCTTCCCACTAGCTATCTACCTTATGTTTTGTAGTGTATATATGTCCATGCCTCTCTCTCTCGCTTTGTCACAGCTTATCCTTCCTCTCCCCATATCATCAAGTCCATTCTCTAGTAGGTCTGTGTCTTTTTTTTTTTTCAACATCTTTATTGGGGTATTATTGCTTTACAATGGTGTGTTAGTTTCTGCTTTATAACAAAGTGAATCAGTTATACATATACATATGTTCCCATATCTCTTCCTCCTTGCACCTCCCTCCCTCCCACCCTCCCTATCCCACCCCTCCAGGCGGTCACAAACCACAGAGCTGATATCCCTGTGCCATGCGGCTGCTTCCCACTAGCTATCTACCTTACGTTTGTTAGTGTATATATGTCCATGCCTCTCTCTCGCCCTGTCACAGCTCACCCTTCCTCCTCCTCATATCCTCAAGTCTGTTCTCCTGTAGGTCTGTGTCTTTATTCCTGTCTTACCCCTGGGTTCTTCATGACATTTTTTTTTCTTAAATTCCATATATATGTGTTAGCGTACAGTATTTGTCTTTCTCTTTCTGACTTACTTCACTCTGTATGACAGGCTCTAGTTCTATCCACCTCATTACAAATAGCTGAATTTCGTTTCCTTTTATGGCTGAGTAACATTCCATTGTATATATGTGCCACATCTTCTTTATTCATTCATCCAATGATGAATACTTAGGTTGTTTCCATCTCTGGGCTATTGTAAATAGAGCTGCAATGAACATTTTGGTACACGACTCATTTTGAATCATGGTTTTCTCAGGGTATATGCCCAGTAGTGGGATTGCTGGGTCATATGGTAGTTCTATTTGTAGTTTTTAAAGGAACCTCCAATCTGTTCTCCACAGTGGCTATATCAGTTTACATTCCCACCAATAGTGCAAGAGAGTTCCCTTTAATCCACACCCTCTCCAGAATTTATAGTTTCTAGATTTTTTGATGGTGGCCATTCTGACTGGTGTGAGATGATATCCCATTGTAGTTTTGATTTGCATTTCTTTAATGATTAATGAAGTTGAGCATTCTTTCATGTGTTTGTTGGCATTCTGTATATCTTCTTTGGAGAAATGTCTATTTAGGTCTTCTGCCCATTTTTGGATTGGGTTGTTTGTTTTTTTGTTATTGAGCTGCATGAGCTGCTTATAAATTTTGGAGATTAAACCTTTGTCAGTTGCTTCATTTGCAAATATTTTCTCCCATTCTGAGGGTTGTATTTTGGTTTTGTTTATAGTTTCCTTTGCTGTGCAAAAGCTTTGAAGTTTCATTAGGTCCCATTTGTTTATTTTTGTTTTTATTTCCATTTCTCTGGGAGGTGGGTCAGAAAGGAATCTGCTGAGATTTATGTCATAGAGTGTTCTGCCTATGTTTTCCTCTAAGGGTTGGTTAGTTTCTGGCCTTACATTTAGGTCTTTAATCCATTTTGAGCTTACTTTTGTGTATGGTGTTAGGGAGTTATCTAATCTCATACTTTTACATATACCTGCCCAGTTTTCTCAGCACCACTTACTGAAGAGGCTTTCCTTTCTCCACTGTACATTCCTGCCTCCTTTACCAAAGATAAGGTGACCATATGTGCGTGGGTATATCTCTGGGCTTTCTATCCTCTTCCATTGATCTATCTTTCTGTTTTTGTGCCAGTACCATACTGTCTTGATTACTGTAGCTTTGTAGTATAGTCTGCAGTCAGGGAGCCTGATTCCCCCAGCTCCGTTTTTCATTCTCAAGATTACTTTGGGTATTCGGGGTCTTTTATGTTTCCATACAAATTGTGAAATTTTTTGTTCTTGTTCTGTGAAAAATGCCAGTGGTAGTTTGATAGGGATTGCATTGAATCTGTAGATTGCTTTGGGTAGTAGAGTCATTTTCACAATGTTGATTCTTCCAATCCAAGAATATGGTATATCTCTCCCTCTATTCATATCATCTTTAATTTCTTTCATCAGTGTCTTATAAATTTCTGCATACAGGTCTTTTGTCTCTTTAGGTACGTTTATTCCTAGATTTTTTATTCTTTTTGTTGCAATGGTAAATCGGAGTGTTTTCTTGATTTCACTTTCAGGTTTTTCATCATTAGTTTATAGGAATGGCAGAGGTTTCTGTGCATTAATTTTGTATCCTGCTACTTTACCAAATTCATTGATTAGCTCTAGTAGTTTTCTGGCAGCATCTTTAGGATTCTCTATGTATAGTATCAGGTCATCTGCAAACAGTGACAGCTTTACTTCTTCTTTTCCCATTTGGATTCCTTTTATTTCCTTTTCTTCTCTGATTGCTGTGGCTAAAACTTCCAAAACTGTTGAATAAGAGTGGTGAGAGTGGGCAATCTTGTCTTGTTCCTGATCTTAGTGGAAATGCATTCAGTTTTTCACCATTGAGGATGATGTTGGCTGTGGGTTTGTCTTATATGGCCTTTATTATGTTGAGGAAAGTTCCCTCTATGCCTACTTTCTGCAGGGTTTTTATCATAAATGGGTGTTGAATTTTGTCGAAAGCTTTCTCTGCCTCTATTGAGATGATCATATGGTTTTTCTCCTTCAATTTGTTAATATGGTTTATCATATTAATTCTCTGTGTATATTGAAGAATCCTTGCATTCCTGGAATAAACCCCACTTGATCATGGTCTATGATCCTTTTAATGTGCTGTTGGATTTTGTTTGCTAATATTTTGTTGAGGATTTTTGCATCTATGTTCATCAGTGATATTGTCCTATAGTTTTCTTTCATTGTGACATCCTTGTCTGGTTTTGGTATCAAGGTGATGGTGGCCTCATAGAATGAGTTTGGGAGTGTTCCTCCCTCTGCTATATTTTCGAAGAGTTTGAGAAGGATAGGTGTTAGCTCTTGTCTAAGTGTTTGATAGAATTCGCTTGTGAAGCCATCTGGTCCTGGGCTTTTGTTTATGGAAGATTTTAAATCACAGTTTCAATTTCAGTGCTTGTGATTTTTCTGTTCATATTTTCTATTTCATCTTGATTCAGTCTTGGCATGTTGTGCATTTGTAAGGATTTATTCATTTCTTCCAGGTTGTCCATTTTATTGGCATAGAGTTGCTTGTAGTAATCTCTCATGATATTTTGTATTTCTCCAGTGTCAGTTGTTATTTCTCCTTTTTCATTTATAAATCTATTGATTTGAGTCTTCTCCCTTTTTTTCTTGATGCTTCTGGCTAATGGCTTATCAATTTTGTTTATCTTCTCAAAGAACCAGCTTTTAGTTTTATTGATCATTGCTATCGTTTCCTTCATTTCTTTTTCATTTATATCTGATCTGATTTTTATGATTTCTTTACTTCTGCTAACTTTGGGGTTTTATTGTTCTTATTTCTCTAATTGATTTAGGTGCAAGGTTAGGTTGTTTATTCGAGATGTTTCCTATTTCTTAATGTAGGACTGTTTTGCTATAAACTTCCCTTTTAGAACTGCTTTTGCTGCATCCCATAGATTTTGGGTCGTCGTGTCTCCATTGTCATTTGTTTCTAGGTATTTTTTTATTTCCTCTTTGATTCCTTCAGTGATCACTTCGTTATTAATTAGTGTATTGTTTAGCCTGCATGTGTTTGTATTTTCTACAGATATTTTCCTGTCATTGATATCTAGTCTCATAGCATTGTGGTCACAAAAGGTGCTTGAAACAATTTCAGTTTTCTTAAATTTACCAAGGCTTGACTTGTGACACAAGATATGACATATCCTGGAGAATGTTCCATGAGCACTTGAGAAAAATGTGTATTCTGTTGTTTTTGCATGGAATGTCCTATAAATATCAATTAAGTCCATCTTGTTTAATGTATAATTTAAAGCTTGTGTTTCCTTAATTATTTTCATTTTGGATGATCTGTCAATTGGTGAAAGTGGGGTGTTAAAGTCCCCTACTATGAATGAGTTACTGTTGATTTCCCCCTTTATGGCTGTTAGTATTTACCTAATGTATTGAGGTGCTCCTATGTTGGGTGCATAAATATTTACAATTGTTATATCTTCTTCTTGGATCAATCCGTTGATCATTATGTAGTGTCCTTCTTTGTCTCTTCTAATAGTCTTTAGTTTAAAGTGTATTTTGTCTGATATAAGAATTGCTACTCCAGCTTTCTTTTGGTTTCCATGTGCATGAAATATCTTTTTCCATCCCCTTACTTTCAGTCTGTATGTGTCTCTATGCCTGAAGTGGGTCTCTTGTAGACAGCAAATATATGGGTCTTGTTTTTGTAGCCATTCAGCCAATCGTTGTCTTTTGGTGGGAGCATTTAGTCCATTTACATTTAAGGTAATTATCGATATGTATGTTCCTATTCCCATTTTCTTAATTGTTTTGGGTTCGTTATTGTAATTCTTTTCCTTCTCTTGTGTTTCTTGCCTAGAAAAGTTTCTTTAGCAGTTGTGGTAAAGCTGGTTTGGTGGTGCTGAACTCTCTCAGCTTTTGCTTGTCTGTAAAGGTTTTAATTTCTCCATCAAATCTGAATGAGGTACTTTCTGGGTAAGGTAATCTTGGTTGCAGGTTTTTCTCCTTCATCACTTTAAATATGTCCTGCCAGTCCTTTCTGGCTTGCAGAGTTTCTGCTGAAAGATCAGCTGTTAACCTTATGGGGATTCCCTTGTGTGTTATTTGTTGTTTTTCCCTTGCTGCTTTTAATGTGTTTTCTTTGTATTTAATTTTTGACAGTTTGATTAATATGTGTCTTGGCATATTTCTCCTTGGATTTATCCTGTATAGGACTCTCTGTGCTTCCTGGACTTGAATAACTATTTCCTTTCCCATGTTAGGGAAGTTTTCAACTATAATCTCTTCAAATATTTTCTCAGTCCCTTTCTTTTTCTCTTCTTCTTCTGGAACCCCTATAATTTCAAATGTTGGTGCAGTTAATATTGTTCCAGAGGTCTCTGAGACTGTCCTCAGTTCTTTTCATTCTTTTTTCATTATTCCGCTCTGCAGTAGTTATTTCCACTATTTTGTCTTTCAGGTCACTTATCTGTTCTTCTGCCTCAGTTATTCTGCTATTGATCCCATCTAGAGTATTCTTCATTTCATTTATTGTGTTGTTCATCGTTGTTTGTTTCATCTTTAGTTCTTCTAGGTCCTTGTTAAACATTTCTTGCATTTTGTCTATTCTATTTCCAAGATTTTGGATCATCTTTACTATCATTATTCTGAATTCTTTTTCAGGTAGGCTGCCTCTTTCCTCTTCATTTGTTAGGTCTGATGGGTTTTTATGTTGCTCCTTCATCTGTGGTGTGTTTTTCTGACTTCTCATTTTGCTTATCTTACTGTGTTTGGGGTCTCCTTTTTGCAGGATGCAGGTTCGTAGTATCCGTTGTTTTTGGTGTCTGTCCCCAGTGGCTAAGATTGGTTAAGTGGGTTGTGTAGGCTTCCGGGTGGACGGGAGTAGTGCTTGTGATCTGGTGGATATGGCTGGATCTTGTTTATCTGGTGGGCTTGTCCATGTCTGGTGGTGTGTTTTGGGGTGTCTGTGGAATTATTATGATTTTAGACAGCCTCTCTGCTAATGGGTGGGGTTGTGTTCCTGTTTTGGTAGTTGTTTGGCATAGGGTGTCCAGCACTGTAGCTTGCTGGTCATTGAGTGAAGGTGGGTGCTGGCGTTGAGACGGAGATCTCTGGGAGATTTTCGCCATTTGATATTATGTGGAGCTGGGAGGTCTCTTGTTGACCAGTGTCCTGAAGTTGGCTCTCCCACATCAGAGGCACAGCACTGACTCCTGGCTGCAGCACCAAGAGCCTTTCATCCACACGGCTCAGAATAAAAGGGAGCAAAAGTAGAGAGAAAGAATTAGTAGGAGTAGGAAGAAAGAAAGAAAGGAAGGAAGGAAGGAAGGAGAAAAGGAAAGAAGGAAAGAAGGAAAGAAAGAAAGAAAGGAGGGAGGGAGGGAGGTACAGTGGGAGGAAGGAATGAAGGAGGGAAGGAGGGAAGGAAGGAAAAAAGAAAGAAAGAAAGAAGATAAAGTAAAATAAAATAATGTAAAATATAATAAAGTTATTAACTTAAAAAATAATTATTAAGAATAAAAATTAAAAAAAGAAAAACAATGGATGGATAGAACCTTAGCACAAACGGTGGAAGCAAAGCTATACAGACAAAATCTCATACAGAAGCATACACATACACACTCACAAAAAGTGGAAAAGTGGAAAAAATCATAAGTCTTGCTCTCAAAGTCCACCTCCTCAATTTGGGATGATCCGTTGTCTGTTCATGTATTCCACAGATGCAGGGTACATCAAGTTGATTGTGTAGCTTTAATCCACTGCTTCTGAGGCTGCTGGAGGATATTTCCCTTTCTCTTCTTTGTTCTCACAGCTCCCAGTGGCTCAGCTGTGGATTTGGCCCCGCCTCTGCTTGTAGGTCGCCGGAGGGCGTCTGATTTTCGCTCACACAGGACGGGGTTACCCTGCGGCGGCAGAAGCTGGCGTGACGTTGCACCAGCCTGAGGCTCGCCGTGCGTTCTCCCAGGGAAATTGTCCCTGGATCCCGGGAACCTGGCAGTGGGAGGCTGCACAGGCTCCCCGGAAGGGAGGTGTGGATAGTGACCTGTGCTCACACACAGGCTTCTTGGTGGTGGCAGCAGCAGCCTTAGAGTCTCCTGCCGGTCTCTGGGGTCCGCACTTTTAGGCGCAGCTCGCGCCCGTCTCTGGAGCTCCTTTAAGCAGCGCTCTTAATCCCCTCTCCTCGCGCACCAGGAAACAAAGAGGGAAGAAAAAGTCTCTTGCCTCTTCGGCAGCTCCAGACCTTTTCCCAGACTCCCTCCCGGCTAGCCGTGGTGCACTAACCCCTTCAGGCTGTGTTCACGCCGCCAACCCCAGTCCTCTCCGATTGTGTGATTTTGTCTTTTCTTTTATTTCTGTGGTGTATCATATTGATTTGTGTATATTGAACCATCCTTGTGAACTTGGGATGAATCCCACTTCATCGTGGTGTATAATATTTTTTAAGTGTTGTTGGATTTAGTTTGCCAACATTTTGTTGATAATTTTCCCATCTATATTCTTCAAAGGTATTGGCCTGTAATTTTCTTTTTTGGTGGTGTCTTTGGTTTTGATATTAGGGTGCTGATGGCTTCATAGAATGAATTTGGTAGTGTTCCCTGCTCTTCAATTTTTTGGAAGAATTGGAGAGGGATCAGCATAAATTCTTCTTTTTATGTTTCATAGAATTCACCTATGAAGCCATCTGGTTCTGGACTTCTGTTTGTAGGGAGTTTTTAAATTATAGATTCTACATCACTTGTAGTCATCAGTCTGTTCAAATTATTTGTTTCTTCTTGATTCAGTTTTGGTGGGTTGTATGTTTCTGGAAACTTGTCCATTTCTTCTAGGTTGTCGAATTTGTTGGCATATAATTGTCATAGCATTCCCTTATTATTATTTTTTTTTGTATTTCTGTGGTATCTATTGTTAAATCTCCTTTTTCATTTCTTATTTTGTTTATTTGGATCTTTTTCTTTTCTTCTTTTTGAGCCTGGCCAGAGGTTTGTCAATCTTGTTTATCCTTTCAAAGAACCAGCTCTATTGTTTTTTTAAATCTCTATTTTACTTATTTCTTCTTTGCTTTTTATTATTTCTTCCTTCTGATGACTTTGGGTTTTATTTGTTCTTCTTTTTCTAATTCTTTCAAGTGGAAAGTTAGGTTGTTTATTTGAGATTTTTCTTGCTTTTTGAGGAAGGCCTATATCACTGTGAACTTCCCTCTAAGAACTGCTTTTGCTGCATCCCGTAGATTTTGTATGGTTGTGTTTTTATTGTCATTTGTGTAGACACATTTCTTAACTTCTGCCCACTCTGGTTTGTCTGCCATTGTACATAAAATAGACAGAGGGGCCCAAATCCTATAACACTCAGCCAGATTCACCTAAGTGCAGGTGGTGGGTTGGGAGATTACAAACTTAGGAAGGAGCAGACACTGAAGACTTATGTGAGTGGAGGAAGAGAAGGAAGGCTCCATCTTTCCAGGATCTCCTTCTCCAAGGAAGAGAAAGAAAGTAAAGATTTTTTTATCTTTCTGTAGGATGAAATCCAAGTTGTTGCTGTTCTCTGTGATGGAAGAAGTGGGTAGAATAGTCAAAGCAAATAGAAAATACCAATATAAGTTACTCAGAAGGGCTAAACTACTTGTATGGTTTAAAAACATGTCTTTCAAATTAAAAAAATATGCAGAATGCCTCAATTTGTCTCTAATATAAACAGAAAAAACTCTAATTATAAGGATCTTTCAGATGCTTTTTGATTGAGAAGTTACAATAGTTTTTAAAGGGGATGCTCAAACCAATATTCACATTTATTTGAGGTTTTTTTTTTAGTATTTAAAAATTTTGAATATTGGTAATTCACATATGGCAGATACAGTGATTTTCAGGTAAAGGGATTATCCCATTATCTGGAGACCCCACTATGCTTTATGAATTAATAAACTTTATTGCATTCTTTTTAACATCTGAAGATTTACCACTAGATGGCACTTAGAATCCATGAAACACAGAGGCCTGCTTCAACTGGGAGGCAAAAGACACAGGACAGGAATGCAATTTGAGTTCTTAGAACAATATTATCTACTTTGCAGGAGAGGAAGAAAAGTAGATCCAAGATTATTTTGAGACAATGAGAGGGTAGGATTTTAAAGTGAATCATAAATGATAGAATGTTCCACTTTGAATATAATTTACCTTCACCTAAATCGATATTGATGAGCAGGTTTTTAATATTAAGACAACAGGCTGTTATACTAATGAGAGTTTGGTGTAAATAGTGAAGGGTTGTGTTCTTTCTGAAGAGGTTTGGAGTATGCACAGAGGATCTGAATGTGGGGTTTTGATACCAGCTCAGTACCTTCTCTGTTGTTTGGCAACAGGCTAACTGCTCTTTTTTGCCTATGGTTTGTGCTTCTCTCATACATCAGGGGAGCAAAACCCAATATAAGTTCACCATAATGCACAAAATGGAGTAGTGGAGTGTAACGATTGATTTCAGAGACATAGCAGCAGCCAACCATCTCACTGAATGTTCAATCAGATATGGATGTAGTGGCAGGTGGACTTAAATGGTTGGAGTTCATTTTTAGCCAAGGCATTATGTAACCATCCAAGGGAAAAACAGAGACAATTAAACAACAGCCAGACCTGCAGCACTAGGTACCAGGCAGTGTGTGCAGCCAGCACATAGAGAAGGGAAAGATGACTGGATTGAGAGTCCGGGTGAGGATTTGGTTTAACCTCTACAGCCAATCACCAGTGTGACCTTGGGCAAGTTAAAATGTCTTTGAGCCTCTGTTTCTCACTTAAATTTGAAGAGTTTAGTTTATATGATTTCTGAGATCCCTTGTAAATTTTATAGATCATGTCAGATCATAATTTTTTAATTTAGTCATCACAACAATTTTTTCATGTGGGCATAGCAGAAAGTTTATTATCCTCTCTGTTTTCTACAACAGGAAGTGGAAGCTGAGAAAGGTTCCAAGGCTGGACACAGTCTACTGCTGCTCAAAGTGTGGCCTGGGCTGTATCAGATTTGTTTGGAAGAATGAGGGAAATGCAGACTCTCTGGCCTGATCCTGGAGCTAATAAAGCAGAATCTTCATTTTTAACAAGATCCCAGTTAATTCACATGCACACTAGTTTGAGAAACACTGTGATGTACTACACTTCTTGAAAAAGTCCCAGACTGCTGACCCCAGGATAGCTAATTTTATAGCTATGATTTCTCCTTTTATTCTTTTCCTTTGAGAACATCCTTGAATTGAGGGGTGGGATTTATTCATTTTTTTGACAAATATTTATTAAGTTCCTAATGTGTCTTAGTCACTGTTAGCCTCCAGGGTAACAGAAAAGAACAAGAATGAGAAGGTCTCTGTCTTCGTGGATAAGTAAAGGAATTAATCCTGGGTGGCCTCAGCCTGCAGCGGCTTCAAGCAGGGTGTCTGTTCCTGGCCAGAGATTGAGATTGGGTTGCGGCATGAGACCACTGAGTCCTAGCCACTAGACCACCAGGGACCAGTGGCCAGTGACAAGGCCCTAGTCCATCAGCAGTGTAGAAATGAATTTCCACATAGAGAAGGAAAGTAGTGAAGCAAGTAAAGTGTGTATTAGGAGAAAAAGGAGTACAGTACATATGGATAGACACACAGGTGGGCTCAGAGGAAGAGTTGCACCCTCATGGTAGTTTGAATCACTTTTATGGGGCATTTCTTCTGAGTTGCCTTTGACCAGTCATCTTGCTCTGCCTGGCTCTGAGTCCATATTTCATATATCTCAGGGTCCTCCCCTGTGTGCATGTGCAGCTCTTAACCAAAACAGATTCTAGCAATGAGGCTTATGGGTAGCTGACATCACTTACTATGAGGTGGCACCCCCTCCCTTTTTGACCTCCAGGGAGCCTTTCAGCGTCATGTGTAGTCAGGGAAGTCTCCTTGATTTCGAGAATGAGGAATATGTGGTCTTTTATCTCTTATCTGGGCAGGACCCAGCCTCCTCCATCATCCTGCTTTTACGGAGTTTCTGTCCACAGGGGAGAAACTATTCAGCCTGGGGCCCATCAATCTCCTGCCTCAGAATTACCTGTAGGAGTCCTTTTTCTCTTTCTCTTTTTCTGCCTTCTATTTCAGATTAGCAGTTTAGGTGGTAAGATGAGGCTTGCAGCCTCCAGCAGACTTTATTTGAGGGTTTTTCTGAGCTTCTAAAAATGGGGGATTTTCTTGTGTACTGCAGGACATATAACAGCAACCCTGGCCTCTATCCAGATATGCCAGTAGCAACCTCCCAGTTGTGGTAACCAATAATGTCTCCAGACATTGATAAATGTCCCTGACCCATCTTATTGATAATGAGTGATCTAAGAGGAGCTAGGATATAGTCAAGGGGGGAGGCAGCCAGGAACCAATTAACAAGTCTGACTGCATATAAGGTTTTCAGAAAAAGAGAAGTAAATGGGAACTTGGGCTTTCTTTTTCACTGTCAAAATTTTCTCCATAGTGAAAAAGTAGGTATGGGTTTCAGAAGAAGATCTATTCAGAGTTAATTAGTGTCCACATACTTGAAGTTTATTTAATATTGTCTCTGAGGGACATGAAGAAAAGTAGAAGAGGAAATATCTCTTACAGTTTCTACGCTCAAAGAACTCTCCCAAATTAATTAGCATTGTTTCTGTGGACAGTCAGTAGTCAAGGTGACTCACAGCCCCCCTTTTTTCTTTTACAGGTGACAAGAACAGTGGCATTGCATATCACACTTGAACCAGAGAATCTTTAGATAGAGATATACAGATGGAGAATCTATAGATAGGCTTGTACTTCACCATAGATTCCCAGATAGTGAGATGTTTTTTCCTTCTTTGGAGCCAATAGGATTTAAATAATATGACACTGGGATTGTCAAGTTCCTGGCTAAATTTACAGGTGAGAGAGAAGATACTTCTGAAGTGATTTTAATGCAAATAAATACCACCAGAATAAAATGAGAGCACTTCCCTCAGACAAAATCAAAGAACAGAACTGTACAAACTCCCTGCATTCCTGTATTGTGAGTGGAGGGAGATGTAACCTTTCCACAGTTCTGTGTAAATTCTAGAAGTCTAGTCTGTCTTGATTCAGTGTAGAATTTGCTTCCTGAAATCTCTCTTCAAACTAAAAATCTGCTTTCTTGACTCATTTGTTTAACCCCTGTGACATATGTTAAATTTGAGGGCTTTAAAATGCAGAAGGAAAGCTGGAGCTGGGTTCAGGCAGCAGGGGGATATCTCTGGTCTTGCATACAGCCTTTCTTCTGACTGGCAATGTGAAGTGTATTATTGAAAAAGGCTGGTAGCTCAAGGTACTATTTGGTGTTTTCCCTTGGCAACAAGCAAGCAGCAAACTGTAGGGAAAATTGCTTCTAATCTGCTGGCATCTCCTACCCTGGTGAAATGTAACATGTAGTCTATGGCACAATGAGTCCTAAGAAATGAATAACTCACTTGAAGTAATTTCTCTGCTCTACCATGTTTTCAGGCATCTCTGCCTACTGTGGAGAATATAGGTACTGTGTTTTGACAATCACCAATAACCTGGGGGGAAATTAGGGTAAGGTACTAAGTGAAGGTGCTAAGTGGAAGTATAGCCATCAGGGTCTACTTCCTTGCTACACAATGTGTGGTCTGAGAACCATATCACATCACCTAGGAGCTTGTTAGAAATGCAGAATCTTGGGCCCACCCCAGACTTACTAAATCAGAATCTACATTTTAACAAGATCCCCAGGTGATTCATATACATGAATTAAGTTCATATACATGAATTAAGATGCTTAAGTTCAAAAAGCAGCACTATTCTAGATTAGTAGTGCTCAACCTTGACTGCACATTAGAAAGTTCTGAGGGAGTTTGGAAATATCTTGATGCTCAGGCTAAACCCTAGACCAGTGGTTCTCAACTGGGGGTGACTTTGTCCCCAAGTGGACATTTGGCAACATTTGTAGATATTTTTGTTTGTCAAAGCTGTAAGGGTGCTACTGACATCTAGTAGGTAGAGGCCAGGATACTGCCAAGTATCCTACAATACAGCAGACAGCCCCTCATGGCAAAGAATTATCTAGCCCAAAATATCAATAGTGCCAGTATAGAGAAACATTGTTCTAGACCAATTAGATGAGAGTCTGTGGGGGTGGGAAATAGTAACCATATACATTCTAAATTCTTCCCAAGTGATTCCAATATGCAGTCATAGTTGAGAAACTATGGTAGAGATTTGTTGATAGCCATCAAGACAAGGAGTTGGGATTTAAAAGGTCCAGAGAGATGATGTGGTTTCAGAATATTAAGGTACGTTGAGCTGTTGTGTGTGTCTAGTGATTTCAGTTGTGAGGAAGGGAGGAGTGTGGGACAGTGAAGTAAATGGGACTCGTTAGAAATCAGAAAATTGCCTGGACCTTAAATAAGCAGATTCAGAGACTTACTCTATATCTAGCAGCATGAAAGGAACTAAAGGGTATAAATCAGGCCAAAAAGCCTAGTCATAGAGACTTTTCCAGTGACTTTTTTTTTCTGCACAACAAAGCACTCCAAAACTTAGTGGCTTAAGACAACAATTTCTTATTATCTATCATGGTTGTGTGGCTTGACTAGGTTCAACTGGACAACTCTTTCTTAGAATCTCTCATGCTGATGCTGTCAGATATTGTCTGAGGCTGCAGTCTTCTGAAGGCTTGTCTGTGCTGGACATCTGAGATGGCTCACTTACATGGCTGGCCGTTGATGTTGGCTGTCACTGAGGGCTCACCTGAAAGCTTATCTGGGGCTGTAGCCTGGAGCACCTCCGCATGACCTTCCCATGTGCTTTGGGCTTCCCTCAGTTTAATAGCTAGTTTTCCAGAGGGAGCATCCCAAGAGCAAGTGTTCCAAAAGGCTAGAGCAGGTTTGGACCCTTGTGAATCAAAGTCATAAGCATATACTATATATCTAAAGGTTCTAAGGACTGTTGATGTTTTCTTAAGAATTTTACTTTCTGAGAACTGAAACTTTTATATAATTATGTTCATATACTGTTAAATCTTGTTGACTTAAGTTCCATCAATAAGATTCAGAGATTATACGTGTTGGAAAAAAATTAATACTGAAATATTTGTGAAACAAAGGACTGCTAAGAAAATATAAAATATCAATATGCTTTCTCTTTTTATGGTTATAGTAAGGGTAGTAGTCAGGAGGTCTGTTTACTAAGAAAATAAACTTTAAAAATTTAAACAAAATTGTTTTTAATGCCCAGGATGGCTGCTCATTATAAATGACTCATTCACTCATTAAACTAACCATGCAGAAAGATATGGTTGGGGGTTCCAATTTGTCCATAATGTATTTAAAATAATATAATAATGAAAACTATTTTATATTTAGATTTTTTGATGATTCAGACCCATTTCCACTAAATAAACTTTTATTTTTTTTGGAATTATAAATCACAGTCATCTCTCTGAGACAGTTCACATTCCTGTTGGACAATGAAAAAGGTTATAAACTTGATGGGAATGCAAATGCGTTGTTTACATTTTCTGAAAAGATCCAAAAAAATGGTCATTCAAAAAACTTAAAATCAACTACAAATCTTGGGATATTCTTTTTTCTTTTTTATATTCTGTTGGTTTTCATGAGATTTTGTGAATACATAAGATATTTATTTCCATCAAAACAACTGACTCCCTGGGTTCTTGCTCTCTTCTATTAACAGTATAAGTTCCAAAATTTTATTAAGTAAAGAGGTTCATAATCAAGAAGTAGTATTGCTTTTTGGTTAGAACAAATGAATAATACTTTGCAGTAATCAGTTTATTCTGCACTTAGTTTATGAAAAATATTTCACCAATTCCTTAAGACTGTTTTACTTTTCCCATCATACAACTGGGAACCATAATCGTTATGAGAGTGAATAATTCTTACCTACAACACGGCTTTACTTAGGAACAATTTTGTTATATGCTCTTCACAGTTATACCACCTCAGAGATGTATCACTCAAAGAAATCTGGCCTATAAAGTTATGGGCTGTCTTTGACAGAAGAGAAATCACCAAAGCTCAACATGTGGACTGGGGGTTTCAAGATGGTGGAGGAGTAGGTGGATATGGAGGTCATCTCTCTCCACAGATGCATCAGGAATACATCTATAGATGCAAAAATCCTCACAGAACACCACCTGAAAACTAGCAGAAGACCTTGGACGCTAGAAAAGACTATAAAGATCCCCGCATAACTGGTAGGATGGAAAAAAAGAAGGGAGAAGGAGGAGGAGAGGTAGTGGGATGGGACCTGCACAATGGGGCAGGGGAGCTGAAGCAGAGGAGAGATTCTTGAATTTGGGGAAACCCCCTCTCTGATGGGGAAATCGATTGGGACAGAAGGGAAGCATTTGAGGCTGTCAGAAGAGGGTGAAGCAGCTGATCTGTGGCAGACGGGACAGAGTGCAAAATACACAGATGGTCCATACCATGGCCCTAAGCACCCCAGCCTGGGACATGTGTTCACAGGTGTGCAAGGGGGCTGGGAGCTGTTGCATGGGGATGGGAGAACAGGCCCAGAGTGAGAACAGCTGTTATCTGTGGGGAGATGGACTGAGGGGATGGGAGGGGAGAAATCTGCAGAAGGGAATGGCTATGAAGGAAGACTGGACTGCCATGGAAGCAGGGTGCTATTGCTGAGTCACATGCAGGGGGAGGGGCCACTATTGTAACCTCTCTCTTCCCACGTGCCAGCACCTGCCAATGACATTAAAAGAAGCTTGCTCAGGACTGGCTCTTGTGTGCTGTCTGAAAAGCAATTTAAAAAGCCCCCTCAGAACTGGCCCTCATGTGCCAGTGGCAGGACAATAAAAATAAAAAAGCCCTCTCAGGGCTGGCCCTTGCATGCCTGCTGCCAGCAGCCAGAAAATCCCCTGCCAGAGCTCACCCTCATGCACCTTACACCAGACACCAGAAAAGACCCTCACTAGGGTCATATCTCTTGTGCCCGTGGCCATCAGCTTCCCTGTGCATTTGGTGCTACCAGGGCTCCTGCAATCCAAGCAGTTATACCAACTTTGCTCCCGGTCCTCACAAGGGCAGACTCAAGAGCTCCAAAGCAGCCGCAGGACCAGACTCCTGAGGGTGGAACACATGCAGATGTGGGGATAAAACCTAAGCTGAACCCCAGGGATAGGGTGATTAAGGAAGAAGATAAAAAATCTTTCCATTAGCTGTACAATCCCCACAATCAGCTAGGTAGACCCTGCATCTATGGAATATCTGAGTAGACAATGAGTGTTCCCACAAATGAAAATGGTCTAGCTCTAGAAGTTGTGGACTTTGGGGGCAAGCACACTCAGGAATTGGACCAGATCAGAGTCTGAGTGGTCCCCACAGGGCCCACAGCAATTCTAGAGACCAGCCCAGATGCAGAGGAGAGCCTCTTGGGGAGGTGGAGATGGGCTGTGGCTCATGGTTTGTGGAAGGACACTTACAGCAGAGACCCAAGGGAAACAATTATTAACTTTAGCATGTTTTGGTTCATTCTCTTGTTAGTTCTAGATTTTTGTGTTTTCTTGGTTTCTTTTTCTTTCTTTTTTTTTTGTTTGTCTGTTGTTGTTTCTTTTTTTTAAAGTCTCTTGGGATCTCCCTGTTTTATAACATACTTTTATTTATAATTTTTTTAGGCATTTCTACTTTTACTTTGTTTTTCTGTTGTTCTGTATTCTTTTCCTTTATTTTTTCTTCCTCTTTTTCTTTAATATATTTTTCATTTTTTAATATTTCCATTTCTACATTGCTTTTCTGTTGTCCTGTGTTTTTTCCCTTTTTATTTTATTTTGTTATTATTATTATTTTAAAATCATTTTTATCAGTTTGCTCAGTTTCCTTGCTTTATTCTTCAGTTAGCACACTGCTTTGGTTTTGTTTTAGGTTATGTGTTTTTGTTCGTTTTAATTCTAATTGTTTGATTTCATTTTTGAGTTCTTCTATTTGTCTGGTTGTTTCCTTGCTTTTTGATTTATTTGGCTCTGTTTTTGTTTCTTTTACATGTGTGTGTTTCCTTGTTTCTGTTTTCATTCGTTTGATTTTGTTTTTACCATTTCTCCAGGGTTTTGTTTGTCTTTTTTTTCTTTAATATATTTTCTTTTTTATATATATTTCTGTTTCTATGTTGCTTTCTGTTGTTCTGTCTTCTTTCCCCTTGCTCTTTTTCTTTCTTTTTATATCATTTTTATCAGTTTTTTTTTTCTTTGCTTCATTCTTTAGTTAGCACTCTACTTTGGTTTTGTTTTCTGGGTTTGGGTTTTTGTCAGCTTTCTCCTTAATTGTTTGATTTCATTCTTGGGTTCTTTTGTTTGTCAGTTGTTCTCTTGCTCTTTGATTTATTTGGTTCTGTTTTTGTTTCTTTTGTGTGTGTGCATGTTTCCTTGTTTCTGTTTCTGTTTGTTTGACTTTACTCTTGATCTGGGGTTTTGTTAGTCTATTTTTTTTTTGTAAATATCCTTGATTGCTGGGATGAGCAACTTAGGGGATCTTGGTCCCTTGACCAGAAGTTGGGCTACAGGCTCTGGAGTGGGAGCACCAAGTCCAGGATGCTAGACCACTAGTGAATTCCCAGCCTTAGGGAAGATTAATCACTAAGAGCTCTTACAGAAGCCTCTATCTGAATCCAAGACCTGGCTCCACCCAACTGCCAGCAGCTTCCAACACTGGAAGCCTCATAGAAAACAACTAACAAGACAGGGACACAAACCCACTCATCAGCACACAGACTACCTAAAGTCATACTATGCTCACAACACCCCGAAACACACCACCTGACACAGTCCTGCTCATCAGAGAGAAAAGACTCAGCTCCACCCACCAGAAAGAAGGCACCAGACCCTCCCATCAGGAAGCCTACACAAGACATTGAACCAACCCCACCACCAGGGGCATAGAACAGAAGCAAGAGGAACTACGACCCTACAGCCTAGGGAAAGGAGACCTCAAATACTGTAAATTAGACTAAATGAGAAGAGAGAAAAATATCTTACAGGCAAGGAGCAAGATAAAAATGCACAAGACCAAATAAATAAAGAAGAAATAGGCAAACTACTGGAAGAATAATTCAGGGTAATGATAGTAAAGTGATCCAAAATCTTGGAAATAGACTAGAGAAAATACAAGAAACGTTTAACAAGGACCTAGAAAAACTAAAGAGCAAACTAACAGTAATGAACAGCACAATGACTGAAATTAAAAATACTCTAGAATGAATCAATAGCAGAATAACTGATGCAGAAAACAGATAAATGAGCTGGAAGAGAGAATGGTGGATATAACTGTCATAGAACAAAATAAAGAAAAAAGAGCGAAGAGAATGGAGGACAGTCTCAGAGACCTCTGGAACAACATTAAGCACACCAACATTCGAGTTAAAGGAGTCCCAGAGAAGAAGAAAAAAAGAAAGAGTCTAAGAAATTATTTCAAGAGATTATAGCTGAAAACATCCACAACATGGAAAAGGAAATAGTCAATCAAGTCCAGGAAGCACAGAGAGTCCCATACAGGATAAACCCAAAGACAAACATGCTGAGACACATATTAGTCAAAATAGCAAAAATTAAACACAAAGAAAAAATATTAAAAACAGCAAGGGAAAAGGAACAAATAACATACAAGGAAATCCCCATAGGTTTAACAGCTGATCTTTCAGCAGAAACTCTACAGGTCAGAAGGGAGTGACAGGATATATTTCAAGTGATGAAAGGGAAAAACCTACAGCCAAGATTACTCTACCCAGCGAGAATCTCATTCAGATTTGAGGGAGAAATAAAAAATTCACAGACAAGCAAAAGTCAAGAGAATTCAGCGCCACCAAATGAGCTTTATAACAAAGGCTAAAGGAACTTCTCTAGGCCGGAAACACAAGGGAAGGAAAGACTTACAAAACCAAACCCAAAACAATTAAAAAATCATAATATGAACATACATATCAATAATTATGTTAAATGTAAATTGATCAAATGCTCCAACCAAAACACACAGACTGGCTGAATGGATACAAAAATAAGACCCATACATATGCTGTCTACAAGAGTCCCACTTAAGACCTAGGGACACATACAGACTGAAAGTGAGGGGATGGAAAAAGATGTTCCATGCAAATGGAAAACAAAAGAAAACTGGAGTGGCAACATTCATATCAGACAAAATAGACTTTAAAATAAAGACTATTACAAGAGACAAGGAAGGATACTATATAATGATCAAGGGATCAATCTGAGAAGAAGATATAACAATTGTAAATATCTATGCACCCAACATAGGAGCACCTCAATACACAAGGCAAATGCTAACAGCCATAAAAGGGGAAATTAACAGTAACACAATAATAGTAGGTAACTTTAACACCCCAATTACACCAATGTACAGATCATCCAAACAGAAAATAAAAAGGGAACACAAGCTTTAAATGACACATTAGACCATATGGACTTAGTTGATATTTATAGGACATTCCATCCAAAACCAACAGAATACACCTTCTTCTCAAGTGCACATGGAAGATTCATCAGGATATGTCACATCTTGGGTCACAAATCAAGCCTCAGTAAATTTAAGAAAACTGAAAGCATATCAAGCATCTTTTCTGACCACAGTGCTGTGAGACTAGATATCAATTACAGGAAAAAATCTGTAAAAAATACACACATGGAGGCTAAACCATATGGCACTACACAACCAAGAGATCACTGAAGAAATCAAAGAGAAAATCAAAAAATACCTAGAAACAAATGACAATGAAAACATGATGACCCAAAACTTATGGGACGCAGAAAGAGCAGTTCTAAGAGGGAACAATCCTACCTCAAGAAACTAGAAAACAAGAAATACGTAAACAAGAAAAACCTCAAATAAACAACCTAACCTTACAACTAAAGCAATTAGAGAAAGAAGAATAAAAAATACACCCCAAAACCCAAAATTAGCAAAAAGAAAGAAATCATAAAGATCAGATCTGAAATAAATGAAAACAAATGAAGGAAACAATAGCAAAGATCAATAAAACTAAAAGCTGGTTCTTTGAGTAGATAAACAAAATTTATAAACCATTAGCCAGACTCAGCAGGAAAAAAAGGGAGAAGACTCAAGTCAACAGAATTAGAAAGGAAAAAGGACAAGTAATGACTGACACTGCAGAAATACAAAGGATCACAGGAGACTACTACAAGCAACTATATGGCAATAAAATTGACAATGTGGAAGAAATGGCCAAATTTTTAGAAAAATACAACCTTTCAAGCCTGAATCAGGAAGAAATAGAAAACATGAACTAACCAATTACAAGCACTGAAATTGAAACTGTGATTAGAAATCTTCCAACAAACAAAAGCCCAGGACCAGATGGCTTCACAGGTGAATTCTATCAAATATTTAGAGAAGAGCTAACACTTATCCTTCTCAATCTTCCAAAATATAGCAGAGGGAGGAACACTCCCAAACTCATTCTATGAGCCCACCATCACCCTGATACTAAAACTAGACAAAGATACTACAAAAAAAGAAAATTACAGGCCAATATCACTGATGAACATAGATGCAAAAATCCTCAACAAAATACTAGCAAACAGAATACAACAACACATTAAAAGGATCATACACCATGATCAAATGGGGTTTATCTCAGGAATGCAAGCATTCTTCAGTATACACAAATCAATCAATGTGATACACCATATTAACAAAATGAAGGAGAAAAACCATATGATCATCTCAATAGATGCAGAAAAGGCTTCTGACAAAATTCAACACCCACTTATGATTAAAAACTCTTCAGAAAGTGGGCATAAAGGGGACCTACCTCAACATAATAAAAGCCATATATGACAAACCCACAGCCAAAATCATTCTCAATGATAAACAATTGAAACCATTTCCCCTAAGATCAGGAAGAAGACAATGTTGCCCACTCTCACCACTATTGTCCAACATAGTTTAGGAATTTTTAGCCACAGAACTCAGAGAAGAAAAAGAAATAAAAGGAATCCAAATTGGAAAAGAAGTAAAACTGTCACTGTTTGCAGATGACATGATACTATACATAGAAAATCATAAAGATGCCACCAGAAAACTACTAGAGCTAATCAATGAATTTGGCAAATTAGCAGGATACAAAATTAATGCACAGAAAGCCCTTGCATTCTTTTTTTTTTTTTTTTTTGCAGTACGCAGGCCTCTCTCTGCTGTGGCCTCTCCCGTTGCAGAGCACAGGCTCCGGACACGCAGGCTCAGCGGCCATGGCTCACGTGCCTAGCCCCTCCGCGGCATGTGGGATCTTCCCGGACCAGGGCACGAACCCATGTCCCCTGAATCGGCAGGTGGACTCTCAACCACTGCGCCATCAGGGAAGCCCCCTTGCATTCTTAAACACAAACAACAAAATATCAGAAAGGGAAATGAAGGAAACACTCCCATTTACCATTGCAACAAAAAAAGTAAAATACCTAGGAATAAACTTACCTAAGAAGGCAAAAGACCTGTACGCAGAATACTATAAGACACTGATGAAAGAAATCAAAGATGATACAAAAGATGGAAACTTATACCGTCTCCTGGGTTGGATGAATCAACATCGTGAAAATGACTCTACTGCCCAAAGCAATCTACAGATTCAATGCAATCCCTCTCAAACTACCAAGGGCATTTTTCACAGAGCTAGAGCAAAAAATGTAACAATTTGAATGGAAACACAAAAGACTCTGAATAGCCAAAGCAACCTTGAGAAAGAAAAACGGAGCTGCAGCAATCAGGCTCCCTGACTTCAGATTATTGTACAAAGCCACAATAATCAAGATAGTATGGCACTGACACTAACACAGAAATATAGATCAATGGAACAGGATAGAAAGCCCAGAGACAAACCCATGCACATATTGTCACCTTATCTTTAATAAAGGAGGCAAAGATATACAATGGAGAAAAGACAGCCTCTTCAATAAGTGGTGATGGGAAAACTGGACAGATACATGTAAAAGAATGAAATTAGAATACTCTCTGACACCACACATAAAAATAAACTCCAAATGGATTAAAGACCTAAATGTAAGGCCAGACAGTATAAAACTTACAGGAAAACATAGGCAGAACACTCTATGACATAAATCACAGCAAGATCTTTTTGACCCACCCCCTAGAGTAGAGGAAATAAAATAAAAAATAAACAAATGGGACCTAATGAAACTTAAAACTTTTGCACAGAAAAGGAAACCATAAAGAAGATGAAAAGACAACCTTTAGAATGGGATAAAATATTTACAAAAGAAGCAACTGACAAACAATTAATCTCCAAAATATACAAGCAGCTCATGCAGCTCAATATCAAGAAAACTAACAACCCAATCCAAAAATGGGCAAAAGACCTAAAAAGGCATTTCTCCAAAGAAGACATACAGATTGCTAAGGACACATGAAAGGATGCTCAAAATCACTAATCATTAGAAAAATGCAAATCAAAACCACAATGAGATATCACCTCACACCAGTCAGAATGGCCATCATCAAAAAATCTACAAACAATAAATGCTGGAGAGGGTGTGGAGAAAAGGGAACCCTCCTGCACTGTTGGTGGGAATGTAAACTGATACAGCCACTATGGAGAACAGTATGCAAGTTCCTTAAAAAACTAAAAATAGAAATGCCATATGACCCAGCAATCCCACTACTGGTCATATACCCTGAGTAAACCATAACTCAAAAAGAGACATATACCATAGTGTTCATTGCAGCACCATTTACAATAGCCAGGACATGGAAGCAACCTAAGTGTCCATCCACAGATGAATAGATAAAGATGTGGCACATATATACAATGGAATATTACTCAGCCATAAAAAGGAACAAAACTGAGTTATTTGTAATGTGGTAGATGGACCTAGAGCTTGTCATACAGAGTGAAATAAGCCAAAAGGAGAAAAACAAATACAGTATGCTAACGCACATATATGGAACCTAAAAAATGGTACTGATGAGCCTAATGGCAAGGCAGGAATAAAGATGTAGAAGTAGAGAATGGACTTGGGGACACAGTGTGGGGAAGAGGAAGCTGGGTTGAAATGAGAGTAGCATTAAGATATATACACTACCAAATGTAAAATGGATGGCTAGTAGGAAGCTGCTGCATAGCACAGGTTGATAAGCTTGATGCTTTGTGACAACCTAGAGGGGTGGGATAGGGAGGATGGGAGGGATGCTAAAGCGGGAGGGGATATGGAGTTATATGTATACTTATAGCTGATTCACTGTGTTGTACAACAGAAACTATCACAATATTGTAAAGCAATTATACTCCAATAAAAAAAATCAAATACATGTGGACCAAAGAATTTGGGTGAAAGAAGGAAGGACATTATGAAAAGAGCCATTGACAAGGATTTGAAAGGTTGAGATCTAGTTCCAACTCTCTTACCACTTAGTTATAAGCCCTGTGACTTCATAGACTTCATTTGACTTCATAGACCACTCCCAATACCTCCCAAACTTAGAGTTGGTCAGGGAAAGGGAAGATGCAGCCCTGATTTTCCTACCTTAGATGAGACAGTATCCACAGGGCTTAGAAAGTGAATAAGTGCTGTGTAATGAAAGAGTCACATCCCCTATTACCCACACTCTGATTTTCAGCAATCCCTTCCTGGAGTTGGTAGGAGCAGCTCTCTCCTTGAAATAAACAGGAGTCATTTGTTCATGTGTTCTGCCAATAAAGGGCTGTGAGACAGTCTGTTCCCCAACAGAAACAGAAAACCATGGAGCATTACCTGAACCTAGAGAGAATGAATTCATAATAAAATAAGACTGTACTCCATGCAACATTTCTTCTCTTCTTAGACTGAAGCCATACATGTGTAAGTTAATGGTTCCATGAGAGAAGTAGAGAGTGATTAGACATAAACTAAAAGAACAAATGACTCTGAGCCTAGACTAGTCATTTCATTCCTGCTCTGTGATGCAGATGCATCATCCACTCTTTGCAATCCATAGATTTATTCTAATACTGAAAACACAAAGTATTTCTCAAGGTATTTTTGGTTGTTTAAGTCAGGAAAAAATATACAACATCTCCATTCTTCTCATCCAACCCAGAGCATCTCAAGTACTGAATGCTTTCTCATTCTACACTTGCATTCTGGCAGAGGGAAGAACGATAAAGGTATCCTTTATCAGTGAAGTATTAATCATAAAAGAGACCTAATAAGACATATTCACTAAGTGGGGATACCTGGCATTAAGTGAGAGCCCAGTAATTTTGTTAATTATGTGCTAAATAAATCACATTTTGTTAATGATATGTTAAATAAATCAATGTAGTAGAACTATGAGAGTTGTTGGAAATAAAGAAGAGGATGAGGTATACTTGGCTGGAGATCTTGTGAATTTTATGGTTTTTTTTTCTTTTTAAACAAAGTCTTATTGATTACATTATGCCTCTAACTTCTCACTAAATCATGACAGCTCTGCATAAAGATTCAGGGAAAAAATGGAAACACTCACTGTTCTCTCTTCCTGGAATACTCAGAGATTGACATGATTTCCTCTTTTACCTCTTTCAACTGTCACCTCATCAGAGAAGTCTTGTCTGACCACACAATATAAAATAGCATCACATCATCTTTCCCTCCAATCCCTCCAAATCTCTGTCCACTTACCCTGCTTTTTCTTCACAGCACTTATCATCACCTGGCATGTTGTACATTTACTTACTTATTTGTCTGTTAGCTGCCCCCTACTACTTACCGGCCCCTGCAGTGTGAGCTTTGTGAGAGAAAGAGCTCAGTCTTTTGGGTCACTACTATATACTCAGCGCCTAGAATGCTTCCTTCCACATTAGAAGCTCAGTACACATTTGTTAAATGAATGGATGAATGGCTGTGAAATACTTACTTTACAATTCTTTCAAGATGACCTCCAACTGGACGATAAAACTTGAGACACTTTAGAGGTCTTCCAGGTCTTCCATGTTATACTTGGTTATGTGAGTCTATGGCTATAATTAACAAGGCTCATTGAAAAATTAAATCACTGATCTTCTTGGCAATGATAAGGTTAGATCAGATATATCTTTAGATGGAGACCGATTATAACTATGGCATGAGTAAAAGTTTTTTGACAGAGATGCTGACATGTTCTTCCTAGTACAGATCTTAGAAGCACTAGGTATGCAATCTATGGGGGATAAAAGTGAAAAGATAGAGTTTGGATGTTCCAAAAATGATCAAAGTCTTGCAGTTATTTTTGAGTTTAAGTCCTGACTCTGCTGCTTATTGTTATATGACCTTGAGCAAATGAATTAATATCACTGGGCTTCATCTTTCTCATCTATAAAATGGGCATAGGTAGAAATATGGCAACATTGATCTTGAAGGGCTATTGGGAAGATCAAGTCAGACAATACTGGGTGGTCAGACAAGATTTCTCTGGTAACTGAAAGAGGTAAAGGAGGAAATCATGTGGATCTCTGAGCATTCTAGGAAGAAAAAGAGTGAGTGTGAAGGCTTTGAAATGGGAGAATTCATGGTGTGTCAAGTTGCTGCAGGGAGGCCAGAGTGTGAGAATAGAGGAAGAGAAGGGGAGACAGGAAGGAGAAGAGGATGAAGGTAATAGGGTTGGAGGGCAGATGATATGCATAAGATGATATGCACAGTAAGGTCTTTGTCCCCTGCTCCATTCAGCATGCCTTCACATTTCTTATTTTCAGAATATTTTCCACTCTGTCTGTAATCTTCAGATGTACAGAGAGACCCCTTACATGTGTCATCTTCCAGAGGCCCTGCAATATATTGCTTACATTCAGATTCTGTAATTAGGCTTGATTCTTGCATATGACTTTGGGCAAGTTACCCACGCTTTTGGTGATTCACTTTCCGCATTTGAAAAGTGGAGATGATGATGATATTATCTACATCCTAGGTCTATTTTAAGGATCACATGAATTAGTATATGAAAAACACCTAGGACAGTACCTGACACATAGGAAGCTCCATGTACAAGTGAGCTGGTCCAGTATGGCATTCTTCTCAAGAATGTTTTCTTTCTAAGAGACAATGTTTCCTGATAATTTTTAATAGTGGAATCCCAGGCATGAAAGGCATCTATCCAGGGGAGAGAATTTTGATTAAGAAAGCCTTCCTAGCACACCTCCTACAATACACCATAATTTACTTTTATTGAGAGATAGACCAACTTTTCACTCCACCAGAATTCTAAAGGCAATCCCAGCTCCTTAGTTTCTATTGTTGACCCAATATGCTTATGATTTTCAGAATCAAAATCTTCGGTTTTGTTTTATGTTAGGTTGTGAATGTTAGGCATCCAAGTATCCATTTTATGCATTTTTTGCATAAGGATTAGGGCCACCACTCCATTGTGCACTCAGAAAGGAGAGATTGCTCCAAGCTGCAGGAGAGATGGTTCATCTTGCACATCTGAGAGTCAGAGGCAGTGGAGGACTGAGCTATAAGGGAAGGGCCATAATAGCATATGCTCATGAATAATGAATCTGATATTATAGCTATGCAAATGGAACACAGAAAGCTCTAAGCTGAAACTTGGTTTCATCGTTTATTCACAGCATCTTGTGTTCAGCACCTGGATAATGCTCAGAATGGCACGGGAAGAAAGCAATCTGCTTGCTGTACTTGGGATAGCGAAGGCCTGTGTGGGGAAGCCAGATATCTGAGATGGTGTGATTTCCATCAGCTCTTAAGGTAAATGAAGGTGAACAAAATGCTAGAGGAAATGCAGCTGAATTGCCTAAAGAGTGGACAAATGTGAAAGTTTATGAAGTCGCAGAGTGACAAGGATTGCTGATGCTCGGGATAATGGACGAAGACAAGTTAGAGACTGAATGTAATCCAAACATAATCCAATGTTTGAAATGCTCTTCAGTTGATTCTGATGTACAGCCAGGATGGGGATTCAGTGCCTTAACTGAAACTTGCTGGTGGGCTCTAGCTCTGAGCAGAAGGAGCTGGGCTGGAGGGAGGAGCAGGCCTGGGAAAGAGTGTGGCATTTGTTAGTCAAAGAACTGCACTAAGGGCTCAAGTCTCCCTAAGTGGGGACTCCCCAGTGGTGCCCAATCTCAACAGCTTCACTCATAGTGGACAGTAGCACTCTCTCCTCCAACTTTCATGAACAGAATTAGAGGAAGCTGTTCCTGAAGTGGAAGTCTTGTAGTCACAACTTCTCAAATCCGCAAATTCTTTGGGGTCAGGGTGATGGGAAATTGGGCCTACTGGGCAGTGGTAGGAACCTGGGAGAGTATCCTGAGGCAGCAGAAGGAATTCTCAACAGGCTTGGCACCTGGAGCTGCAGCTGCACCAAACTGAGTGAAGTTGCCTCAGACCTTGCTTACTCTTGCTCACTTTGCAATGCTGGGTCATGAAAAAGGCAACTGGTGCTCAATCTAAACATCCAGCAACAGGTCTATATCCAGCAAACAAGAGGAAACTGAAGAGATCCACAAGAGAGACACAAACTCTGTATTTGAACAAGCAAAACTGATGAGGTCTAATTATAAAGCAACTCTATACAAGCCCACTATATTAGTTTTTCCTCTTGACCTTTGGTGAACTGGCTGGCTGGTCCAGTTACTCTCAGATAATAGAAACAGTTTCTGATCACTTAGACTCACAAAACAGTTTCATTTCAGTGCTAGGTAATAGTCAAAACCTCGATATAAAGCTTTTCTTTTCTCTGCTCCTCAGACTCTTTGCTTAGACCAGGAGGCAGGGCCAGGAAAGGACATTCTTGACTGGCACTGTCATGATTTGGTGCTCTCCTGGCTTGGCAGATAGCCAAAACTGACACTCTCATGGTGGCACTTGTGTAGATTCTCAGAAATTTCTCCCTGGGAACACTATACTGCATTTCTGTGGATGAGAGTAAAGCTGCTCTTACTGTTTGCTTACAACTCCTCTCTATGTAAACTATTTAAGGCTCATTGAGGAGGGCCTTTCTCACAGCACACTGATACTTTGCTCTAAAGAATTCTTCCACATTCCAACTCACTCTTCAGCTGTTAAAACTGGGATTGCCTTTAGAAACCTTTTCAATGAGTGAAGGGCTAAGGTTTGAAAATCCATTTTATAGACACTTCCTTATAAGACATACTTGGCGGTCTAGCAACCTACTTTGGAGAGTGGAGGGTCATTCTCCTGGGGCTGGCTTTGTGGATGTATTACTTTACAGTTACACAGTTTCCTTTACTCAAAAGAACCCTGTGCTTGGATTAATACTCTGCTGTCACCATCTTGAAATTTTTAATAATTTTTGAACAAGGTACCCTGCATTTTCACTTTTGACTGGGTCCAGAAAATTATGCAGCTAGTCCTCGTTGTCCCTATTAAAGTGGGGGCTTTTGCTGAAACTGAGAAAGCATCTAATTTTTAGCATCTTGTTTCCAGAGGAGATTTCAGGCTTGTGTAGAATTCTCATTTTTACTATGGATAAAACTAGAGGAAAAATCCATACATATCAATTTGGAGACTATGAAAGATTTTGAAGCTTGAAAGAACAGAGCTCACATGAGGCAAAGGAAGGGCATACTTGAAAAAAAGATTTACTATAGGAAACAAAAGTAATTTAAGGCAGCATCTGCTTTTACTTTCAATAAAATTCAATTAAGCCTGAATTCTATGAAACATGAGATTAAAGATAAGACAATAACTTATCTCTAAGGGTAGAAAGTTACTTAGCCAAAAAAACAAAAAAACCTGTTTTCTTAGTTACTTTTTAAAGGAAGCTGGGTGTTTTTTTCAAATAAATAAAAAAGTAGATGTGCATTAAAAAATATAATAAGACAATAAACATCAAAGTAAGCTTGTTTACAGGAAGGCAAAAATCAAAAAACAAGCCAGCTGGAAATTGAAATGATGGCTTTGAAAAAAAAAATGAGTTGGCAGAATCTTGTAGTGTATTAGGAGTAGTACAGTAGACCCTGTGGATAATTGCAGCAGTAATATGGAGAACTAGCTAAGAGTTTCCAAATGCTGAAGAAAGCAATGAGATGGACATGACTACAGAGAAGATAGATATCAAAGAGAGGCAATGGAGGAGGAGCGCACAGGTCAGTAGTGTTTCTCCAGGACATAAAAGAGCAAATGGTATAGAAGTAATGTTCACATACAGAGAAAATTGCCTAGTTACCTCCTGAGGGGATAGGCACGTGGCTGAAGGAGTAGGAGACCACCAAGTTTTGTATTAATTAAAGCTTTCTTAAAAATAAAAACAGCACAATGAAGAATGGCAAAGTTCATGAGATTGTGGATTAACACCTTTTGAGTTTGAGGATGTTCTGCTGAAAGTTCTGTGAATTGCCACTCTGGTTCTTTGACCAAGTACCAGTCATACATACAGTTATAAAACATCCCCATATTTCCCTGTTTAGGGCCTCTATGATAGGAAATAGTGTAAAAAACAGTAATCATACAGTTTATGAAGATAATGATCGAGGCTTTGTAAAAGGCCTGAGTCCACTTGAAGTTGTAAGCAAAGCTATATTTATCGCAGTCAATTAGAAAAGAAATATCCTTGAGAATTTGTTTGTGGGTGGTTTGAGGAGAGGAGCATTCTTCCATTAATGTGCTTTAGATGACTGCTTGTCATACACTTCTGTGATTGCATCCATTGTAGGGCAATAGATTCTGATGTAAGGGACTAGGTATTGGATCCCTTACTTGGGTATTAGAAATGCTGTAAATATGACATTTGAATCTAGCAAGAAAGGACCAATAGAGCTGGCTTGAAAATAAGTTCTGTCATAGTCCAAAATATCATAGACATAATTTGGAACCTCATATATGCAGTTCCAAATCTCTGAAGATTTTACAACCAGTGGTTTATTTCCCTAAATTGTATAGCTGCTGTAGAAGCCCATTAGAAAGATAAACAGAAAGGAATAGGTCTAGTTTCTGAATAGGACCACAGACTCAGACTAGTGATGTAAGAGTCACTCACTTCCTTAGTAAAAGAATAATGGGATTTGGAATAAATAAGGGGTGTAAATGGCTACAGAGCATTTTACTGGGTCAAAGTCATAATGTATGACAGGATGACAATGCATTTAATGAATCATGGGATGCCAAGTTCAGGAGTTTAGATATGGTAAACGCTCAGCACTACTGATTTCCTACCTGTGGCAGAGATTGCTAGTCTATTATAATACTTGTGCTTAGGAAGCTTAGACACAGCCTCAAACCAATTCAACACAGCATGCTGAGCAGCCTGTGACAGTCCATCAGAGCTGATATTTAAGATGTCATTCCTAATGCAGCTCAGCTCTCTAAGTTTTCAGGTAAGGTCACTGAATCTCAGAAGGATAAAATGACTGAAAGGTCACATGACCATTTGGAAGAAAGCCAGGATTATGACCTGGGTCTTTGATTCCCTAATCAAATAATCTTTCTGTTATACCTTATTAGAACTCGAAATTGGAATAAATGTAAGGACTTTATAATCCCAAACTAATTTTGATGTGTGTGTTTATGTGTATGTGTACGTATATGTGCCTGTGTATGCATGTTACTACTATGTGATATGACTGGTGTGTACCTGTTTCTGTGTTATCACTACAGATAAAAAGTTCTCTCCCAGATGCTAGGCCTAGGCCCTGGATTTACAAATTCTTGCAAACAAATTTCTTCCATATTGAAGTAGAAATTTTACTCTCATTCTAAAGCAAACCAAAAATAAGGAGAAAAAAACTGCTTCAGACCCTTATAGATCATGTCTTCCTTGAGCCACTGTCCCACCCTATCCTTCCTTCTCACAATGCTTCTTTGAAGTGAATAAATTTACTTTCTCTGCTTTCTTCATTTTTCATTATTCTTCAATCTCGTGTTACTTGATTTCTGATCTTAATACTCTATTGAAACAATTACTGAACAGGTCACCAACAACCTAATAGCCAAATCTAATGGACCTTTCCTATTTCTGTTTTATAGACCCCACATTTTGTTATGTTAACCACCACTCGTTCTTGAAATCTTCCTCGTTTCCTGCCGATATTTTCTCTTGATTGCACTGTACCTCACTTCATCCCAAGCACCTTTCTTTTTCCTCCTTAGCATTTGTCTTTGTATCATAGCCTTCCTCTTCCTTTGCACTATCCCTGGGCAATATTATCTACTCTTATGATTTTAATGTACACCTGTGTTGTGATAACACTCAAATCTGTCTCCAGCCATGACTTCTCTCTTGAGTTTCAGGTTCATGTATCCAAGAGTTAGCTGAATTACTAAACTTGGCTTTTCTCTGGGCACTTGAAAATCATCATGTCCCAAAGTGAAGTACTTATTCCTCTCTCCAGGCCCAAGACCAGAATACTAACACAGCACTGTCACCTATCTTTTTTCTGAGCCCAAAACATGAGAATCAGCCTACATTTATCTCTCTCCACATGTTCAATATCCAAGTCCTGTTGATTTAATTTCTTAAAGTATTTTTAATTAAGTTATAATTGATGTACAATATTATATTCGTTTCAGAGATATAACATTGTGGTTTAATATTTTTATATATTATGAAATATTCATGAGTCCAATTACCTTCTGTCACCATACAAAGTTGTTACACTATTATTAACTATATTCCCTATGTGTACATTACATTCCTCTAACTGAAATGATCATATGGTTTTTATTCTTCCACTTGTTAATATGTTGTATCACATTGACTTATTTTCATATATTGAAGAATCCTTGCATCTCTTGGATAAATCCCACTTGATCATGGTGTATGATCTTTTTCATGTGTTGTTGGATTCTGTTTGCTAGTATTTTGTTGAGGATTTTTGCATCTATATTCATCAGTGATATTGGTCTGTAATTTTCTTTTTTTGCTGTATCTTTGGTTTTGGTATCAGGGTGATGGTGGCCTCATAGAATGAGTTTGGGAGCGTTGCTTCCTCTGCAATTTTTTGGAAGAATTTGAAAACGATGGGTGTTAGCTCTTCCCTAAATATTTGATAGAATTCACCTGTGAAGCCATCTGGTCCTGGACTTCTGTTTGTTGGAAGATTTTTAATCACAGTTTCAATTTCATTACTTGTGATTGGTCTGTTCATATTTTCTATTTCTTCCTGGTTCAGTCTTGGAAGGTTATACCTTTCTAAGAATTTGTCCATTTCTTCCAGGTTGTCCATTTTACTGGCATAGAGCTGCTTGTAGTAGTCCGTTAGGATGCTTTGTATTTCTGCGATGTCTATTGTAACTTCTCCTTTTTCATTTCTAGTTTTATTGATTTGAGTCCTCTCCTGCTTTTTCTTGATGAGTCTTGTTAATGGTTTATCAATTTTGCTTATCTTATCAAAGTACCAGCTTTTAGTTTTATTGATCTTTGCTATTGTTTTTTGTTTCTATATCATTTATTTCTGCTCTGGTTTTTATGATTTCTTTCCTTCTGCTATCTTAGGGTTTTTTGTTGTTTTTCTTCTTTCTCTAGTTCCTTTAGGTATAAGTTTAGATTGTTTATTTGAGATTTTTCTTATTTCTTGAGTTAGGTTTGTATAGTATAAACTTCCCTCACAGAACTGCTTTTGCTGCATCCTATAGGTTTTGGATCATCGTGTTTTCATTATCATTTGTCTCTAGGTATTTTTTAATTTCCTCTTTGATTTCTTCAGTAATCCCTTTGATATTGAGTAACGTATTGTTTAGCCTCCATGTGTTTGGGTTTTTTACATTTTTTTCCCCATAATTGGTTTCTAATCTCATAGTGTTGTGGTCAGAAAGGATGCTTGATACAATTTCAATTTTCTTAAATTTACTGAGGCTTGATTTGTGACCCAAGATGTGATCTATCCTGGAGTATGTTCTGTGCACACTTGAGAAGAAAGTGTAATCTGCTGTTTCTGGATGGAATGTCCTATAACTACCAATTAAATCTATCTGGTCTATTGTGTCATTTAAAGCTTGTGCTTTCTTATTAATTTTCTGTGTGGATGATCTCTCCATTGGTGTAAGTGAGGTGTTGAAGTCCCCTACTATTTTTGTGTTACTGTGGATTTCCTCTTTTATAGCTATTAGCAGTTGCCTTATGTAATGAGGTGTTCATATGTTGGGTCCATATATATTTATAATTGTTATATCTTCTTGGATTGATCCCTTGATCATTATGTAGTGTGTTTCCTTGTCTCTTGTAACATTCTTTATTTTAAAGTCTATATTTTTTCTGGTATGAGCATTGCTACTCCAACTTTCTTTTGATTTCCATTTGCATTGAATATCTTTTTCTAGCCCCTCATTTTCAGTCTGAATGTGTCCCTAGGTCTGAAGTGGGTCTCTTGTAGACAGCATATATTTGGCTCTTGCTTTTGTATCCATTCAGCAAACCTGTGTCTTTTCGTTAGAGCATTTAATCCATTCACGTTTAAGGTAATTATCAATATGTATGTTCCCATTACCATTTCTTAATTGTTTTGGGTTTGTTTTTGTAGGTCCTTTTCTTATTTTGCATTTCCCACTTAGAGAAGTTCCTTTAGCATTTGTTGTAGAGCTGGTTTGGTGGTGCTGAAATCTCTTAGCTTTTGCTTGTCTGTAAAGCTTTTGTTTTCTCCATCGAATCTGAATGAGATCCTTGCCGGGTAGAGTAATCTTGGTTGTACGTTCTTCCCTTTCATCACTTTAACTATATCATGCCACTCCCTTCTGGCTTGTAGAGTTTCTGCTGAGAAATCAGCTGTTAACTTTATGGGAGTTCCCGTGTATGTTATTTGTCTTTTTTCCCTTGCTGCTTTCAATAATTTTTCTTTGTCTTTAATGTTTGCCAATTTGATTACTATGTGTCTCGGCATGTTTCTCCTTGGGTTTATCCTGTATGGGACTCTGCACTTCCTGGACTTTGGTGGCTATTTACTTTCCCATGTTAGGGAAGGTTTCAACTGTAACCTCTTCAAATATTTTTCAGGTCCTTTCTCTCTCTCTTCTCCTTCTGGGACCCCTATAATGCGAATGGTGTTGTGTTTAATGTTGTCCGAGCAGTCTCTCAGGCTGTCTTCATTTCTTTTCATTCTTTTTTCTTTATTCTGTTCCACAGTGGTGAATTCCACCATTCTGTCTTCCCAGTCACTTATCCGTTCTTCTGCCTCAGTTATTCTGCTATTGATTCCATCTAGTGTATTTTTCAGTTCAGTTATTGTGTTGTTCTTCTCTGTTTGTTTTGTTCTTTAATTCTTCTAGGTCTTTGTTAAACATTTCTTGCATCTTCTCGATCTTTGCCTCCATTCTTTTTCCTAGGTCCTGGATAATTTTCACTATCATTATTATGAATTCTTTTTCTGAGAGGTTGCCTATCTCCACTTCATTTAGTTGTTTTTCTGGGGTTTTAGCTTGATCCTTCATCTGGTACATAGCCCTCTGCCTTTTCATCTTTTCTGTCTTTCTGTGAATGTGGTTATTGTTCCACAGGCTGCAGGACTGTAGTTCTTCTTGCTTCTGCTGTCTGCCCTCTGGTGGATGAGGCTTGTGCAAGGCTTTGTGCAAGTTTCCTGATGGGAGGCACTGGTGGTGAGTAGAGCTGGCTGTTGCTTTGGTTGCTTTTGGTGGGCAGAGCTCAGAAAAACTTTAATCCACTTGTCTGCTTCTGGGTAGGGCTGGGTTCCTTCCCTGTTGTTTGTTTAGCCTGAGGCGACCCAACAGTGGAGACTACATGGCTCTTTGGTGGGGCTAATGGCAGACTCTGGGAAGGCTCATGTCAAGGAGTACTTCTCAGAACTTCTGCTGCCAGTGTCCTTGTCTGCATGGTGAGACACAGCCACCCCGCCTCTGCAGGAGACCCTCCAACACTAGCAGGTAGGTCTGTTTCAGTCTCCTATGGGGTCACTTCTCCTTCCCCTGGGTCCCATAACACACACTACTTTGTGTGCGCCCTCCAAGAGTGGGGTCTTTGCTTTCTCCAGCTCTGTTGAAGTTCTACAATCAAATCCTGCTAGCCTTCAAAGCCTGACTCTCTAGGAATTCCTCCTCCTGTTGTCAGACCCCCAGATTTGGAAGCCTGACATAGGAGTCAGATCCTTCACTACAGTGGGTTGACTTTTGTGGAATAAGTGTTCTCCAGTTTGTGTGTCACCCAGCCAGCAGTTATGGGATTTGATTTTATTGTGATTGTGCCCCTCCTACCATCTCTTTGTGGCTTCTCCTTTGTCTTTGGATGTGGGGTATCTTTTTTGGTGAGTTCCAGTGTCTTCCTGTCGATGATTGTTCAGCAGTTAGTTGTGATTCTGGTGTTCTCACAGAGGGACTGAGAGCACATCCTTGGACTCCACCATCTTGAACCAATCTCTGTTTCTTGTCCTTTTGATAACTGACATTCTGACAGATGTGAGGTGGTACTGGTTTTGGATTTTATTTGCATTTCCCTGATAATTAGTGATGTTGAGCCATATTTATGTCTTCTTTGGAAAAATATGTATTCAACTTTTCTGCCCATTTTTATTTTTATTATTTTTTTGCGGTATGTGGGCCTCTCACTGCTGTGGCCTCTCCCGTCACAGAGCACAGGCTCTGGACATGCAGGCTCAGCGGCCATGGCTCATGGGCCCATCTGCTCCACGGCATGTGGGATCCTCCTGGACCGGGGCACGAACCCGTGTCCCCTGCATCGGCAGGCAGACTGTCAACTACTGCGCCACCAGGGAAGCCCCCTCTGTCCATTTTTAACTCAGGTTTTCTGTGGTTTTTTTTGATAGTTAGTTGTATGGGTTCTTTATAGATTTTGTATATTAACCCAATATCAAATATATCATTTACAAACAACTCTCATTCAGCAGGTTGCCTCTTCATTTTGTTGGTGATTTCCTTTACTGTGCAAAAGTTTTTTAGTCTGATATAGTCCCATTTGTTTATTTTCGCTTTTATTGCTGTTGTCTGAGGAGACATACCCCCAAAAAATTGTTAAAATCTATGTCGAGTGTACTGCCTATGTTTTCTTCTAGGAGTTTTATGGTTTCAGGTCTTACATTTATGTTTTTCATCTATTTTTAGTTTATTTTTGTACATACTATAAGAAGGTGGTCCAGTTTTATTCTGTTTCATGTAGCTGTTCAGTTTTCCCAACAACATTTATTGAAGAGACTGTCTTTTCCCCACTGTATATCTTGCCTCCTTTGTCATAGATTAATTTACCATATAAATGTAGGTTTATTTCTGGGTTCTCCATTCTCTTCCATTGATGCATGTGTTTGTTTTTTGCCAGTACCATGCTGTTTTTTCTTTTTTTAAATTTATTTATTTTACTTATTTATTTTTGGCTGCATTGGGTGTTCATTGTTTGCACGGGCTTTCTTTAGTTGTGGTGAGAAGCGGCTACTGCTCATTGCAGTGTGCAGGCTTCTTATTGCAGTGGCTTCCCTTGTTGTGGAGCACAGGCTCTAGGCATGTGGGCTTCAGTAGTTGTGGCATGTGGGCTCAGTAGTTGTGGCTCACAGGCTCTAGAGCACAGGTCAGTAGTTGTGGCATATGGACTTAGTTGCTCTGCAGCATGTGGAATCATCCTGGACCAGGGCTTGAACCCATGTCCCCTGCATTGGTAGGCAGATTCTTAACCACTGCACCACCAGAGAAACCCTACCATACGTTTTAATTGTTCTAGCTTTAAGGATTGTTTCAAGTGTGGGAGCATGACACCTCTAGCTTTGTTCTTCTTTCTCAAGGTTATTTTGGCTATTTGGGGTCTTTTGTGGTTCCATACAAATTTAGAATTATATTTTCTAGTTCTTTGGAAAATGACATTGATATTTTGATAAGGATTACATTAAATCATAGATTGCTTTAGGTAGTATGTACATTTTAACAATATTGATTCTTCCAATCCATGAGCACAGTATATATTTCCATTTGTTTGCATTGTCTTCAATATCTTTCATCAATGTTTTATAGTTTTCAGAGTACAGGTCTTTCACTTTCTTGATTAAATTCATTCTGAGATATTTTATTCTTTTTGATACACTTGTAAATGGATTACTTTCTTAATTTCTTTTTCTGATAGTTCATTATTAGTGTAGATTCAGTAGATTTCTGTATATTAATTTTTTACCCCAGAACTTTACTGAATTCATTTATTGGTTCTAATAGTTTTTGTTTCCCCTGTGGACCTGAGCTTTTCTATATGTAGTATCTTGTCACCTACAAATGGTGACGGTTTTACTTCTTCCCTTCCAATTTGGATGCTTTTTATTTCTTTTTCTTTCCTTATTGATGTGGCTAGAAATTCCAATACTATATTGAATAAAAGCGGCAGGAATGGGCATCCTTGTCTTGTTACTCATCTTAGAGGAAAAGCTTCCATTTTTTTAAAACCATCAAGTGTAATTTTAGCCATGGGTTTGTCATATATGGCCATTATTTGTTGAGGTATGTTCCCTCTATACCCAGTTTGTTGAATTTTTAATCATAAATAGATGTTGAGATTTGTAAAATGCTTTTTCCACATCTGTTGAGATAATCACTTGATTACTGTTCTTCAATTTTTTAATGTGGTGTATCACATTGATTGATTTGTTGATATTGAACCATTCTTGCATTCCAGGGATAAATCTCACTTGATCATGATTTATGATCTTTCAGTGTATTGTTGAATTCTGTTTGCTAGTATTTTGTTGAAGATTTTTGCATCTATGTTCATCAGCGATGTTGGCTTGTAATTTTCGTTTTCTCTGGTGTCTGCCTGATTATGATATCAGGGTAATGCTGGCTTTGTAAAATGAGTTTGGGAGTGTTCATTCCTCTTCAATTTGGGGGGAATAATTTGAGTAGGATAGGTATTAACTGTTTTTTAAATGTTTGGTAGAATTCACCTGTGAAGCCATCTGGACCTGGATTTTGTGTTTTTAAAAAAACTTTATTTATTTTTTGAATTGAGATATTGTTGATGTACAGTTGAATGTTTTTTAAAATTTATTTATTTTTAATTGAAATAAGTTGCTGTACAATATTATATAAGTTACAGGTGTACAATACAGTGATTCACAATTTTTTAGTTTATACTCCATTTATAGTTATTATAAAATATTTGCTATATTCCTCATGTTGTACAATATATCCTTGTAGCTTATTTTATACATAATAGTTTGTACCTCTTACTCCCTTATGCCTATATTGCCCCTCCCCCTTCTCTCTCACCATTGGTAACCACCAGTTTGTTCTTTATATCTATTAGTCTGCTTCTTTTTTTAATATTTCTACTTTACATTGGTGTATAGTTGATTAACAATGTTGTGTTAGCTTCAGGTGTATGGCAAAGTGATTCATTTCTACATATACATATACAGATACATATACATGTATCTATTCTTTTTCAAATTCTTTTCCCATTTAGGTTATTACAGAATATTGAACAGAGTTACCTGTGTGCTATACAGTAGGTCCTTTTTGGTTATCTATTTTAAATATAACAGTGTGTACATGTCAATCCCAAACTCCCAGTCTATCCCTCCCTCCCACCCTTCCCCTATGGTAACCATAAGTTCATTCTCTAAGTCTGTGAGTCTGTTTCTGTGTTGTAAATAAGTTCATTTGTATCATTTTTTTTAGATTCTGCATATAAATGATATCATATGGTATTTGTCTTTCTCCATCTGATTTACTTCACTTAGTATGACAATATCCAGGTCCATGTTGCTGCAAATTGCATTCCTTTTTTATGGCTAAGTTTTATATATATATATATATATATATAAAATGTCTTCTTTATCAATTCCTCTGTCGATGGACATTTAGGTTGCTTCCATGTGTTGGCTATTGTAAACAGTGCTGCAATGAACATTGGGGTTCATGTATCTTTTTGAATTAGAGCTTTCATCTTTTCTGGATATATGTCCAGGAGTGGGATTGCTGGATTATATGGTAACTCTATTTTTAGTTTTTTAAGGAGCCTCCATATTGTTCTCCATAGTGGCTGCACAAATTTATATTCTCACCAACAGGGTAGAAAAGTTTATTCTCTGCTTTCACTTATGTTCTTTCTGTATCACCACCAGCTTGCCCATGGAATGGGCATTAATCTTCCTATAACCTTTCTCTCAAATGTGTTTCTTTCCCTTGCTGTGATGTACTGGGTCCCAAATATGCTATATGTGATCATTTGAACATAGGTGTCTGCCTGAGACCCTGGACACTCTCTGTGGGGACAAATCTATATAAATCCCCTATGCTGCCTTGTGTTCCTTTACTACAAGATTCAGAATTCCCTTACTCATAAGAAAGCAAGAGTTGAGTTGGACCATAACCACTTAGATTGAGCCATTGGCTAACTAAACCTTAAATGCCATATTTACCTCCCCTTCAGGGAACTCCAGAGTCCAGATTGTGGATCTGGAGGAAAGAGGGTATGTATTGAGTTGAGGCCTGACTTTGGCACTGAAGTTCTGGCAGTCCAAGTCTCAGGCTCAATGTGAGTAATTCCTGCTCTAGGTAGTTGCTTGGGGATGTCTTAGTAAATTAGAATGTATGAATTCCAAATTTGACTTTCTCAGATTTGTTTCCTCTAGGCACCCATGGCCCCTGCAGAAACTTTAGGCCATGGGTAACTTTAAAAATGCAGTGTTAGCAGCTAAGAAACCAGATCTTTCCACAGTTGACAGGGAGATGATGGAATAGCCTTGAGTGAGACTTCTAATTATCTGAATTCCTTCCCAACCTTCTTCACCTGGGCAACTCTAAACAGACGTTCAAAACTTCTCTACTCAAAGTGTGGTCCACAAGGCCTCAATATTGCTACCACTTGGGAACTTATAAGAAACACAGAATCTCAAGCCCTACCCCAGACCTATTAATTCAGAATCTGCATGGTAACAGTATTTCCAGGTGATGTGATACACACTCAATTGAGAAGCATTGCTTTTAAAAAAAAAAACACTTAATATATCAATTCCTTCAGCAGGCTTTGAACATCCAGGTTGCATACATTGCCCCTCATTTGATCTCCCTACATCACCTTGTTGATAATTTTAAAAAGCCTTCTTCCTTAACTTGTACTATTTGGAAATAATCCATTTGCTATCTGCCACTCCCTTTGTATCATCTAGGCCCAAGAGAAATTCAGTTCAAGCCCAAACAGCAAATGAAATATGTAACTTAAAAATTTCTATTAGCCACATTAAAAACGTGGAAAGAAACCGGTAAAGTCAGGGCTTCCCTGGTGGCACAGTGGTTGAGAGTCCGCCTGCCGATGTAGGGGACATGGGTTCGTGCCCCGGTCTGGGAGAATCCCACCTGTTGCGGAGTGGCTGGGCCCGTGAGCCATGGCTGCTGAGCCTGGGCGTCCGGAGCCTGTGCTCCACAATGGGAGAGGCCACAACAGTGAGAAGCCCGCGTACCACAAAAAGAAAAAAAAAAAAGAAAGAAACTAGTAAAGTTAATTTTAATCATATATTTTGTGTAACCCAATATAGCCAAAATATTTTCATGTTAAAACATAGTCAAGGGATTACCCTGACAGTCCAATGGTTAAGACTCCACACTCCCAATGCAGGGAGTGTGGGTTCAATCCCTGTTTTTTTTTTCATTTTTATTTTTTTTGGCCACATGCTGCACAGTGAGGCCAAAAATAAAATTAAAAAATAAAATAGCATTGTTTAAAATAAAACCAAAAAAGTAGTCAATGTAAAAATTATTGAGGCAATTTACATTCTTTTTCATACTAAGTCTTCAAAACTCCAGTAGATTTTTAGCAGTAAGTACACTTATTGCACATCTTAGTTTGGACATTCACCCTTCTAGTTGCTCAGTAGCCACCTGTGAAAGTTATACAGTGTAGACCTAGATTCTAAGATCCTTTATCCATTGAATTCTGTTTTCGAACACAGTTGCCTCATATGTAATATGTACTCAGTGAATTCATTCATTCAACCATTTATTCATTAAACAAATACTGAGTGCTCACTATATGCCAGGCTCAGTTCTAGGCACTGGATATACAGCTATGAATAAAAGAAAGTCCTTATCCTCATGGAACTTACAGTCCAGGACAAGAAAGCGTATAAACGTGTACACAAATAAATACATTATATGTTGGGTAGCAGGCTATTCTGAGAAGGTAACACATGAGCAGAGATTTGAATGCAATAAAGGAGTAAGCCCCTGAAATACCTGGGGAGGGGGAAGGGAAGCATTTCTGGCAGGGCAACAGGAGTAAAGTTCCTAGACAGCATGTATACTTGCCAAATTTGAGGAAGACAAAAGAGGGTAGTGGACTGGAGTAGAATGAGCAAGGGGAGGAGGGGCAGGAAATAAGGTAAGCTAGGGACCCAAGAGTCAGATTATGTTGGGATTGCTGATCATGTTAAGAATTTTGGATTTTGTACAATGTGTGATGGAAGCCATTGCAAGGTTTTTGATTAGGGGTGTGACATAAACTGGTATTGGTTGTAAAAGGATCACTTTGGTGGAGAATAGACTTCACAGAAGTGAAGCAGGAACACTAGTTGAACTGAACCTGAGTCAGAATGTATGAAGTCACTCTGTTTACACATGTACAACTGAAGCTTGTCTCTGGTTTCCCTGGGGAATTGGCTTCAGGTGAGGTATGCACTGCTTCCTGGGATGCTTTTTGTATTACTCATTGCCACAACATGCCCTTTCAGTGTGCTGTGTCTGAGCTGTGTGTCAGGCAGCCCTCTATTAGTGTTTACCTATTCCTCAGACTTCTTACATCTCATTGTTGTGCTTGCTGACTGGCATATCACACTGTATAATTTATGCCTGGCTGAGTCTCATAGCCATGCATTTTTCATCCTTTTAAAATTAAAAACAAGTATATAAACATATATCCCTATGCTATTTTATGAAGCTTTCCTGCCCAGCAGAGTGTTAGTTTGACAGCTGTGGTGCCTCTCCTAGTACTGGAAGCCTGGGTGGTGTTAGAAAGACCCCTCTTGGCGGCTGATTAAAATCTCTGCGAGTGTCACCTGCATGAAACAGAAGCTTAGTGCCTTCTGCCACCAGGCAAAAAACACTTCCAACACTCAACATGAGGCATAGGGTTTTACCCTTTGGAATAAGATTTAAAACTGCATCTGCCTTAAGGAGTTTGGAATTTAGCCTAGTTGTCAAATTGGATCTAACTTCAATTGTGGCAAAATTATGAAGTCAGTAAAACTTGTTTTTGGTGCCCCCAGATTACTTCTATTACTACTGCCACATACATATACAAAAAAATAACTACCACTGCCACCACCACCACAATAACCATAGCTAATTTTTACTTAATGCCAGGTGCTGTCCACTCACGGTCTCATTTAATCCTCTTAACAGTTTTATGAGATGACCTGTTGTTATCCCCATTTTACAGGGGAAAATCAAGACTTGGAGAAGTAAATAATGTGTCCAGGTAGCTGGGATACTTTAGGTCCAACCTTAGTCTGAGTTCACATTCTCAACCTCTGCTGTGTTGCATCCAAGACGTCCTGTTTTCCTGTCTTATTTTTTTTCACATTTGTTCACTCACACATTCCACTACCTCTTTGGTTTCCTCATAGTCTTTCTGTTTATGGTCTACAGGAAGTTATCCAAGGATAAGAATGTTCTGACAGCTCATGGTACTAGAAGTCAAAGAAGAATCTCTGTTTATCAAGGGCCTTCTCTGTTGTCATAGAACCTTTTCCTTGTTATCCCTATGCTTGTTGTTTTGTAGATAAGGAAAGCTACCTTAGATTGGGTTCCCCAGAAGCAGATTTGAGATGAGGATACCTGTGGTAGTAGGTATCAAGAAATGTCTTAGCTGGGGTGGGGAAATTGGGACAGAGAAAAGTAGGAGGCCAAGCAAAGACTTTGGCTCAAAACCACTGGAAGCTCTATCGTTACTGTGGGGCTTAATTCAGAGTTGCCTCATGGGAGACAAGGTGACTAGGGTATTTATACCCCTGGACCTATCGGTCACTGGCTAAGGATTATGTACATCCTGTCAACTGAAAAAAAAAAGTGCAATGTGAGAGCTGTAAGTTGTTTTATTTGGGGCTTACTAAGGACTATAGCCCAGGAGACAGCCTCTCAGATAACTGACAAGCTGCTCCTAAGAGGTAGTGGGGGATACATGATTTTAGTGAAGAGGGGATATGTGTAACTGAGCACACATTTTGGCAGAAGGTTGCTGGTATTCATGAGGAGCAGATGTCTCTGTTAATGATTTTAGTGCTTTTCTAGATAAGAGAAGATGCAAGAAATTGGGTTTATAAAATCTGAAAATATCTATCTGAAGGCTTGTTCCACCAGTTTTTCCCAAAGCACAGAGTGCCTCATTCCTGATCTCTGCCCTCAATGACTGCAGTGACTAGTGACTTCATTCTTGTAGAATCAGATTTTGAGTGACATTCTTAAGTTTGCAATCCTCAGGTACGTAGGGCTCCCTGTCAGCCTGAGGGCATCTCTAACAAATAGATACAGTGCAGGCCTTTGGGAAGGAAGACCATTATAGACCAATCTACACAAAAATGAAAAGGGATCAGAAGGGAAATGGGCAGAGTCCTGGCAGCATTGTCCAGAACGCTATTGAGAGCATGTGAGTTTCTCCAAAGTGGCAGAGCTGCAATTAAAAATTAAGACTCAAATTCACTTTAAAACCTGGATATTTGTATTTCTCTTACAGGTAATGCTGAGTTGTCTTGCGCAGTAGTTAGAGGTGCCATAGAGAGTTTTTCAGGAACATGAAGTTATAACCCCAGGAAGCTACTTCTGTCTACGTGTAAAACCAGTTATGCAATGAGACTCAGAAAAAATTCTTTGCTTTGGGTTTTATACATTTTTCCTTTCTTTCTTCCTTATTATTTATTTATTTATTTATTTGCAGTACACGGGCCTCTCACTCTTGTGGCCTCTCCCGTTGCGGAGCACAGGCTCCGGACGCGCAGGCTCAGCGGCCGTGGCTCACAGGCCTAGCCATTCCGCGGCATGTGGGATCTTCCCGGACCGGGGCACGAACCCGTGTCCACTGCATCGGCAGGCAGAGTCTCAACCACTGCACCACCAGGGAAGCCCTCTTCCTTTTTATTTTGATTTAGTTTGTAAATTTTGTTTTTAACAGTTTTATTGAAATGTAATTCACATACCATACAATTCACCCATTTAAAGTGTACAATTCAATGACTTTTAATATATCCACAGTTTTGTAACCATCAACAGCATTTAATTTTAGAACATTTTCATCATCCTCAAAAGAACCTTCCTACCTATTAACATTCACCTCCTATTCTCTTCTTTCAGACCGTGGCAAATAATTACTTTATGTCTCCATGCATTTGCCTCTTCTGGACATTTCATATAAATGGAGTATATAATATGTGGCCTTTTGTGTCTGACTTGTTTCACCTAGCATAATATTTTCAAAATTCCTCCATATTGTATCATGTATTCATATATATGTACTTTGTATACTTTATGGCTGAAAAATATTACATTATAAGGACATGCCACATTTTGTTTATCCATTCGTCAGTTGATAAGCATTTGTGTTTAAACTTTTTGCTATTATGCTATGAGCATTTATGTGCACATTTGTTTTTAATTCTCTTGGGTATATACCTAAGGTGGAATTGCTGGGCTAAATGCCAACTTTATGTCCAAATTTTTGACGAACTGCCAAAGAGTTTTCCAAAGCAACAGCACCATTTTACATTCCAACCAGAATTACGTGAAGGTTCCAATTTCTCTACATCGGAACATTGCCAACACTTGTTATTTTGTGTCTTTTTTTATTATAGGCATCCTACTGGGTGTGAAGTGGTATCTCATTGTGGTTTTGATTTGCATTTCCCATTAGGAATGAGATGCTGAATTGCTTTTCATGGGTTTATTGGCCATTTGTTTATCTTCTTTGGATAAATGCCTATTTAGATTCTTTGCCAATTTTTAAACTGGATTATTTGTTCTTATATTGTTGAGTTGTAATAGCTATATATTCTGGATACTAGAGCCTTCCTAGATATATGATTTGCAAAGGTTTTCTCTCATTTTGTGCATTGCCTTTTCATTACCTTAATTTTTTCCTTTGAAGAACAGAAGTTTTTATGAAGTCCAATTTATCTGTTTTTTTCCTTTGGTTGATTGTACTTTAGGTGTCACATCTAATAAACAATTGTCTAATCCAATGTCACAAAAGTTTACACTTCATGTTTTCTTTTGAGAGTTTTATAGTTTTAACTCTTACATTTAGGCTTTCAGTCCATTTTGAATTAGTTTTGGCATGAGGTGAGGGGCCAACTTAATTCTTTTGCATATGGATATACATGTTAACAGTTGTACATTCTTGTTCCAGGCACCATCCCCTCCCTTTGCGTCTTCTTCCGACCTGATTGCAGAGGTGATGATTGAAGATGCAGCAGTTAGCTTATGACTACAATGGAAAAACCAACAGAATTTTGGAAATTCTGGCACTGAATGGTTGATTGGTGCCAATAAACAAAAAACTAATAAACAAAAAATCCAACCCCTATCCTTCCACCACCCCCCCACCTGAACATAACTACTTAAATGTTTTCTGTTATCCTGTAGCCCAAAGAACTACTATCTGATTTATCACATCTTCTTCTGTCCTGGAGTAGATATTTCATGTACTGGTTGATTTCCCCCTTACAGTGACTCCGCCTTTAAAAAAAAAAATTATTTATTTAAATATTTTATTTATTTATTTGTTTGTTTGTTTATTTATTTATTTAATTGAAGTGCAGTTACCTTACAATATTATATTAGTTTCAGATGTACAACACTGTAGTTTAATATTTTTATACATTATGAAATATTCACGAGTCCAATTATCTTCCATCACCATACAAATTTTTTACACTATTATTGACTATATTCCCTATGTGTACATTACATTCCTCTAACTTCTTTATTTTATAGCTGGAAATTTGTTCCTCTTAATCACTTCACCTATTTCATGCATCCCCCACCCTCTCCCCTCTGGTAACCACCAGTTTGTTCTCTGTATCTATGAGTATATTTCTGTTCTGTTTTATTTTGTTTGTTCATTTATTTTGTTGTTTTAGATTCCACATATGAATGAAATCATACAGTATTTGTCCTTCTTTGACTTATTTCATTTAGCATAATACCCTCTAGGCCCATCCATATTGTCACAAATGGCAAGATTTCATTCTTTTTATGGGTGACTAGTATTCCATTATATATATATATATATATATATACACACACACATATATATCTTCTATATCTATTCATCTAACAATGGACACTCAGATTGCTTCAATATCATAGCTACTGTAAATAGTGCTGCAATGAATATAGGGGTACATATATCTTTTTGAATTAGTGTTTTTATTTTCTTTGGGAAAATGCCCAGAAGAGGAATTACTGGATCATATGATAGCTCTATTTTTAGTTTTTTGTGGAACCTCCATACTGTTTTTCATAGTGGCTGCCTCCAATTTACATTCCCACCAAATGTGCACAAGGGTTTCATTTTTTCCACATCCCCACCAACACTTGTTTCTTGTCTTCTTGATAACTGACATTCGCTATACAATATAGTGATTTGATATTTTTATAGATTAGACTTCATATAAAGTAATTATAATATATTGGCTGTATTCCCTGTGTTGTACAATACATCCTTGTAGCTTACTTATTTTATACCTAGTAGTTTGTATTTCTTAATGTCCTTTCCCTATCTTACCCCTCCCTTCATTCCTCTCCCCACTGGTAACTACTAGTTTGTTCTCTATATCTGAGTCTGTTTCTGTTTTGTTTGTTCATTTGATTTATTTTAGAGATTCCACATATAAGTAAAAATGTATAGTATTGTTTTTCTCTTTCTGATTTATTTCACTAAGCACAATACCCTCTAGGTTCATCCACGTTGTTGCAAATGGAAAATTTTCATTCTTTTTTATGGCTGAGCAATATTCCATTATATATATATACATATATATACACACTCACACACACATATATACCACTTATACTTCTTTATCCATTAACTGTTAATGGACACTTAGTTTGCTTCCAGATATTGATTATTGTGAATAGTGCTGCAATAGATATATGGGTGCATATAACTTTTCAAATTAGTGTTATTGTTTTCTTTGGGAAAATACTCAGAGTGGGACTACTGCAAAGTATGGTAGTTCTATTTTTATTTTTTTTTGAGGACCCTCCATACTGTTTTCTGTAGTGGCTGCACCAATTTTCATTCCCACCAACTCTGCACAAAGTACATCAACAACACTTGCTGTTTTCTTGTCTTTTTGATAATAGTCATTGTGACAGGTGAGAGTTGGTATCTCATTGTAGTTTTGATTTGCATTTCCATGATGATTAGTGAGGTTGAACATATTTTCATATGCATGTTGACCATCTGTATGTCTTCTTAGAAAAATACCTACTCAGGTCCTCTGCCTATTTTTTAATCATGATATTTGTTTTTTGATATTGAGTTATACGAGTTCTTTATGTATTTTGGATAGTACTTCCTTATCAGACATATTATTTGCAAATATATTCTCCCATTCAGTAGGTTGCCATTTTATTTTGTTGATGGTTTCCTTTTCTATGCAAAACTTTTAAGTTTGATTACGTCCATTTATTTATTTTTGCTCTTGTTTCCTTTGCCTGAGGAGACAGATCCAAAAAAGTATTGCTAAGACCTATGTCAAAGAGTATACTGCCTATGTTTTCTTCTAGAAGTTTTATGGTTTCAAATCTTACATTTAGGTCTTTAATCCATTTTGAGTTTATATTTGAATATGGTGAAAAAATGTTCTAATTTTATTCTTTTACATGTAGCAGTCCAGTGTCATCAGCAACACTAATTAAAGAGACTGTTTTTTTCCCTATTGTATATTCTTGCCTCCTTTATTATAGATTAATTGACCATTTTTATGGGGGATTATTTCCAGGCTCTCTATATTTTTTTCACTTGCTCTATGTTTCTGTATTTGTGGCAGTATCATACTGTTTTCATTACTGTAGATTTGTAGTACAGTCTGAAGTGAGGGAGCGTGATACCTCCAGCTTTGTTCCTCTTTCTCAGGATTGCTATTCAGTGTCTTTTGTGGTTCCACACAAATTTTATTTGTTCTAGTTCTGTGAAAATGTAATGCGTATTTTGATAAGGATTGCATTAAATCTGCAGATTGCTTTGGGCAGTACAGCCATTTAAAAAATATTAATTCTTCCAATCCATGAACATGGGGTATCTTTCCATTTCTTTGTGTCTTCTTCAGTTTCCTTCATCAATGTTTTATAGATTTCAGAGTATAGGTCTTTCACCTCCTTGCTTAAGTATATTCCTAGGTATTTTCTTTATTTTAATATGGTTTTAAATGGGAATTTTTGTTTTTGCTTTCTCTTTCTGGTAGCTGATTATTAGCACATGGAAAAGCAATGGATTTCTGTATATTAATCTTGTATCCTGCAACTTTACTGAATTCATTTATTAGTTTTAATGTTTTGTTTTGTTTTGTTTTGTTTTCTGTGGAGACGATAGGGTTTTCTATACATAATATTATGCCATCTGCAAATAGTCACAGATTTACTTCTTCCCTTCCAATTTGGATGCATTTTATTTCTTTTTCTGGTCTGACCTCTGTGGCTAGGACTTCCAATACTATATTAAATAGAAGTGGTGAGAATGGGCATCCTTGTCTTATTCCTTATTACTGTGCTTTGAATTCTTTCTCAGGGAAATTATTATCTTCATTTCATTAGTTTATTTTTTCTGGAATTTTATTTTGTTATTTTCTTTGAAACATACACATCTGTCTTCTCATTTTGTTTGAGTTTCTTCGTCTCTATGACACTATTCTTGTCTTAAAGTTGTGTCCTTCTGTGGGAACATCTGCATGTGGTCTGCATGTGCCCAGTGGTTTTGGTGGGAAAGCTTGATTTAAAGTAAGCACAGGCTGTGTCTTCTCCTGGGTTGCACTGGCAGCTTCCCCACACACCACCATGAGAGGTAAGGCTGGGGTTGGAGGGGCTAGAGCTGGAGCCAGGTGTGATCCAGGGCTTCTCCTCAGCTCAGTGGTGGTTGATGCCCTATTGAGGGGCAAGGCTGTAGCCCAAGGGGTAAAACAGGATCCCTTAGTGAATTGGGCTTCTCCCAGGTGTAATGGCAGTCTCTGCCTTGATAAGGGGAATGTCTGGGGACTAAGGTTTTGGATCCAAACTTCTTAGCTGGCTCCAGGTGTCCAACTTGGTCAGAGGTGGGGTTGAGGCTCAAGGGGTTGGAGCTGCACTTCTGTGCTGGCTTGTGTCTCCACCCTGGCTAGATGTAGAGCTGCTGCCCAAAGTGGCTCCACTCCTTCCCTGGTGTGCACATGTGTGTTGTGAATGGCGATCTCCCATTTAATGGAGAGCAGTGCCAGAGCAGGAGGAGTTGGAGCAGGGGTCTTGTGCAGGCTGGGGTGTGTGCTGGGGTGGTCCTGGCATGCCAGCCAGAGCACCAGGCAGTTTTCAATCTTCTGCCTCTATGCTGGGACTGAGAGAAATCAAGTCTGTGCATGTGCTCTTTAAACGTGTGCTCTAAGTTTCTTACAGCCCCCCAGTAAGTCCCACTGGTTTTCAAACCAGCTAAGGGAGCTCATTATCCCAGTGTCAAAACCCAGGACTGAGGTACTTATTATGGGGCTCCAATCCCCTTACTCCTTAGGGAGGATCTCCAAGCCTGAGATATCCCCCTTTTTTCTGAGTCATCCACCAGAGTTGTGGGTCCCAATTAGATTACTTATCCTCCCCCCTACCAGATTCTGTGTGGTTCTTTCTTTACAGCCTTGGTTGAAGAAGAGCTGTTGTGTTAGTCTCCAGGTTGTTCTCAGAGAGAGTTTTTCTATATGTAGTTGGAGTTTTGATGTGCTCATTGGGGAAGGGGAGCTCAAGGTCTTCCTAGTTCATCATCTTGATCTTGCCCCTCAGTGACTCCACCTTGACTGAAAATTTTCCCCAAACAGAAGAGGATGTCATGTTAATCATGGGTGGTCTGTAAGACCTCCTGTTGTAGGCCAAATGTGAATGGCCTAGGGCTGGACTTGTGTAAGCTGGGCCAATCAGGTCTTTCCTCTTAGAAATATGAAATTTTGAACTGAGATAACTTTTAGTTAAAGGTTCATTGTTTTCCATAGCTGAGGTCTTTGAAGCAAAAATGGCTTCTGTCTTTCTGAGGGCTTTGTTTCTTTCACTCTTGGATTCTGGGCAACAACTCTCCCTATTCTCACCCCACCCACATCTTTCAAAATTTTATTTTTGGCTAATATGTTTTGTGTTTAAGCTAGACAAAATTGGTTTTTGTTACATGTGACAAAAGAACCATAACAATGCATTTTTTAAACCTGTCATTGTTCCATCCTTTATCTACCCATATGGCCATTTATATAGTCACCTGGCTATTATTTTTTCCAACATGGAGATGGTATGTGAGATGCTAAATCCAAAATTGCCCTCAGGAACTACAGTATGCATTTCTTTCAGAAGAAAACATTTTCCAGAAATGGCCCTAATAATTCTTCTTATTATGTCATAGACAATTAAAGAGCAGTAAAGATAAAATCCAGTACAGGTTAGATTAGTCCTATGTCTAAACATTCACTAATTTTTTTTGAAAGAGCTTGTGGTCTACCATATTTTTCACTCTGGTAGACCAACATCAGGCAGAACTGTAGAATATCAATCATTCCTTCACTTAGGAATAGACTAATGAGGAACTCAGTACTCAGGTTTGTGGATTTTGGTTACAGCAGGTTTGAAAACACTCAGGCATTTCTTTTCAAAGATCCATGGGAAGGAACCCTGGAAAACTCTGGTTCCAATGAAGGCAGAGCATCTTTAAATTCCAATCTCCTTTGGGGTGTCTTAGGTTCAATTGTGACTCTCATTTTACTCTGGTTGGTCTGAATCAAACCTTCTGAGGCATGGTGGGGTCTTTTTTCATCAGAAACTTTTGGCTTCATGTTACCATCTTTCAAAAATACTTTATATTCCCACCAACAGTGCAAGAGTGTTCCCTTTTATCTACATCCTCTCAAGCATTTATTGTTTCTAGATTTTTTGATGATGGCCATTCTGACCGGTGTGAGATGATATCTCATTGTAGTTTTGATTTGCATTTCTCTAATGATTAATGATGTTGAACATTCTTTCATGTGTTTGTTGCCAATCTGTATATCTTCTTTGGAGAAATGTCTATTTAGGTCTTCTGCTCATTTTTGGATTGGGTTGTTTGTTTTTTTATTATTGAGCTGCATAAGCTGCTTGTAAATCTTCGAGATTAATCCTTTGTCAGTTGCTTCATTTGCAAATATTTTCTCCCATTCTGAGAGTTGTCTTTTGGTCTTCTTTATGGTTTCTTTTGCTGTGCAAAAACTTTTAAGTTTCATTAGGTTCCATTTGTTTATTTTTGCTTTTATTTCCATTTCTCTAGGAGGTGGGTCAGAAAGGATCTTGCTGTGATTCCTGTCATAGACTGTTCGGCCTATGTTTTCCTCTTAGAGTTTGATAGTTTCTGGCCTTACATTTAGGTCTTTAATCCATTTTGAGTTTATTTTTCTCTATGGTGTTAGGGAGTGTTCTAATTTCATTCTTTTACATGTATCTGTCCAATTTTCCCAGCACCATTTATTGTAGAGGTTGTCTTTTATCCAGACAGGCTGTCTTTTCTTATATTCTTGCCTCCTTTATCAAAGATAAGGTGACCATATGTGTGTAGGTTTATCCCTGGGCTTTCTATCCTGTTCCATTGATCTATATTGCTGTTTGTGTGCCAGTACCATACTGTTTTGATTACTGCAGCTTTGTAGTATAGTCTGAAGTCAGGGAGCCTGATTCCTCCAGCTCCATTTTTCGTTCTCAAGATTGCTTTGGCTATTCTGGGTATTTTATGTTTCCATACAAATTGTGAAATTTTTTGTTCTAGTTCTGTGAAAAATGCCAGTGGTAGCTTGATAGGGATTGCATTGAATCTGTAGATTGCTTTGGGTAGTAGAGTCCGTTTCACAATGTTAATTCTTCCAATCCAAGAATATGGTATATCTCTCCATCTATTTGTATCATCTTTAATTTCTTTCATCAGTGTTTTATAATTTTCTGCATAGAGGTCTTTTGTCTCCTTAGGTAGGTTTATTCCTAGATATTTTATTCTTTTTGTTGCAATGTTAAATGGGAGTGTTTTATTAATTTCAATTTCAGATTTTTCATCATTAGTATATAGGAATGCCAGAAATTTCTGTGCATTAGTTTTGTATCCTGCTACTTTACAAAAATCATTGATTAGCTCTAGTAGTTTTCTAGTAGGATCTTTAGGATTCTCTATGTATAGTATCATGCCATCTGCAAACAGTGACAGCTTTATTTCTTCTTTTCTGATTTGAATTCCTTTTATTTCCTTTTCTTCTCTGATTGCTGTGGCTAAAACTTCCAAAATTATGTTGAATAATAGTGGTGAGAGTGGGCAACCTTGTCTTGTTCCTGATCTTAGTGGAAATGCTTTCAGTTTTTCACCATTGAGGATGATGTTGGCTGTGGGTTTGTCATATATGGCCTTTATTATGTTGAGGAAAGTTCCCTGTATGCCTACTTTCTGCAGTGTTTTTTTTTATCATAAATGGGTGTTGAATACTGTCAAAAGCTTTCTCTGCATCTATTGAGATGATCATATGGTTTTTCTCCTTCAATTTGTTAAAAAGTTGATTGATTTGCGTATATTGAAGAATCCTTGCATTCCTGGAATAAACCCCACTAGATCACGGTGTATGATCCTTTTAATGTGCTGTTGGATTCTGTTTGCTAGTATTTTGTTGAGGATTTTGCATCTATGTTCATCAGTGATATTGTCCTGTAGTTTTCTTTCTTTGTGACATGTTTGTCTGTTTTTGGTATCAGGGTGATGGTGGCCTTGTAGAAGAGTTTGGGAGTGTTCCTCCCTCTGATATTTTGGAAGAGTTTGAGAAGGATAGGTGTTAGCTCTTCTCTAAATGTTTGATAGAATTCGCCTGTGAAGCCATCTGGTCCTGACCTTATGTTTGTTGAAAGATTTTTTTTTTTTTGTGGTACATGGGCCTCTCACTGTAGTGGCCTCTCCCATTGCAGATCACAAGCTCTGGATGCACAGGCTCAGTGGCCATGGCTCACGGGCCTAGCCATTCCATGGCATGTGGGATCTTCCCAGAATGGGGCATGAACCCTTGTCACCTGCATCAGCAGGCAGACACTCAACCACTGCACCACCAGGGAAGACCTGTTGGAAGATTTTAAATCACAGTTTCAATTTCAGTGCTTGCGATTGGTCTGTTCATATTTTCTATTTCTTCCTGGTTCAGTCTCTGTAGTTTCTGCATTTGTAAGCATTTGTCCATTCCTTCCAGGTTGTCCATTTTATTGGCATAGAGTTGCTTCTAGTAATCTCTCGTGATCCCTTGTATTTCTGCAGTGTCAGTTGTTACTTCTCCTTTTTCATTTCTAATTCTATTGATTTGAGTCTTCTCCTTTTTTTTCTTGATGAGTCTGGCTAATGGTTTATCAATTTGGTTTATCTTCTCAAAGAACCAGCTTTTAATTTTATTGATCTTTGCTATCATTTCCTTCATTTCTTTTCATTCACTTCTGATGTGATCTTTATGATTTCTTTCCTCCTGCTAACTGTGGGGATTTTTTGTACTTCTTTCTCTGATTGCTTTAGGTACAAGGTTAGGTTGTTTATTTGAGATGTTTCCTCTTTCTTAAGGTAGGATTGTATTGCTATAAGCATTCCTCTTAGAACTGCTTTTGCTGCAGCCCATAGGTTTTGGGTCATCGTGTCTCCATTGTCATTTGTTTCTAGGTATTATTTTATTTCCCCTTTTATTTCTTCAGTGATCACTTGGTTATTACATAGTGTATTGTTTAGCCTCCATGTGTTTGTATTTTTTACAGATCTTTTCCTGTAATTGATATTTAGTCTCATAGCATTGTGGTCGGAAAAGATACTTGATACGATTTCAATTTTCTTAAATTTACCAAGCTTGATTTTTGAGCCAAGATATGGTGTATCCTGGAGAATGTTCCATGAGCACTGGAGAAAAATGTGTATTCTGTTGTTTTTGGATGGAATGTCCTATAAATATCAATTAAGTCCATATTGTTTAATGTATTATTTAAAGCTTGTGTTTCCTTATTTATTTTCATTTTTGATGATTTGTCCATTGGAGAAAGTGGGGTGTTAAAGTCCCCTACTATGATTGGGTTAGTGTTGATGTCTCCTTTTATGGCTGTTAGTACTTGCCTTATGTATTGAGGTGCTCCTATGTTGGGTGCATAAATATTTACAATTGTTATATCTTCTTCTTGGATCGATCCCTTGATCATTATGTCGTGTCCTTCTTCGTCTCTTGTAATGGTCTCTTTTAAAGTCTATTTTTTTCTGATATGAGAATTGGTATTCCAGCTTTCTTTCGATTTCCATTCACATGGTATATCTTTCTCCATCCCCTCACTTTCAGTCTGTATGTTTCACTAGGTGTGAAGTGGGTCTCTTGTAGACAGCATATATATGGGTCTTGTTTTTGTATCCATTCAGCCAGTCTGTGTCTAGGTGGGTGCATTTAATCCATTTATTTAAGGTAATTATCAATATGTATGTTCCTATTCCCATTTTCTTAATTGTTATGGGTTTGTTGTTGTAAGTCTTTTCCTTCTTTTGTGTTTCTTGCCTAGAGAAGTTCCTTTACCATTTGTTGTAAAGCTGGTTTGGTGGTGCTGAACTCTCTCAGCTTTTGCTTGTATGTAAAGATTTTAATTTCTCCATCAAATCTGAATGGAATCCGTGTTGGGTAGAGTAATCTTGGTTGTAGTTTTTCTCCTTCATCACTTTAAATATGTCCTGCCACTCCCTTCTGGCTTGCAGAGTTTCTGCTGAAAGATCAGCTGTTAACCTTATGGGGATTCCCTTGTGTTATCTGTTGTTTTTCCCTTGTTGCTTTTAATATGTTTTCTTTGTATTTAATTTTTGATAGTTTGATTTGTATGTGTCTTGGCATGTTTCTCCTTGGATTTATCCTGTATGGGACTCTCTGCGCTTCCCATATTAGGGAAGTTTTCAACTATAATCTCTTCAAATATTTTCTCAGTCCCTTTCTTTTTCTCTTCTTCTTCTGGGACCTCTATAATTAAAATATTGGTGCATTATTGTTGTCTCAGAGGTCTCTGAGACTATCCTCAGTTCTTTTCATTCTTTTTTCTTTATTCTGCTCTGCAGTAGTTATTTCCACTATTTTATCTTCCAGGTCACTTATCCGTTCTTATGCCTCAGTTATTCTGCTTTTGATCCCTTCTAGAGTATTTTTAATTTCATTTTTTGTGTGGTTCATCATTGCTTGTTTGCTCTTTAGTTCTTCTAGGTCCTTGTTAAATGTTTCTTGAATTTTCTCTATTCTATTTTGAAGATTATGGATCATCTTTACTATCATTATTCTCAATTCTTTTGCAGGTAGACTGTCTATTTCCTCTTCATTTTTTAGGTCTGTTGGGTTTTAACCTTGCTCCTTCATCTGTTGTGTGTTTTTCTGTCTTCTCATTTTGCTTATCTTACTGTGTTTGGGGTCTCCTTTTTGCAGACTGCAGGTTCGTAGTTCCCATTGTTTTTGGTGTCTGTCCCCAGCGGCTAAGTTTGGTTCAATAGGTTGTGTAGGCTTCGTGGTGGAGCAGACTAGTTCCTATGTTCTGGTGGATGAGGCTGGATCTTTTCTTTCTGGTGGGCAGGTCCACGTCTTGTGGCGTGTTTTGGGGTGTCTGTGGCCTTATTATGATTTTAGGCAGCCTCTGTGATAATGGGTGGGTTTGTGTTCCTGTCATGCTAGTTGTTTGGCATAGGGTGTCCAGCACTGTAGCTTGCTGGTCGTTGAGTGAACCTGGGTCTTGGCACTGAGATGGAGATCTCTGGGAGATTTTCGCCATTTGATATTACATGGAGCTGGGAGGTCTCTTGTGGACCAGTGTCCTGAAGTTGGCTCTCCCATCTCAGAGGCACAGCACTGACTGCTGGCTGCAACACCAAAAGCCTTTCATCCACTCAGCTCAGAATGAAAGTGTGAAAAAATCGAAAGAAAGAGAGAAAGAGGATTAAATAAAATAATATAAAGATAAAATAAAATAAAGTTATTAAAATAAAAAGTAAAAAATAATTATTAAAAATATTTTTTTAGAAAGTAAAAAAAAAAACAAACCAAAAAAACGGACGAACAGAACCCTAAGACAAATGGTGAAAGCAAAGCTATACAGACAAAATCTCATGCAGAAGCATACACATACACACTCACAAAAAGAGGAAAGGGGGAAAAATAATATATCTTGCTCCTAAAGTCCACCTCCTCAATTTGGGATGATTCGTTGTTTATTCAGGTATTCCACAGATGCATGGTACATCAAGTTGATTGTGGCGATGTAATTCGCTGCTTTTGAGGCTGCTGAGAGAGATTTCCCTTTCTCTTCTTTGTTCACACAGCTCCCGTGGTTCAGCTTTGGATTTGGCCCTGCCTCTGTGTGTAGGTCGCCTGCGGGCATCTGGTCTTTGCCCAGACAGGACGGGGTTAAAGGAGCAGCTGATTCGGGGCTCTGGCTCACTCAGCCCGGGGGCATGGAGGGGTGCGGATGTTGGGCAAGCCTGCAGCAGCAGAGGCCAACATGACATTGCAGCAGCTGGAGGTGCGCCGTGCATTCTCCTGGGGAAGTTGTCCCTGGATCACGGGACCCTGGCTGTGGCGGGCTGCACAGGCTCCCGGGAGGGGTGGTGTGGATAGTGACCTGTGCTTGCACACAGGCTTCTTGGTGGCAGCAGCAGCAGCCTTAGCGTCTCATGCCCATCTCTGAGGTCTGCACTGTTAGCCGTGGCTTGTGCCCATCTCTGTAGCTCCTTTAAACAGTGCTCTTAATCTCCTTTCCTCATGCACCAGGAAACAAAGAGGGAAGAAATAGTCTCTTGCCTCTTCAGCAGGTCTAGACTTTTTCCTGGACTCCCTCCCAGCTAGCCATGGTGCACTAACTCCTTCAGGCTGTGTTCATGCCACCAACCCCAGTCCTCTCCCAGCAATCCAACTGAAGCTGGAGCCTCAGCTCCCAGCCCCCACCTTCCCCGATTTGTGAGCAGACAAGCCTCTTGGCCTGGTGAGTGCTGGTGTGCACCGATCCTATTTGTGGGAATCTCTCCGCTTTGCCCTCCGCACCCCTGTGGCTGCGCTCTCCTCTGTGGCTCTGAAGCTTCTCCCCCACTCTGCCGCCCACAGTCTCTGCCCACGAAGGGGCTTCCTAGTGTGTGGAAACCTTTCCTACTTTACAGCTCCCTCCCACTGGTGCAGGTCACGTCCCTATTCTTTTGTCTCTGTTTTTTCTTTTGCCCTACCCAGGTACATGGGGGGTTCTTGCCTTTTGGGAGGTCTGCCAGCATTCAGTGGGTGTTCTATAGGAGCTGTTCCACGTGTAGATGTATTTCTGATGTATCTGTGGGGAGGAAGGTGATCTCTGCATCTTACTCTTCCCCCATCTTCCTCAACTCCCCCTAATTTCTCTTTCTGATCTTTTGTTGTTAGTATATAGAAATGCAACAGTTTTATGTGTAATAATTTTGTATTCTACTACTTTACTGAATTCATTGATGAGCTCTAGTAGTTTTTTGATAGCATCTTTAGGATTTTCTGTGTATAGTATTATGCCATCTTCAAACAGTGACAGTTTTACTTCTTCATTTCCAATTTGGATTCATTTTCTTTTTCTTCTCTTATTGCTGTGACTAGGATTTTGATTTCTCTTAATTTGATTACTATGTGTCTCAGCATGTTCCTCTTTGGGTTCATTATGTATGGGAGTCTCTGTGCTTTCTGGACTTCGTTGACTGTTTCTTTTTCCATGTTGGGGAATTTTTCAACTCTTATCTCTCCAAATAGCTTCTCTGGTCCTTTTTCTCTCTTTTCCTTCTGGGACCCTTATAATGTGAATGATGGTGCACTTGACATTGTCCCAGAGGTCTCTTCTTTTAATTCTTTTTCTTTATTCTGTTCTACGATACTGATTTCCACCACTCTGTCTTCCAGCTCCCTTTTCCATTCTTTTGCCTCATTTATTCTGCTACTGATTCCTTCTAGTGTGCTTTTCATTTCAGTTATTGTATTCTTCAACTCTGTTTGATTGTTCTTTATATTTTGTAACTCTTTGTTAAAGCTTCTTGTAAATTTTCACTCCATGCGTACATTCTTCTCCTGAGTTCTTGGATCATCTTTATGATCCTTACTCTGAACTTTTTCTCAGATAGACTGCCTAACTCCATGTCACTTAGCTTTTCTTCTGGGGTTTTACCTTGTTCTTTTTTATGGGACATATTCCCCTGCCATCTCATTTTGTCTAAATTTATATTGTTATGCATGGGGAAGGTTAGTTGTGTTCCTTGACTTTGGAGAAGTGGCCCTCTGTAGGGGATATCCTATGTGTCCCAGAAGTACACTCCCCTCTTGTCACCCAAAGGTAATTTCTAATCTGTGTTTGTGGACTCTTTTCCACAGCCTGCTGGTTCATAGTTTTTTGCTTCTAGTGTCTGTCCTCTGGTTGTTGAGGCTGGTCTAGAGCCTTGTGCAGGCTTCCTGATAGGAGGGGCAGGTGCCTGCCCACTGGTGGATGGAGCTGGGTTTTGACCCTCTTGTGGGCAGGACCATGTACTGGGGCATGTCTAGAGGTGGCTGTGGGCTCAGGAAGCCTTTTGGTCACCTGTCTGCTAATGGTTGGGTCTGTTTTCTCTCCTTGTTGGTTGTTTGGCCTGAGGCATCACAGCACTGGAGCCTGCAGGCTGTTGGGTGGGGCCAGGTCTTGGTGCCAAAGTGGCAATCTCCAAGAAAGCTCACACTGATGAATATTTCCTGGGACATCTGCCACCAGTGTCCTTTTCCATACAGTGAGCCACAGCTGACCTCTGCCTCCCCAGGAGACCCTCCAAGAGAAGCAGGTAGGCCTGGCCCAGGCTCCAATGGAGTCACTGCTTTTGCCCTGGGTACCGGTGTGCATGAGACCTTGTGTGTGCCCTCCAAGATTGGAGTCTCTGTTTCCCCCAGTTCTGTGGAGCTCCCTGCTGGCCTTCAAAGTCAAATGCTCTGGGGGCTCCTCCTCCTGTTGCCCTACCACCAGGCTGGGGACCTCAGAACTAACTCCTATGGTAGAACTTCTGCATGTAATTGTTCTCCAGTTTGTGGATCACCCACTCGTGAGGCATATAATTTGATTATATTGTGAGTGCACCACTCCTACTGTCTCGTTGGGTTTCTTTTTTATGTCTTTTTATATAGAATATCTTTTTTTGGTAGGTTTCAGTATTTTTTATCAATGGTTGTTCAGCAGTTAGTTGTGATTTTTTTGTACTCTTGAGAGAAGGTGAGCTTAGGGTCCTTCTACTCTGCCATCTTTTCTCTCCCCAGAGGAGGGGTTCTGAAGCATTTAGATTGGGGTCAGGGAGGGCTATTCTGAAGGACGACATACAAATTGAGAACTTAAGAGTGAGAAAAAGTCAATCAGGTGAAGAGCTGGGGGAGTAGCCTGTGAAAGAAGAAGTGTGACAGTGACAGATAGCCCATTATGTCCAAGGAAGGTCATGAAAGAGAGGGAGAGACTGTATTGTAGGGACCAAGCATGGCAGAAAGGAGAATAGTTGAGAAGTTATTCCAGTAGTCCAGGAGAGATATGGTTGTGGTTTGGTCTGGAGGGATGGCAGTGAAGATGAAGTGAAGTGTATGCTTAAAAAGATATCTAGGAAGTAAAAAATCAGAGCATTGTGGCTGAATGGAGAGAATGAGTAGAAAATTCCCAAGTAATTTCAAGCCTTGAACAGAAGGGTAGGGGTTGGTGCCATTTACTGTGATGAGTTTAGCATTGGAGGCAAAAGATTTGGAAGGGGAGTTGGTGGCAGTGTTTGGATGTGGGATGGATTCAGGAGTTTGGTTTTTGACAAGTTAGCTTTGATTGGCTTGTGAAGAATCAGTGTGGAGATGGTGTATTAGTCAGTGGTTCTTCAGAGAAACAGAACCAATAAGAGACATACAGATATATAAAAGGAGATTTATTATAGGAATTGGCTCATGTAGTTATGGCAGCCCAGAAGTCTCAGGATCTACTGTTTGCAAACTGGAGAATCAGGAAAGCCAGTGTTATAATTTGGTCTGAGTCCGAAGGTGTAAATCCCAATATGAGTTTGAAAACCCAAGAATCGGAACACTGATGTCTGAGAGTAAGAGAAGACGGATATCACGTCAGACTTAGAGAGTTTGCTTTTCCTCCAGATTTTTGTTCTATTTCAGGCCCATTGGATTGGAGGATGTCCACCCACATTGCAGAAGGCCATACGCTTTTCTCAGTTCACCAATTCAAATACTAATCTATTCCAGAAACACTGTCACGGGCACACCCAGAAATAATGTTTCACCAGCTATCTGGGCATCCTTTAGATCAGTCAAGGTGACACATAAAATTAACATTACAGATGCCAAATATGTAGTTGGACAAATGAGTCTGAAGTTCAGAGGAGAAGTTTGAGATAGAGAGTAAATTTTCAAGTGGTTAGCACATAGATGACCTTTAAAGTAAGAATCTGGTTAAGATCATCAAGAGAAATGTTGTACTAATAAATGTAGGATAAAGAAGAAGGTCCCAGTGAACAATACAATAAGGAAGTTCTTAGAATAACAGGAATGAAATGAGGACAGCATGGTGTTATGGAAGCCAGAAAGTGAAGTACAGTAAGGAGAATGAAGGAGACCAACTTTGTTGAATGTCACTGAGATGTCAAATAAGGTAAGACTTTAAAGTGTTTAGTATGTTTTGCAACAGGAGGTGACTTTGAAGGAGACCTTTTCAGTAATGTAGTGGATGTGAAAGCCAGAGTGGAGTGGGTTGAGGAGGAAATGGGAGGTGAAGAAGAGGAGACAACATATGCAGAGAACTTTTTAAAGAAGTTTTCCTGTGAGAAAGCAGAGAGATTTGGCATTAGATGAAGGGAAATAGATGAAGGGAAATACTGGAAAGAGGGCTTTATATAGATAGTCTGAGTGATCATGGGATAATTCTTGTGGAAGAACTTTTGAGAATATTTATTTTTAGTTCCACAGACTTCCCAAGAGGCTGTCTATCATAGAGTTTAGAAGCTTGGGCTGTGAAGCAGGCTGCCTGAGTTCAAATCCTGGCTCTTCCCCATAGTGGCTACGTGACAACCACTGAGTGAGTTACTTAACCTTGCTGTACCTTAATTACTTCCTTGTAAAATGGGGATAAGATAATAATACCTACCTTATCAGGTTGCTGGGGGATTAAATGGGTGAATATTTTCAAAGTCTTTAGAACAGAGACTAGTGCATAGTACACATTGTATAAAATTTTGCTGAATGAATAAAATATAAAATGTGGCAAATGGTCATAAGTAGAATTTTTAAGAGATGGATTATGCTTATTTTAAAGGCTTTAGCAATACCAAACTATTTTGTTATTTTCACGAAATAACACCAGCTTGTATTTCATGGGCAACGTATAAGAAGTTTAGATTCTGGACATCATTACCAACATATTTTAAAATCATTGCATCTTGTAAGGCAAGAAAAAAAAAGATAGCTCATTGTTATTTAACCAACTGCATTATTTTGATTAATAATTAGACTGAACATTTTTCAAAAGCTTGTTGGCAACCACAATTTTTCCTGAAATAAATTGTCTGTATTTGTCCACTGTTTATTTTTGCTTTAGAGTTTTTTGCTTTTCCATATTGTCTTTAAAGATCTATTAAGGCATCTCTCATGAAACTCGCAACTTTTGAGTACAATGGGGATATGGCAGAGTAAAAGAATGTGAAGCTCACCTCCTTCCACAAACACAGCAAAACTACATCTACATATGGACAACTGCCTAGAAAATGGCAGAATGACTCCTGTGTAACCAAGACTATAAAAAGATACACATGTAATTGGGTAAGATGGGAAGAAAAATGTTGGATTAGGACCTGTGCCCCTGGGAGGGGACTAAAAGGAAAAGGGAAATCAAATTGGAGGACACTCACCCTGGGGAGTGAACATGTGGAGCCACAGACTGGGTGTCCCAGTCTTGGATTCCTACGCATAGGAGACACACCCCCTTGGGGGCTTGGAGAATGGCTGCGACAGATAGGAAGGCTAGAGAATCCTAGAGTCCACTCATGAGGCAAGCACAGGAGCTGGCTTCTCCCCAGACTGAGTGGAAAGAGGTCTGCCCTAGTGGCTGCTACCTTGTTATGCTCCCAAGTCCAAGCCAAGCAAATGTCCCAACCTAGCTCACTCCACACCACAGCTTGGTACTGGATGTAAGGCATCCAGGACCTGGGGAAAACTCTATCTAGGGGTGTAGAGGATACCTAGTGCCTCAGGGCATAGCCCACAAGGGGCAACAGCAGCTACTCTTGGTGCTTACTCTAACAGTGTCCCAAAGTAGCTCAGACCTCCAGCAGCAGTGCAATCCCTTGAATTCCCACAACTACCATGCCACACTCCTCAGTCCCAGCCTAGCAAATGCTCAAGCCCCACTCACTACATGCTACAGCCTAGCATTAGACCTGGGGCTGTCATGACAGGAGAAAAGTGACCTGTGTCTGAATGGAGATGCAGATGCCTATACAGGCAGTGCATTGAACCTCTGTGCTTACACAATTCCCACTTGCTTAAGCATTCCCCTCAATTGGGGCAAAGGCCCAAGTTGGAGGGAGAAAGAAAAACACACACAAAGAGTATGGGATCAGCTTGAGCCTGGCCCTCAAAGCTTCTGCTCCAGCAACTTGGAAGAAGACACTGCCCCTGACAGGGTGGTGACACCACTGAGCAGAGAGGAAGTCAGCCTCACACTCTGTGCAGGCTCCAGCTCTTCCATCACAAGCTGCACCACCTATCAAGGTTATAGCTGGAAAGATGAAACTGGTGTCCACCTCAAATCTATCCCTCTAACCAAAAGGCATTGGGTAAACAGTCTGCATATGGATGCTCCAACAAAGAAAATGAAAGAGAGATAAACAGTCTACCAAAGAAAAAATTCAAAAAGTTGATAATAAAAATTTTAACAGAATTAGGAAAAAGGATTGATCTAAACACAGATCATTTAAACAAGGAATTAAAAAGTATAAAATGACTCAATTAAAGATAGATAATTCAATAACTGAGATAAAAAGCACTCTAGAAGCAATGAAGAGCAGATTAAATGACAAAGCATGCATAAGTGACCTGGAAGATAGAATATTGGAAATCAGCTAATCTGAACAGCAGGATAAAGACAAATAAAAAAAAATAAAATAAAAGTAACAGGTAGGATCAATGGCCTAACAATAAACATGCCAACATTTGCATTACAGAGGTTCCAGAATGAGGAGAGTGGTATCAAAAAGGTATCTGAAGAAGTTATGAGTGAAGTAAGTCAGACAGAGAAAGACAAATATCATATGATATCATTTATATGTGGGATCTAAAAAAATGGTACAAATGAAATTATTTACAAAACAGAAATAGAGTTACAGATGTAGAAACCAAACCTTATGGTTACCAAGGAGGAAAGGGGGGGTATAAATTGGGAGATTGGGATTGACATACACACACAACTATATATAAAATAGATAACTAATAAAAACCTACTGTATAGCACAGGGAACTCTACTCAATACTCTGTAATGAACTATAGGGGAAAAGAATCTAAAAAAGAATGGATATATGTATATGATTTACTTTGCTGTACACCTGAAACTAATATAACATTGTAAATCAACTATACTCAAATAAAAATTAATTTAAAAAAGATTAAAAAAAGAAATTATGGCTGTAAACTTCCCATGCCTAAAGAAGGAAACAGATATCTAGGTACAGAAAGCACCGAAAGTCTCAAGCAAGATGAACCCAAACAGACACATACCAAGACATATCATAATTAAAATAACAAAAGTTAAAGAGGGAATTCTAAAGGCAGCAAGAGAAAAACAAAGAGTCATATACAAGGGAATTCCCATAAGGCTATCAGCTGATTTATTTGCAGAAACTTTGCAGGCCAGAAGGGATTGGCATGATATATTTAAATTGTTTAAAGGGAAAACTGTGCAACCTAGGATACTCTACCCAGGAGGATTATCAGTCAGAATAGAAGGAGAGCAACTGCTAGTGCCTACAAAGAAGTTGCACCTATGGTCACTGGAGGGGTGCTGCACTGACAACAATGGCAGCCATGGAGTTGGTGGCATGGATGCAGCTCAGAGTGTGGAGCATCTGGGTCATGCAGGGCCTGGGCTTTGGCTCAGAACCAGCAGACAATCTAGGCTCCAGTGAGGCCATGGCCTGGAATGCTGGGAGAGCCTTCAGAAAAAGAGAGCAGGCCAAAGAGGAGTGATACCTCCGAGCTCGTGCTAAAGAAGAGCTGACAGCCTTGAAGAAACACCATGAAAATGAAATCTCTCATCACGTGAGGGAGATTGAATGCCTGCAGAAAGAAATGGAGGGGCACAAGCAGCTGGTTAAGAAACTAAAACATCATGATGATGATTAAATGCACACAGTTCCCTATAGCAGGGCTACCTATTATTGCCCACTTCTATTAAACCAGACATAGTTCTATCTATCTGTGTGTTTAATATCTATCTGTGTGTTTCCAACAAATTATAATAAATTGTCATTAGTGAACTGTGAAAAAAAAAAAACAGGAGAGATAAATAACTTCTCAGGTAAGCAAGTACAAGAAGAATTCAGCAATACTGAACTTACCATAAAAGAAATGTTGAAGGGCCTTCTTTACTTTTTATTTTTTTATTTAAGTATAGTTGGTATACTATATTAAATAAGTTACAGGTGTTTAACATAATAATTCACAATTTTTGGGCTTCCCTGGTGACGCAGTAGTTGAGAGTCCGCCTGCTGATGCAGGGGACACGGGTTCGTGCCCCGGTCCAGGAGGATCCCACATGCCACGGAGTGGCTGGGCCCGTGAGCCATGGCCACTGAGCCTGCACATCTGGGGCCTGTGCTCCTCAACAGGAGAGGCCACAACAGTGAGAGACCCACGTACCACCAGAAAAAAAAAATTACAATTTTTAAAGGTTATACTCCACTTATAGTTATTATAAAATATTGGCTCTATTCCCAGTATTGTACAATATATCTTTGTGGCTTATTTTACACATGTTAGCTTGTACCTCATAATCCCCTATCCCTATATTTCCCCTCCCCCACCTTCCCACTGGCAATCACTAATTTTTTCTCTGTATCTGTGATCTGTTTCTTTTTTGTTATATTCATTAGTTTTTTGTATTTTTCAGATTCCACACATAAGCTATATATATATATATATATATATATATATATATATATATATATATATACACACACACAATGGAATACCACTCAGCCATAAAAAAATAATGAAAATTTGCCATTTGTAAGAACATGAATGGACTTGGAGGTGAAATAGTCAGACAGTGAAGGGTCTTCTTTAATGGAACAGAAGCAAGAATTTTTAGGAAAGGTAAAATCCCAATAGGAAAGGCAAATATAAAGTGAGAATTGAAGATCACTAATATAAGCCAGTATGTAGATTAACAGGCAAAAAATCATAAAAGTAACAATACAATAAACAGTAAAGGGGTAAGCATGAAGATGTAAAATATGACATCAAAACCACAAAATGTGGATGAAAGGACTAATAAATGTAGATCTTTTAGAACATGTTTGAACTTAATGATTATTAGTTTAAAGCAAGTAGATACAATTATGGATCAACATATATAAATCCCGTGGTAATCACAAACTGAAAACCTACAATAGATACACAAAAACCAAAAAGAAAGGAATCCAAGCATACTACAAAAGAAAATCATCAAACCAAAACAGGAGGAACAAAAAGTAATGAATGGAGAGGAACTACAAAAGCAACAAAAAAACAGGTAATAACATGGAATTAAGTACATAAATATCAATAATTACTTTAAATGTCAATGGACTAAATGCTCCAATCAAAAGATATAAGATGGTCAATTGGATAAATAAGAAACAAGACCCATCCATATGGTGCATACAAGAGACTCACTTCAGGGTGAAACACACACAGACTGAAAGTGAGGGGATGGAAAAATATATTTTATGCAAGTGAAAACAAGAAGACAGTGAGGGTAGCAATACTCATATCAGATGAAATAGACTTTAAAACAAAGTCTATAACAAAAGACACAGAAGGTCATTATATACTGATAAAGGGATCAGTACAAGTGGTTATTACACTCATTAACATATACACACCTGATACAGAAGCACCTAAAATATATAAAGCAAACACTACTCAGATGTAAAGAGAGAAATTGACAAGAATACAATAATAGTAGGGAATTTAAAACCCCACTAACATCAAGGAACAGATCATCCAGACAGGAAATCAATAAGGCAACAGTGGTCCTAAATGACACAACAGACCAACAGACTTAATAGATATACACAGGACATTAAATCCATAGAAAGAAGAATATACATTCTTTTCAAGTGCACCTGGAGCATTTTCCAGGATAGATCACATACTAGGTGACAAAACAAGCCTGAAAAAGTTTAACAGAAGAAAAATTATGTCAAGCATTTTTTCCTCACCACAACAGTATGAAACTAGAAATTAACTACAGAAAGAAAAATGGGGAGAAAACAGACACATGGAAACTAAACAACATGCTACTTAAAAAGCCAATGAGTCAACAATGAAATCAAAGAGGAAATCAGGTAATACCTCAAGACAAATGAAAATGGAAATATGACTTTCCAAAATTTATGGGATGCAGTAAAAGCCAGTCTAACACAGAAGTTGATAGTGATATAGGCTTTCCTCAAGAAACAAGAAGAATCTCAATTAAACAACTAACCTACTACCAAAAAGAATTTTAAAAAGAAGAACAAACAAAACCCAAAGTCAACAGAAGAAAGGCAATAATAAAGATTAGACAGGAAATAAAGTTTAAAAATAATAGAAAAGATCAACAAAATCTAGAGCTGTTTTTTTGAAAAAATAAATAAAATTGATAAAACTTTATCCAAGTTCACCAAGTTGAAAACAGAGAGGATCCCCCCAAAACAAAATGATATATGAAAGGGGAGAAATAAAAACAAATACAACAGAGTTACAAAAAATAAGAGAAAATTATGAACAGTTATATGTTAACAAATTCACAACCTAAAAGAAATGGACAAATATCTAGAAACAGCCAGCCAAGACTGAGTCAAGAAGAAATAATTATGACAGATGGATCACTAGAAGTGAAATAGAATCAGTAATAAAAGCACTGTCAGTTGGGCTTCCCTGGTGGCGCAGTGGTTGAGAATCTGCCTGCTAATGCAAGGGACATGGGTTCAAGCCCTGGTCTGGGAAGATCCCAAATGCCGCGGAGCAACTAAGCCTATGAGCCACAACTACTAAGCCTGTGCATCTGGAGCTTGTGCTCCACAACAAGAGAGGCTGCGACAGTGAGAGACCCGTGCACCGTGATGAAGAGTGGCCCCTGCCCACTTCAACTAGAGAAAGCCCTCACACAGAAATGAAGACCCAACACAGCCAAGAATAAATATAAATAAAGAAAGAAAGGAAAGAAGCTTACATTAAACAAAACAAAACAAAACACTGTCAGCAAACAAATGTCCAGGACAGGACAGCTTCATAGGGGAATTCTACCAAACATATGAAGAGGAATAAATGCCTATACTTCAAACTAGTTCAAAAGGTTGAAAAGGAGTGAACACTCCCAAATTTATTCTACAAGGCCATCATTACCCTGATACCAAAACCAGACAGTACAGCATTGATGGTATAGTGGTGAGCATAGCTGCTTTCCAAAACCAGACAGAGATAGTACCCCAAAAAGTTACAGGCCGATACCTTTGATGAATATAGTTGCAAAAGTCCTCAAAAATTACTAGCAAACAAAATACAACAATACATAAAAAGGACCATATACCATGATCAAGTTGGATTTATTCCAAGGTTACAAATATGGTTCAACATATGCAAATCAATCAATGTTATACACCACATTAATGAAAGGAGGGATAAAAATCACACGAGATCTCAATAGATACAGAAAAAGCTGTTCACAAAATTCATCATCTATTCAAAATAAAAACTCTCTTCAAAGCTGTGTAGAGAAAACATCTCTCAACGTAATAAAGGTCACTTGAGACCAACCCACAACTAACATTATACATAATGGTGAAAAGCTGAAATCTTTCCCAGTAAATTCAGGAACAAGACAAGGATGCTCACTCTTGCTATTTATAGATAATATAGTATTGGAAGCCCTAGCCACTGTAATAAGAAAGAAAAATAAAAGGTATCCAATTTGGGAGACGAGGGGAAGATGGTGGAAGTGTAAGACGCAGAGATCACCTTCCTCCCCACAGATACACCAGAAATACATCTACACGTGGAACAACTCCTACAGAACATCTACTGAATGCTGGCAGAAGACTTCAGACCCCTCACAAGGCAAGAAATTCCCCACGTACCTGGGGAGGGCAAACGAAAAAAAGAAGAAACAGAGACAAATGGATAGGGACGGGACCTGCACCAGTGGGAGGGAGCTGTGAAGAAGGAAGTGTGTGTGCTTTCCACACACTAGGAAACCCCTTCACGGGCGGAGACTGCTGGTGGTGGAGGGGGAAAGCTTCGGAGCCGCGAGGAGAGCACAGCAACAGGGGTGTAGAGGGCAAAGTGGAGAGATTCCTGCACAGAGGATCGGGGCCGACCAGCATTCACCAGCCCGAGAGGCGTGTCTGCTCAACCACTGGGGTGGGCGGGGCAGGGAGCTGAGGCTTGGGCTTCGGTCGGAGGGCAGGGAGAGATCTGCAGTTGGCGGCGTGAACACAGCCTACAGGGGCTTAGTGCACCACCGCTAGCTGGGAGGCAGTCCGGGAAAAAGTCTGGAGCTGCCGAAGAGGCAAGAGACTTTTTCTTCCCTCTTTGTTTCCTGGTGCGCGAGGAGAGGGGATTAAGAGCATTTCTAAAAGGAGCTCCAGAGACGGGCATGAGCCACGGCTAAAAGCACGCACACCAGAGACCGGCATGAGATGCTAAGGCTGCCGCTGCCGCCACCAAGAGCCTGTGTGTGAGCACAGGTCACTATCCACACCCCCCTTCCGAGGAGCCTGTGCAGCCCACCACTGTCAGGGTTCCGGTACCCAGGGACAACTTCCCAGGGAGAATGCACAGCGTGCCTCAGACCAGTGCAATATCACGCCAGCCTCTGCCGCCCCAGGCTCGCCCCACACTATGTAACCCTCCCTCCCCCCGGCCTGAGTGAGACAGAGTCCCCGAAACAGCTGCTTCTTTAACCCCGTCCTGTCTGAGCGAAGAACAGACGCCCTCCAGCAACCTACACGCAGAGGTGGGGCCAAATCCAAAACTGAGCCCCTGAGAGCTGTGAGAACAAAGAAGGGAAAGGGAAATCTCTACCAGCAGCCTCAGAAGCAGTGGATTAAAGCTCCACAATCAACTTGATCTACCCTGCATCTGTGGAACACATAAATAGAAAACGAATCATCCAAATTGAGGAGGTGGACGTTGAGAGCAAGATTTATGATTTTTTCCCCTTTTCCTCTTTTTGTTAGGGTGTATGTATATTCTTCTGTGTGTGATTTTGTCTGTATAGCTTTGCTTCCACAATTTGTCCTAGGGTTCTATCTGACCTTTTCTTTTTTTCTTAATAATAATTTTTTATTTTAATAACTTTATTATATTTTATCTTACTTTATTTTATTTTACCCTATCTTCTTTCTTTCTTTCTTTTTTTCCTTCCTTCCCTCTTTCCTTCCTTCCTTCCTCCCTCCCTCCCTCCATCCCGCCCTCCCTCGCTACCCCCTTTCTTTCTTTCTTTCCTTCTTTGTTTCCTTCTTCCTTTCTACTTCTACTAATTCTTTCTTTCTATTTTTTCTCCCTTTTATTCTGAGCTGTGTGGATGAAAGGCTCTTGGTGCTGGAGCCAGCAGTCAGTGCTGTGCTTCTGAGGTGGGAGAACCAACTTCAGGACACTGGTCCACAAGAGACCTCCCAGCTCCACATAATATCAAATGGCAAAAATCTCCAAGAGATCTCCATTTCAACACCAACATCTAGCTTCACTCAACGACCAGAAAGCTACAGTGCTGGACACACTATGCCAAACAACTAGCAAGAGAGGAACACAACCCCACTCATTAGCAGAGAGTCTGCCTAAAATCATAATAACTCCACAGACAACCCAAAACACACCACCAGATGTGGAGCTGCCCACCAGAAAGACAAAATCCAGCCTCATCCACCAGAACACAGGCACTAGTCCCCTCCAAAAGCAAGCCTACACAACCCACTGAACCAAATTTAGCCACTGGGGACAGACACAGAAAACAACGGGAACTACGACCCTGCTGCCTGCAAAAAGGAGATCTGAAACACAGTACGATAAGCAAAATGAGAAGACAGAAAAATACACAGCAGATGAAGGAGCAAGATAGAAACCCACCAGACCTAACAAATGAAGAGGAAATAGGCAGTCTACCTGAAAAAGAATTCAGAATATGATAGTAAAGATGATCCAAAATCTTGGAAATAGTAGAGACAAAATGCAAGAAATGTTTAACAAGGACCTAGAAGAACTAAAAATGAAGCAAATAACAATGAACAACACAACAAATGAAATGAGAAATACACTAGATGGGATCAATAGCAGAATAACTGAGGCAGAAGAACGAATAAGTGACCTGGAAGATAAAATATTGGAAATAACTACGGCAGAGCAGAATAAATAAAAAAGAATGAAAAGAACTGAGGACAGTCTCAGAGACAGCTGGGCCAATATTAAATGCACCAACATTCGAAATATAGGGGTTCCAGAAGAAGAAAAGAAAAAGAAAGGAACTGAGAAATTATTTGAAGAGATTATAGTTGAAAACTTCCCTAATATGGGAAACGAAATCGTTAATCAAATCCAGGAAGCACAGAGAGTCCCATACAGAATACATCCAAGGAGAAATATGCCAAGACACATATTAATCAAACTATCAAAAATTAAATACAAAGAAAGCATATTAAAAGTGGCAAGGGGAAAACAACAAATAACTCACAAGGGAATCCCCATAAGGTTAACAGCTGATCTTTCAGCAGAAACTCTGCAAGCCAGAATGGAGTGGCAGGACATATTGAAAGTGATGAAGGAGAAAAACCTGCAGCCAAGATTACTCTACCCAGCAAGGATCTCATTCAGATTTGATGGAGAAATTAAAAACTTTACAGACAAGCAAAAGCTGAGAGAGTTCAGCACCACAAAACCAGCTTTACAACAAATGTTAAAGAAACTTCGCTAGGCAAGAAACACAAGAGAAGGGGAAGACCTACAATACTAAACCCAAAACAATTTAGAAAATGGGAATTGGAACATACATATTGATAATTACCTTAAATGTAAATGGACTAAATGCTCCCACCAAAAGACACAGATTGGCTGAATGGATACAAAACAAGACCCATATATATGCTGTCTACAAGAGACCCACTTCAGACCTAGAGACACATACAGACTGAAAGTAAGGGGATGGAGAAAGATATTCCATGCAAATGGAAACCAAAAGAAAGCTGGAGTAGCAATTCTCATATCAGACAAAATACACTTTAAAATAAAGACTATTAGAAGAGACAAAGAAGGACACTACTTAATGATCAAGGGATCAATCCAAGAAGAAGATATAACAATTGTAAATATTTATGCACCCAACATAGGAGCACCTCAATACATAAGGCAAATGCTAACAGCCATAAAAGGGGAAAATGACAGTAACACATTCATAGTAGGAGATTTTAACACCCCAGTTTCACCAATGGACAGATCATCCAAAATGAAAATAAATAAGGAAACACAAGCTTTTAATGATACATTAAACAAGATGGACTTAATTGATATTTATAGGACATTCCATGCAAAAACAACAGAATACACATTTTTCTCAAGTGCTCATGGAACATTCTCCAGGATAGGTCATATTTTGGGTCACAAATCAAGCCTTGGTAAATTTAAGAAAATTGAAATTGTTTCAAGTATCTTTTCCGACAACAACACTATGAGATTAGATATCAATTACAGGAAAAGATCTGTTAAAAAATTCAAAGACATGGAGGCTAAACAGTACACTACTGAATAACGGAGTGATCAGTGAAGAATTCAAAGAGGAAATAAAAAAATACCTAGAAGCAAATGACAATGAAAACACGGCACCCCAAAACCTATGGGACACAGTAAAAGCAGTTCTAAGAAGGAAGTTTTTAGCAATACAATCCTACCTTAAGAAACAGGAAACATCTCGAACAAACAATCTAACCTTACACCTAAAGCAGTTAGAGAAAGAAGAACAAACAAACCCCAAAGTTAGCAGAAGGAAAGAAATCAAAAAAATCAGATCAGAAATAAATGAAAAAGAAATGAAGGAAGCGATAGCAAAGATGAATAAAACTAAAAGCTGGTTCTTTGAGAAGATAAACCAAATTGATAAAACATTAGCCAGACTCATCAAGAAATTAAGGGAGAAGACTCAGATCAATAGAATCAGAATTGAAAAAGAAGTAACAACAGACACGGCAGAAATACAAAAGATCATGAGAGTTTACTACAAGCAATTCTATGCCAATAAAACGGACAACCTGGAAGAAATGGACAAATTCTTAGAAATGCACAACCAGGCAAGACTGAATCAGGAGGAAATAGAAATAAGAAGAGACCAATCACAAGCACTGAAATTGAAACTGTGATTAAAAATCTTCCAACAAACAAAAGCACAGGACCAGATGGCTTCACAGGAGAATTCTATCAAACATTTAGTGAAGAGTTAACACCTATCCTTCTCAAACTCTTCCAAAATATAGCAGAGGGAGGAACACTCCCAAACTCATTTTGTGAGTCCACCATCACCTTGATAACAAAACCAGACAAGGATGTCACAAATAAAGAAATCTACAGGCCAATATGACTGATGAACATAGAGGCAAAGATCCTCAACAAAATACTAACAAACAGAATCCAACAGCACATTAAAAGGATCATACACCATGATCAAGTGAGGTTTATTCCAGGAATGTAAGGATTCTTCAATACATGAAAATCAATCAACGTGATACACCATATTAACAAATTGAAGTAGAAAAAACATATGATCATCTCAATAGATGCAGAGAAAGCTTTTGACAAAATTCAACACCGATTTATGATAAAAACCCTGCAGAAAGTAGGCATACAGGGAACTTTCCTGAACATAATAAAGGTCATATATGACAAACCCACATTCAACATCGTCCTCAATGGTGAAAAACTGAAAGCATTTCAACTAAGATCAGGAAAAAGACAACGTTGCCCACCCTCACCACTCTTATTCAACATAGTTTTGGAAGTTTTAGCCACAGCAATCAGAGAAGAAAAGGAAATAAAAGGAATCCAAATCGGAAAAGAAGAAGTAAAGCTGTCACTGTTTGCAGATGACATGATACTATACATAGAGAATCCTAAAGATGCTACCAGAAAACTACTAGAGCTAATCAATGAATTTGGTAAAGTAGCAGGATATAAAATTAATGCACAGAAATCTCTAGCATTCCTATACACTAATGATGAAAAAATCTGAAAGTGAAATCAAGAAAACAGTCCCATTTACCATTACAACAAAAAGAATAAAATATCTAGGAATAAATCTACCTAAGGAGACAAAAGACCTGTATGCAGAAAATTATAAGACACTGATGAAAGAAATTAAAGATGATACAAATAGATGGAGAGATATACCATGTTCTTGGATGGGAAGAATCAACATTGTGAAAATGACTCTACAACCGAAAGCAATCTACAGATTCAATGCAATCCCTATCAAACTACCACTGGCATTTTTCACTGAACTAGAACAAACAATTTCACAATTTGTATGGAAACACAAAAGACCCCGAATAGCCAAAGCAATCTTGAGAACGAAAAATGGAGCTGGAGGAATCAGGCTCCCTGACTTCAGACTATACTACAAAGCTACAGTAATCAAGACACTATGGTACTGGCACAAAAACAGAAAGATAGATCAATGGAACAGGATAGAAAGCCCAGAGATAGACCCACACACATATGGTTACCTTACCTTTGATAAAGAGGCAGGAATGTACAGTGGAGAACGGACGGCCTCTTCTATAAGTGGTGCTAGGATAACTGGACAGGTACATGTAAAAGTATGAGGTTAGATCACTCCCTAACACCATACACAATAATAAGCTCGAAATGGATTAAAGACCTAAATGTAAGGCTAGAAACTATCAAAATCTTAGAGCAAAACATAGGCAGAACACTCTATGACATAAATCATAGCAAGGTCGTTTTTGACCCACCTCCTAGTAAAATGGAAATAAAAACAAAAATAAACAAATGGGACCTAATGAAACTTCAAAACTTTTGCACAGCAGAGGAGCTCGTTGTTTTGTGATCACCTGGAGGGGTGGGATATGGAGGATGGGAGGGAGGGAGACGCAAGAGTGAAGAGATATGGGAACATATGTATATGTATAACTGATTCACTTTGTTATAAGGCAGAAACTAACACACCATTGTAAAGCAATTATACTCCAATAAAGGTGTTTAAAAAAAAAGAATAAAAGCAAAGACACAGGTCTTAACAAAAAATGTATACAATTTGGAAGGTAAGAGATAAAACTGCCACTGTTGGCAGGCACATGACATGATATAGAGAACCTGAAAGTTTCCATCCTAAAATTATTAGAACCCTTAAATGAATTCAGCAAGGTTGTAGGATACAAGATTACTATACTGAAATATGTTGTGTTTCTAGACATTAATACTGAAATATCAGAAAGAGAAAGCAAAAATCAATCAAGTTTAAAATCGCATGAAAAAGAATAAAATACCTAGGAATAAACTTAACCAAGAGGTGAAAGGCCTATGCTCTGAAAACTATAAAATAGTGATGAAGGAAATTGAAGATGATACAAAGAAATGGAAAGATATCCTGGGCTCTTGAACTGGAAGAATTAATATTGGTGAAATGGCCATATTAACCAAAGCAATCTACAGATTTAATGCAATCCCTATCAAAATACCCATGACATTTTTCACAGAACTAGAACAAACAATCCTAAAATTCATATGGAACAACAAAAGGTCCTGAATTGCCAAAGCAATCTTTAAAGAAAGAACAAAGCTTGAGGTACCACACTCCCTGACTTCAGACTAAGCTACAAAACTACAGTAATCAAAACAGCATAGTTCTGGCACAGAAACAGAGACATAGATCAGTGGAACAGAGTAGAGAGGCCTGAAATAAACCCACACACCCACTGTCAATTAATCTATGGCAAAGGAGGCAAGAATATACAATGGAGAAAAGACAGACTCTTCAACAAGTGGTGCTGGGAAAGCTGGACAACTACATGTAAATAAATGAGATTAGAACATTCCCTTATACCATATACAAAAATAAATTCAAAATGGTTTAAAGACTTCAATGTATGACATGGAACCATAAAACTCCTAGAAGAGAAACACAGGTAAAACACTCTTTGACATAAATTGTAGCAATATTTTCTTAGATCATTCTCCCAAGGCAAAAGAAATGAAAGCAAGAACAAACAAAAAAGAAACAAATGGGACCTAAATAAACCTAAAACCTTTTGCATAGCAAGGGAAACCATTGACAAAATGAAAAGACAACCTACAGTATAGGAGAAAGTATTTGCAAAGGATGTGACAGACAAGGGGTTAATATGCAAAATATACAAACAGCTCATACAACTCAATTTCCAAAAAGCAAACAACCCAATCAAAAACTGGGCAGAAGGCTGGAATATTCATTTTTCCAAAGAAGACATACAGATGGTTAACAGGCATATGTAAAGATGTTCAACATAGCTAATTTTTAGAGAAAATAAAATCAAAACCACAGTGAGATATCACATCACACCTGTCAGGATGGCTATCATCAAAAAGTCTACAAATAACAAATGTTGGAGAGGATGTGGAGAAAAGGGAACGCTTGAGCACTTTTGGAGGGAATGTAAATTGGTGCAGCCACTATGGAAAACATTATGGAGGTTTCCCCAAAAACTGAAAATAGAACTACCATGTTACCCAACAATTCCACTCCTGGGCATATAACCAATAAAATGGAAAACACTAATTCAAAAAGGTACATACACTCTAATGGTCATGGCAGCATTTTGCATTTGCCAAGATTGGAAGCCACCTAATTGTCCATCAACAGAAGTATCCATCACAAATGAATGAATAAAGAAGATGTGGTATATATATATTGAAGAGTATTTACTATGTGAAATAAGTCATACAATGAAAGACAAATACTGTATGATATCATTTATGTATGGAATCTGAAAACTAAAACTAGTAGAAAAAGAAACAGGCTCATGGATGTAGAGAACATACCATTGTTTACCAGTGGGGAGAGGGAAGGAGGAAGGGACAAGAAAGGGTAAGAGATTGAGAGGTACAAACTACTATGTATAAAATAAATAAGCAATAAGGATATATATGCAACACACAATATTGTCAATATTTTATAATAACTATAGTAGCTATAAGTGGAATATGACCTTGAATAAGTGGAATATGAATTTGTGAATCACTAGGTTGTACACCTGAAACTTGTATAATATTGTACATCAACTATACTTCAATAAAAAAAAGAAAAAGCCCACGATGAGGTATCACCTCACCCCTGTCAAAAGGTGTACAAATAATAAATGTTGGAGAGGATGTGGAGGAAAGTGAACTGTTGTACAAAGTTACTGCAAATGTAAATTAGTGCAGCCACTCTGGAAAACAGTATGGAGCTTCCTTAAAACACTAAAAACATCTACCGTATGATCCAGAAATTCTCTCCTGGATATATATGTGGAAAAAAGAAAAACACTAATTCAAAAAGATAGGTGCACAGCAATGTTCATAGCAGCACTATTTTCAGTAGCCAAGACAGGAAGCAACCCAAGAGCCCATAAACAGATGATTGGATTAAGAAGATGTAATTTAAAAATATATTTTTTATCCAAATATATATATGGATAATAGCTATAAAAAGGAATAGAATATTGCCATTTGCAGCAACATGGATAGATGTAGACAATATTATGCTTAATGAATGTAAGACAAAGACAAATACTATATGATAACACTTATAAGTGGAATTAAAAAAATAATACAAATGAGTGTATGTTCAAAATATAAACAAACTCGCAGATATAGAAAACAAATTTGTGGTTACCAAAGGGGAGAAAGAAAGGGGGAGTGACAAATTAGCGGTTTGGGATTAACAAATACAAAGAACTATATATAAAATAGATCAGCAACAAAGATATACTGTATACCCAGGGAATTATACCCATTATCTTGTAATAATCTATAATGGAGTATAATCTTCAAAAATAGTAAATCACTGTGCTGTACACCTGAAATGGACACAATATTGTAAATCAACTATACTTCAGTTAAAAAAAATAGTAAGAGAGAAACTTGCAACTTTTTCTCCTTCTGTTGTTTGCCTAATAAGTGGTGGTTTGGGGGACAAAAAAAGGTCTTTTTCGTGGTCTAACATATGCACTTTTCTATATTTTTTCTCTCCTTCACTCAGAAATTCTTCTATTTTTCTTCTTGTGTTTATTTTCTGAATTATATTTATTCTCCAGCTGGAATTTATTTTAGTGTGTAGTAAGTTTAAATTAGGCATATAATTTTATTTTTACACAATATTTAAACAGTTTTACCAACATCATTTATTGAACCATCCATTCTCTTACCAATGGAAAATAAACCCTTTAACATATGTAACCGTATTTAGATCTATTTCCACTCTTTCTAGTCTTTCCATTGTTTTTTCCTTTTGTTCTGATGATCTGTTCTTTTTATTGCTGTTTCAGTACATCACTCTCAATTATAATTACTTTGAAATGTAAAATTTCAGTAAAACATATAGATGCAAATATAACAATTTTATATTTCATTCTGTAAGATCATTTAAATTTTTTCTTTTTCAAAATTAGCCGTTTCTTTTTGCCTACTGTTTTTTAAATTAGAAAATTATTATGTTTTAAAGTTCCACTTAAACATTCTGATAGGATTCTGATAAAATTTGCATTATACTTATGAAATATTGATAATTTAGACTTATATGGCTCTCAAGGTAAGGTGTCTGTGTTAGACATGGCCTTGCTTGTGAACAGGACTTGTGAATGTTATGGGATATCACTTTCATGATTAGATCACCAACCAGTTAATTTTTGAGTTAATCAAAAGGGAGATTATCCAGGTGGGCTGGATCTAACCAAGTGGGCCCTTAAAAAGGCCTAAGTCCTTCCCAAAAGAGAGATTTAAAGTTCAGAGGTGTTTTGTATGAGGGGGATTCTCTGTTGTTGGCTTTGAAGATAGAGGGGGGCCATGTGGCAAGGACCAGAGAGTGGCCTCTTGGAGCTGAGGACCCCCCTGTCAGCAAAGGACTGAATTCTCCCATCAACATAAATGAGCTCGGAAGAGGACTCTGACATCCAGATGAGAACACGTTCTTCCAACACCTTGATTTTGGCCTTGTGGACTTCTGACCTACAGACCTATGAAGTAGTAAATCGGTGTCATTTTAAGCTGTTAAGTTTCTGATAATTTGTTACACAGGAGAATAAATCAAACGCATTTTACATATATTAATGTCTCCATTTTCATAAACGTCAGTAAAGTTTTAAACTATGGATCCTATATGTTTATTGCCCAGGGCTCTTACATACAGACAACATACTCCCCTAGCAAGTGTTAGCGCAAAGAGTGTTGTTTATTGGGGAAAAAAAGACTCAGTGGTTTACAGAACTCCTGAGAGAGTTAGGAGAACCAGGCTTAGATTCCAGATATCCAGGAACAAAGGAGCCAGGTGAAAACTGCCTAACCACACTATGGGACCATTCTAGCAGGAGCATGCTACTAATATGTCACTGCCACCAGCACCTCTGACACATTCTGGATGCCAAAATCCTGCCACAGATGCTCTGGAGGACCAAAATTCTTCAGGCATCTGACTTGCTGGAAGATATTGTTTTCCCGCCTGCAGCTGCTGCCTCATGTTGCTTACTTTCTCCCCTAAGTTTCATGTAAGTACTTCTGCTGGTGGAAAGCCACATATCAAACCTTACCTGTAACAGAGGCTGGAACATGTAGTTTTAAGGCTTTGGGACTTACCTGGTGGCACAGTGGTTAAGAATCCGCCTGTCAATGCAGGGGACACGGGTTCGAGCCCTGGTCCGGAAAGATCCCATATGCCAAGAAGTAACTAAGCCTGTGTGCCACAACTACTGAGCCTGCTCTCTAGAGCCCGCAAGCCACAACTAGTGAAGTCTGTGTGCCTAGAGCCCATGCTTCGCAACAAGAGAAGCCACCACAATGAGAAGCCCGTGCACTGCAACAAAAAGTAAACCCCGCTCATGGCAAGTAGAGAAAGTCCGTGCGCAGCAATGAAGACCCAGCACAGACAAAAATAAATAAATAAATAAATATTTTAAAAAAAGTTTTCTACCTTCTGTAATACAGGAAAATAAGCTAGATGGGGATAGTAATGGGTGCTGAACGAGCCAGTTTACAATATCTGTCATTCTATGAATTTCAGATTTTGTTGTTATTGTGAAAGTGACCATTTACTCTTAAATTTTAAGTTTATTACAATATAGGACTTCTACTATTTGTAAACTTGTCTTGTGATCTTGCACTGTGCTAAACTTTCTAATAGCTTTTGTAAAATTTCAGTTCTTTCCCTTGTGATTTCAAATCATAATATTGCAAATAGTAATACTTTAAAAATCCCAATATACAGGCAAATCTTGCTTTGCAAGGCATTGATATGCATGAATTTCAAAAAAAGTTATCATGATTTAGTTAAATAACACGAGTTCCAAAACAACATAGTTCAAATTTCAGTTGCCATGAGATATTACCTGTGAGTAACTACATAAAGTACAAAATTTCTACTAGCTCTCCAGTCCACAAATCACTACCTAATAAGAGATGCACATCATGGTCAGTGACCAATCACATCACTTCTTTCAAGGGCTTTTGCTGATTTGTCACTGTGCACCTGTTACTCAGTTCATGCACAGACAGCAAAACATAGAGTTGTGCTGTCTCCTTATCTCCCAATGATAAGCCATGTGACATTTTACAGGAAGGAATAGTTGAAAGGGGACTTAGTTAACATAAATGAAAGTGCAGCAAAGAAACAAAAAGTGGTAACACTGGAAGTAAAATTTGAATCGAATACAAATGGAGTTATAGAAGAAATAACTGACTGGGAATATAGGCACTGCTGCCTTTCCAGAAATTATATATAGATGTGCATCCAGAGCAAGTTACTGAGGGCCAACTTACTGATATAAATGAGAAAAGAGGTTATCATAAAAAGGATGAAGATGTCCTAGAGAAAGGGACACTGGGAATAAAACCCATTAAAGGAACACTCAGAGATTTTTTCATGGCATGGAAAGTGCAAAGGATAAAATATTGGAAGATGACCCAAATTTAGAAAGGAGCATAATTTACCAAACCATAGAGAAGAAACTTACTCTGTAAAATAAGTTATACTATGAGAAGACAAGCAATGTTGAAACTACTCTTGATAAGGTTTTTGCAAAGAAATAAAACACTTTCATTTGCAGTACTTCTAATGTTTTAAATTACAGTGCATCAAATAAATATTAGTTTTACTATTTTAAAAATTTCCATATAAATTTATAACTGACAGTAGTGAGTTTTTAATCTCTTAACCAAAAATTTTAAAGGTCATGGAACAAAGACCACTTTGCACAGTTTCAGCTTGCATGGCCATTTTTATGGTTCTGCAATACCATGCAAATCAAGGACTGTCTATATCCCTCATATTCTCAAATCAACTGAAACTTTCAGAACAAAGGTAAATAATATTGGTGAGCGGGCCATTACTTAAAATATGACTAAGCTAGTTGTAGAATCTTGGGACATAACAATATTTTCTAAAAAAATTGCACTGCTAAATTCTGGAATTTAGTATTGGGGAAGAGGTGTTCAAGGCTGCTCTTAGGTTCTTTCCTTTTATGGGTTTCTATTTTTATATTTACATATGTTTTGTAGAAGTGTTGTTAGCTTCAAGAGGATTGATCCTAATTTGTCCAAGAGCCCATCTTTACCTCCAAGTTTGATTAAATTAAGGATGTTTGTGGTAGTGTGCTACAAGGACACACACACACACACACACACACACACACATATACTTCTTGCCATTTCAGTAAGCTTCTTAGAAAGAATCAGGATTAAGTCATTATGATCCAGCTATCACTTTCCTGAGAATTCACAACTCTTTTTTCTTAAAATTCTTCTTTTGTATACTGAAATGTTTAATATTTAAAGCAAACATAAGAAGAGTCTATTGTTCACAATATTTGTTCAATATTTTAGTGTATGATTTCACCATAGACAGAAGAGTTTGAAATTAGAAATTTCAGCATCTGGCTGAGTTATCTTTGTAATTTCCTTAGTTGTTGACTTTGATAAGTTGGTCTAGACCATATCATGTATCAAAGAAACCAAATAGGACAAAAATGGGAAGCAAAACTGTGAGGAATTTTATTTTATTTTGATTGACTCAGCCCAGTATTTAAACTATTATCCTAAGTTACTGGAATCCCATATCCAGAGCATCTAAATGGTATAATAAATGGCTCATTAGAGCAATAATGACTGCTCAAAAATTAATAGTGATAGCTTCATGTGAAAAAAATCTCCTCAAAACATAGATGACTGAATTCTTGCCTTATTAAAACTGGCTAAACTAGCATACAGATCCTTAAAGTGTCTGGTAAAGAGTGGGAATATGAATTGATTTGGACTTCTAACCTAGAGCAATATTTTGTATAAGTTAGATCCTGTCAGGAGATACACAATTTTATCAAATATTGATTTTTTTGGCAAAGATCAAAGTGAAGACCCATGCTTCTTTACTTTAGTCTCCTCTGCCTTGCTTTTCTCTACTGCTTAGTGCAATTTTTCATTTTTATCTTTCCTTTGCTATTGTTTTGTTTATTTTAGTATCTTTTTCTTCCAAAAGATGGTTTGGATAAATTGTCTTTGTCAAAATACAATGAAGACTACCATGATTGTTTCTTGAGAAAATGATTTTAATTTGTGATATGAAGGTATTGGGAGTCAAATGCAACTCAGATAATGTCCATGATTTCTACTGTAATTATATCTGTCATGAGAACAGAATGCAGCCACTTTGTCTGTTTTTTCATATAGCCGTGTCACTCAACATAGATCACAGATGTTTCAGTTCTGTGGAAATGGTGTATCAATGTATAAATTAATAAATATGTAGTGCTCCAAAGTTTGAAATAATTTATGCAAGTCTGTTTTGTTTTAAAAGTATGTACTTTCCCTAGGAAATAAAGTCTTATAGGAAAACTAAAGCCATATTAAAGGAGAAAGAATCTTGCTATGTGCTAATCATGAATGGTATAGCTCAATATGATGGCCATTTTTGTTTTCTTAATTACATAAGTAATGCAAATTAACTTTAGAAAAATAAGAGCATACAAAATAAAATGAAAGCCTCCCATCCCTATTCTCCTGAGATAACTATTTTTACCTTTCTGGAATCTACTCTATTAGATGAAGAGTTTCCCCTTGCCTTACGAAAAGGAGATAATAACAAATTTTCTCTTTGGAAACTGTTTTTATCACTTCACAGCATAACAGAGACATCTACCCACAATAGTATATCCATTTTACTAGATTTTAATGATTCTATAGCAATCTTGTGCATATGTATTATCATTTATATATTAAATCTATTTTTGTTAGATATTTATGCAATTTATATAATTATTAATTTTAAATGTAATGAATTTGTGGTAAATATCATTATAACTAAAACAGTTTTGCAGATCCATAGTATTTCTTTAGTATAAGCATCTAAAGGTAGCTTTCCATGGTTAAAACATATAGAAAATTGTCAAAATATACCCTAGAAAAGTTATATCAATTTGCATTCTTACCAGTGGAAATGAGATTGTCAGTATCTCCAAATATTTGCCACAAAATTGTTTAATTATATTTTAACATTTGGTAACTTGCAAGGCAAAAGAATGGTCTGCTGTTTTAATTTACATTTTTTCTTTTAGCTTACTTACAAGAGTGAACATTTTCTCATTTCTTTATGAGCTTTCTCGTATATTCTCTTTTGATTGTTTTGCAAATATTCTGTTTGTGATCTTTTTGCATTTATCTACAAGAAAAAAGCAGATTAGTAAAAAAAGACAAAAAGTTCTGTGAATTAGATATACTACCCAAAATACTGGAAACAATGGAGTTACATCCACAGAATATGGAGGGCATGGGGAGGGTTGTAAACTAAAATATTATTACTGAATCAGGGTGATCTTCAAGTGGAAAGGCTATAAAAGTCATTTCCAGACATCAAAAGGCTTAGAAAATAGAATATCTACCAATACTGCAAAAAAATTAGTCAAAATTTTAGTCCCACCAAAATATGGAAGAAAATGCATGTCTGCTAAAGGGTGCTCAAACAAATTACTTTGAGCCTTTAAGTGCTTTACACATATTTACTCTTTAAGAGTCACAAACTCCTGGATGGAATAATAATTAATAAAAAAGAGGAAAATACCTTAGGAAATAATCAATTTATATGTGCAGAAATGTAGCAGTAAGGGTTATAAAAACAGTGTTATATTTAATTGAAAAATGATATATACAAGCAAAATATCCAACAATAGTGGTTTTGGTATTATATGGCAGGATGAGATACTAAATAGGCATTATAAGTAATGTTGAAAATATTTAATGACACTTGCCAGGCACTGTGCTAATTGTTTTACATCCATTATCTTCAGGTACAACTTTATAAGGTAAATACATTTATTAACCCTATTATATATATATAGTGTAACTGAGGCATCGAGAAGTTAATTTACTCATGGTTCTACAGCTAAGGCTCAGTGTCCTAATTCATATCCACGATGACCTACTCTAGATTCAAAGATACATAGATGGCTTCCTGGATGTGCCATCATGGAAATCTTTAGTATTATTAGTATTGAGGGTTTTTGTCCTTCTACAATTAATACTTATTACTTTTGAATTTAGGGAAAAAAGATTAGTGAAAATGAAGTAAATTTAGGGAAAATAGCAGAAGTTTTTGAAATAGAGGAGTGAAGGTCTAGGAGAAGGAATTCTGGCCACAGTTGAAATAGACAACATTACTTTCTCACAGAGAAAGAACTGGGGAATAACTATTCTAATCCTATCTGACATTTTCCACAAGTCTAGAACCTCAAAATCCAAGTTCCAAAAGTTCAGATTGCCTCTGAAAAGTACGATATGTGATGTGTAATTTTCAGTGTTTAAAGTTGCAGGTTGTCAGAAGCTACAGTGGTATATCAGTCAGAGTTTAATCAGGAAAACAATAGCTTCTTTAATTATTGTGAAGAGAGGGAATTTAATATAGAAATTTTATGCACATGGCTTGGAGTAACTGGAAGAGCAAAGCAGGAAAATAGAAACTGAAGCAGATAACACAAATCAAGATGATTACCCAGACATTAGAAGCAGCTAGTGTTACTGGCTGGAATCCATGTGTCTACACATAGTGCATTAGTATTGAGAAACTCATAGCCATGAGTTCCAGATTTGCTGAAGTTTTCTAGAAACCCTGGTTTTCTCAGCCAAGGCTGGAACCTCATTGCTGTTCTGTAGATGCTGCTCTTGCTGTCAACGATGTTGTAATAACTGGAGACAGATTCACTTCTCCCCTCTTTCTCCATCCATTATCTCATGTTGCCTCTCATTGGCAGAATCTAATTGGAATCCAGTTGGCAAGTGAGATAAGAAAATGAAGTTTTCAGCTTCCAAGCTTTTTATTATAACTAACAGAGCAAAGAAGGGTGGGAATAGGGGCTGAGATACATATGACTGACACTGTCCTCACTGGCTATTCAGCATACAGTTTCATCCTTCTACCCATATTTAATTTCCATACAACATTCCACCTCTACTGATAGGATGCACATATCTCTTTTATATGTTATTTCCTCATCTAATTCACTGAACAATTCCTCTTGAATATTCCATATTTTGCAAGCTAAATTATAAAGTTACCTATTACTAACCTGCTTGAATAAAAACTGGGAGAGAAAGAGAGGAGTAAAATTGGTCAATATATACAAATATATCTACCTACAAAACAAGAAAGAAAAATATTTATAGTTTCTACACTCCTCATTTCTGTAACTTGTCATAAGACTGTGTGGATATTTATAAATTTCTTCTTCCACTAATGTCTCTTTGCTCTTAGTCAGCCTCTCTTCTAATTAAAGTTCTAAGCTTTCATTCCTGAAGTGTCTGAACTGAATCACTAATAATATTCTTTCTTGGGTTACTATTGTCTTCTTTTAGCTTTTAATACTGGAACAGAAATAATAAGAGGCACATAAGGAAATCTCAAATGTTCCATAGTCTTCCTTGTTCTTACTGTGTGATGGCAATACAATTTCCTTTTGATAATTAAATACCCTTCTTGCCATTTTATTTTGTGACATGAGGAGTCTAAAATACCTGGGTGACATTCTCAACTTTCAGTTTGATTAAACTATTGTTGTATTCCTTAGAGCAGGGGTCCCCAACCCCATGGCTGTGGACCGGTATCAGTCCACGCCTGTTAGGAACCAGGCTGCACAGCCAGGGGTGAGCAGTGGGCAAGAGAGCAAAGCTTCATTTGCCACTCTCCATCATTCCCCATTGCTGGCATTACTGCCTGAATCATACCACCCCCGCACCCGTGGAAAAATTGTCTTCCACCAAACCGGTCCCTGGTGCCAAAAAGTTTGGGAGCCACTGCCTTAGAGGAACTATTCCTATCCTGGTAATGAAGGTCTATAAAATAGCAGAGCTCAATAATACGGGGTCATGGCAAAAGCTCTGTGAGTGAGTGTAATAAAGGAGCCACTAGCAATTTCACCACTTGGTTCTATAATCAACATTTTCTATTCATGGCAAAAACAGCATCATATATTGGTTGGTCATATATCAGTTCAAAGCATATGCCATGCCTTGAAAGACAGCAACCCCCTTTGCCAGCCATATAATTGAATCCTCAGTAGGCACTCTACTATATTTCATACCAGCTGCTTCTTGATGCAGGGCACCATGGAAATGATACTGGGTTCTCTGGAGGTGAGTCCATTGTTGAACTTTTTTGATGAGCCCCATGGTGAGAAGCAGTGTTGTCTGAGATACCATGATAGTGATTAAAGTACTGTATTAATTTCCTAGGGCTACTGAAATAAAATCACACACAGGATGACTTAAAACAACACAAATGTATTATCTCACAGTTCTAAAGGCTAGAAGTCTGAAATCAAGGTTTTATTAGAGCCATCCTTCTTCAAAAGGCTCTAGGGAAGAACCCTTCCTTACCTCTTCCAGCTTCTGGTGGCTCCAGGAATTCCTGGGCTTGTGGAAGTATAACTCTGATTTTTTTTTTAACATCTTTATTGGGGTATAATTGCTTTACAATGGTGTGTTAGTTTCTGCTTTATAACAAAGTGAATCAGTTATACATATACATATGTTCCCATATCTCTTCCCTCTTGCGTCTCCCTCCCTACCACCCTCCCTATCCCACCCCTCCAGGCGGTCACAAATAACAGAGCTGATGTCGCTGTGCTATGTGGCTGTTTCGCACTAGCTATCTACCTTACGTTTGGTAGTGTATATATGTCCATGCCTCTCTCTTGCTTTGTCAGAGTTCACCGTCCCCATATACTGAAGTCCGTTCTCTAGTAGGTCTGTGTCTTTATTCCTGTCTTACCCCTAGGTTCTTCAAGACATTTTTATTCTTAAATTCTATATGTATGTGTTAGCATATGGTATTTGTCTTTCTCTTTCTGACTTACTTCACTCTGTATGACAGACTCTAGGTCTATCCACCTCATTACAAATAGCTCAATTTCGTTTCTTTTTATGGCTGAGTAATATTCCATTGTATATATGTGCCACATCTTCTTTATCCATTCATCCGATCATGGGCACTTAGGTTGTTTCCATCTACAGGCAATTGTAAACAGAGCTGTAATGAACATTTTGGAACATGATAACTTTTGAATTATGGTTTTCTCAGGGTATATGCCCAGTAGTGGGATTGCTGGGTCATATGGTAGTTCTATTTGTAGTTTTTTAAGGAACCTCCATACTGTTCTCTATAGTGGCTGTACCAATTCACATTCTCACCAGCAGTGCAGGAGTGTTCCCTTTTCCCCACACCCTCTCCAGCATTTATTGTTTCTAGATGTTTTGATGATGGCCATTCTGACCGGTGTGAGATGATATCTCATTGTAGTTTTGATTTGCATTTCTCTAATGATTAATGATGTTGAGCATTCTTTCATGTGTTTGTTGGCATTCTGTATATCTTCTTTAGAGAAATGTCTATTTAGGTCTTCTGCCCATTTATGGATTGGGTTGTTCTTTTTTTGTTATTGAGCTGCATGAGCTGCTTGTAAATTGTGGAAATTAATCCTTTGTCAGTTGCTTCATTTGCAAATATTTTCTCCCATTCTGAGGGTTGTCTTTTGGTCTTGTTTATGGTTTCCTTTGCTGTGCAAAAACTTTGACGTTTCATTAGGTCCCATTTGTTTATTTTTGTTTTTATTTCTATTTCTCTAAGAGGTGGGTCAAAAAGGATCTTGCTGTGATTCCAGTCATAGACTGTTTGGCCTATGTTTTCCTCTAAGTGTTTGATAGTTTCTGGCCTTACATTTAGGTCTTTAATCCATTTTGAGCTTATTATTATGTATGGTGTTAGGGAGTGATGTAATCTCATAGTTTTACATGTACCTGTCCAGTTTTCACAGCACCACTTACTGAAGAGGCTGTCCTTTCACCACTGTACATTCCTGCCTCCTTTATCAAAGATAAAGTGACCATATGTGAATGGGTTTAACTCTGCGCTTTCTATCCTGTTCCATTGATCTATATTGCTGTTTGTGTGCCAGTAGCATACTGTCTTGATTACTGTAGCTTTGTAGTATAGTGTGAAGTCAGGGAGCCTGATTTCTCCAGCTCCATTTTTTGTTCTCAAGATTGCTTTGGCTATTCGGGGTCTTTTGTGTTTCCATACAAATTGTGAAATTTTTTGTTGTAGTTCTGTGAAAAATGCCAGTGGTAGTTTGATAGGGATTGCATTGAATCTGTAGATTGCTTTGGGTTGTAGAGTCATTTTCACAATGTTGATTCTTCCAATCCAAGAACATGGTATATCTCTCCCTCTATTCGTCTCATCTTTAATTTCTTTCATCAGTGTCATAATTTTCTGCATAGAGGTCTTTTGTCTCCTTAGGTAGGTTTATTCCTAGATATTTTATTCTTTTTGTTGCAATGGTAAATGGGACTGTTTTCTTGATTTCACTTTCAGATTTTTTCATCATTAATGTATAGGAATGCCAGAGATTTCTATGCATTAATTTTGTATCCTGAAACTCTACCAAATTCATTGACTAGCTCTAGTAGTTTTCTTGTAGCATCTTTAGGATTCTTTACGTATAGGATCATGTCATTTGCAAAGAGTGACAGCTTTACTTCTTCTTTTCCAATTTGGATTCCTTTTATTTCCTTTTCTTCTCTGATTGCTGTGGCTAAAACTTCCAAAACTATGTTGAATAAGAGTGGTGAGAGTGGGCAACCTTGTCTTGTTCCTGATCTTAGTGGAAATGCTTTCAGTTTTTCACCATTGAGGATGATGTTGGCTATGGGTTTGTCATATATGGCCTTTATTATGTTCAGGAAATTTCCCTCTATGCCGACTTTCTGCAGGGTTTTTATCATAAATGGGTTTTGAATTTTGTCAAAAGCTTTCTCTGCATATATTGAGATGATCATATGGTTTTTCTCCTTCAATTTGTTAATATGGTTTATCACATTGATTGATTTGCATATATTGAAGAATCCTTGCATTCTAGGAATAAACCCCACTTGATCATGGTGTATGATCCTTTTAACGTGCTGTTGGATTCTGTTTGCTAGTATTTTGTTGAGGATTTTTGCATCTATGTTCATCAGTGATATTGGCCTGTAGTTTTCTTTCTTTGTGACATCCTTGTCTGGTTTTAGTATCAAGGTGATGGTGACCTCTAGAATGAATTTGGGAGTGCTCATCCCTCTGCTATATTTTCGAAGAGTTTGAGAAGGATAGGTGTTAGCTCTTCTCTAAATTTTTGGTAGAATTCGCCTGTGAAGCCATCTGGTCCTGGGCTTTTGTTTGTTGGAAGATTTTTAATCACAGTTTCAATTTCAGTGCTTGTGATTGGTCTGTTCATATTTTCTATTTCTTCCTGATTCAGTCTTGGCACATTGTGCATTTCTAAGAATTTGTCCATTTCTTCCAGGTCGTCCATTTTATTGGCATAGAGTTGCGTGTAGTAATCTCTCATGATCTTTTGTATTTCTGCAGTGTCTGTTGTTACTTCTCCCTTTTCATTTCTAATTCTATTGATTTGAGTCTTCTCCCTTTTTTTCTTGATGAGTCTGACTAATGGTTTATCTATTTTGTTTATCTTCTCAGAGAACCAGCTTTTACTTTTATTGATCTTTGCTATCATTTCCTGCATTTCTTTATCATTTATTTCTCATCTGATTTTTATGATTTCTTTCTTTCTGCTAAATTTGGGGTAGTTTTGTTCTTCTTTCTCTAATTACTTTAGGTGCAGGGATAGGTTGTTTATTCGAGATGCTTCCTGTTTCTTAAGGTGAGCTTGTATTGCTATAAACTTCCCTCTTAGAACTGCTTTTGCTGCATCCCATGGATTTTGGGTCGTTCTGTCTCCATTGTCATTTGTTTCTGGGTATTATTTTATTTCACTTTGATTTCTTCAGTGATCACTTCATTATTAATTAGTGTATTATTTAGCCTCCATGTGTTTGTATTTTTTACAGATCTTTTCCTGTAATTGATATCTAGTCTCATGGCGTCGTGCTCAGAAAAGATACTTGATACAATTTCAATTTTCTTAAATTTACCAAGGCTTGATTTGTGACCGAAGATATGATCTATCCTGGAGAATGTTCCATGAGGACTTGAGAAAAATGTGTATTCTGTTCTTTTTGGATGGAGTGTCCTATTAATATCAATTTAATCCATCCTGTTTAATGTATCATTTAAAGCTTGTGTTTCCTTATTTATTTTCATTTTGGATGATCTGTCCATTGGTGAAACTGGGGTGTTAAAGTCCCCTAATATGAATGTGTTACTGTCGATCTCCCCTTTTATGGCTGTTAGTATTTGCCTTATGTATTGAGGTGCTCCTATGTTGGGTGCATAAATATTTACAATTGTTATATCTTCTTCTTGGATCGATCCCTTGATCATTATGTAGTGTCCTTCTTTGTCTCTTGTAATAGTCCTTATTTTAAAGTCTATTTTATCTGATATGAGAATTGCTACTCCAGCTTTCTTTTGGTTTCCATTTTCATGGAATATGTTTTTCCATCCCCTTACTTTCAGTCTGTATGTGTCTCTAGGTCTGAAGTGGGTCTCTTGTAGACACCATATATAAGTGTCTTGCTTTTGCATCCATTCAGCCAATCTGTGTCTTTTGGTGGGAGCATTTAGTTCATTTACATTTAAGGTAATTATCAATATGTATGTTCCTATTCCCATTTTCTAAATTGTTTTGAGTTCGTTATTGTAGGTCATTTCCTTCTCTTGTGTTCCTTGCCTAGAGAAGATCCTTTAGCAGTTGTTGTAAAGCTGGTTTGGTGGTGATGAACTCTCTCAGCTTTTGCTTGTCTGTAAAGGTTTTAATTTCTCCATCAAATCTGAATGAGATCCTTGCTGTGTAGAGTAATCTTGGTTGCAGGTTTTTCTCCTTCATCACTTTCAATATGTCCTGCCAGTCCCTTCTGGCTTACAGAGTTTCTGCTGAAAGATCAGCTGTTAACCTTATGGGGATTCCCTTGTGTGTTATTTGTTTTTTTTCCCTTGCTGCTTTTAATATGCTTTCTTTGTATTTAATTTTTGACAGTTTGATTAATATGTGTCTTGGCTTGTTTCTCCTTGGATTTATCCTGTATGGGACTCTCTGTGCTTGCTGGACTTGATCAACTATTTTATTTCCCATATTATGGAAGTCTTCAAGTATAATCTCTTCAAATATTTTCTCAGTCCCTTTCTTTTTCTCTTCTTCTTCTGGGACCCCTATAATTCGAATGTTGGTGCGTTTAATGTTGTCCCAGAGGTCTCTGAGACTGTCCTCAGTTCTTTTCATTCTTTTTTCTTTATTCTGATCTGCAGTAGTTATTTCCACTATTTTATCTTCCAGATCAATTATTCGTTCTTCTTCCTCAGTAATTCTGCTATTGATCCCATCTAGAGTATTTTTAATTTCATTTATTGTGTTGTTCATCATTGTTTGTTTCATCTTTAGTTCTTCTAGATCCTTGTTAAATGTTTCTCTTCTATTTCCAAGATTTTGGATCATCTTTACTATCATTATTCTGCATTCTTTTTCAGGTAGACTGCCTATTTCCTCTTCATTTGTTAGGCCTGGTGGGTTTTTATCTTGCTCCTTCATCTGCGGTGTGTTTTTCTGTCTTCTCATTTTGCTTATCTTACTGTGTTTGCAGTCTCCTTTTTGCAGGCTGCAGATTCGTAGTTCCCATTGTTTTTGGTGTCTGTCCCCAGTGGCTAAGGTGGTTCAGTGGGTTGTGTAGGCTTATGGTGGAGGGGATTAGTGCCTGTGTTCTGGTGGATGAGGCTGGATCTTGTCTTTCTGGTGGGCAGGTCCACGTCTGGTTGTGTGTTTTGGGGTGTCTGTGGACTTATTATGATTTTAGGCAGCCTCTCTGCTAATGGGTGGGGTTGTGTTCCTGTTTTGCTAGTTGTTTGGCATAGGGTGTCCAACAGTGTAGCTTGCTGGTCATTGAGTGAACCTGAGTGCTTGCATTGAGATGGAGATCTCTGGGAGATTTTCGCTGTTTGATATTATGTGGATCTGGGAGGTCTCTTATTGACCAGCGTCCTGTAGTTGGCTCTCCCACCTCAGAGGCACAGCACTGACTTCTGGCTGCAGCACCAAGAGCCTTTCATCCACTCGGCTCAGAATAAAAGGGAGAAAAAGTAGAGAGAATGAATTAGTAGAAGTAGGAAGAAAGAAAGAAAGGAAGAAAGAGAGAAAGACAGAAAGAAAGAAAGAAAGAAAGGAGGGAAGGAAGGAAGGAAGAAAGAAAGAAGAAAAGTGGGAAAGAAGGAAAGAAGGAAAGAAAGAAAGAAAGGAGAGAGGAGAGAGGGAAGGACAGTGGGAGGAAGGAAGGAAGGAAGTAAGGAGGGAAGGAAGGAAAAAAGAAAGAAAGAAAGATGATAAAGTAAAATAAAATAAAATATAATAAAGTTATTAAATTAAAAAATAATTATTAAGAAAAACAATTAAAAAAAACGGACAGATAGAACCTTAGGACAAATTGTGGAAGCAAAGCTATACAGACAAAATCTCATATAGAAGCATACACATACACACTCACAAAAAGAGGAAAAGGGGAAAAAATCATAAATCTTGCTCTCAAAGTCCACCTCCTCAATTTGGGATGATTCGTTGTCTAAATGAGGGAAGGAAGGAAGGAAAGAAAGAAAGAAAGAAGAAAGAAAGAAAGAAAGAAAGAAAGAAAGAAAGAAAGAAAGAAAGAGAAGATAAAGTAAAATGAAATAATGTTATTAAAATTAATTATTAAGAAAAAAAAACATGGATGGATAGAACCCTAGGACAAGTGGTGGAAGCAAAGCTATACAGAGAAAATCTCACACAGAAGCATACACATACACACTCACAAAAAGAGGAAAAGGGGAAAAAATCATAAATCTTGCTCTCAAAGTCCACCTCCTTAATTTGGGACGATTCATTGTCTATTCATGTATTCCACAGATGCAGGGTACATCAAGTTGTTTGTGGAGCTTTAATCTGCTACTTCTGAGGCTGCTGGGAGAGATTTCCCTTTCTTTTCTTTGTTCTCACAGCTTCCAGGGGCTCAGCTTTGGATTTGGCGCCACCTCTGCGTGTAGGTCGCTGGTGGGCGTCTGTTTTTCACTCAGACAGGACGGGGTTAAAGGAGCCGCTGATTCGGGGGCTCTGGCTCACCCAGGCCGGGGGGAGGGAGGGGCACGGTGTGTGGGGCGAGCCTGCGGCAGCAGTGGCCGGAGTGACATTGCACCAGCCTGAGGCCCACCGTGCGTTCTCCCAGGGAAGTTGTCCCTGGATCCCGGGAACCTGGCAGTGGCAGGCTGCACAGGCTCCCTGGAAGAGGGGGGTGGATAGTGACCTGTGCTCGCACACAGGCCCCTTGGTGGCAGCAGCAGCAGCTTAGCGTCTTCCACCCGTCTCTGTGGTCCATGCTTTTAGCCGCAGCTCATGCCCGTCTCTGGAGTTCCTTTAAGCAGTGCTCTCAATCCCCCCTCCTCGCACACCCGGAAACAAAGAGGGAATTAAAAGTCTCTTGCCTCTTCGGCAGCTCCAGCCCTTTTCCCGGACTCCCTCCCGGCTAGCCGTGGTGCACTAACCACTTCAGGCTGTGTTCACGCCGCCAACCGCAGTCCTCTCCCTGCACTCCGACCAAAGCCCAAGCCTCAGCTCGCAGCCCCGCCTGCCCCGACGGGTGGGCAGAGAAGCCTCTCGGGCTGGTGAGTGCCGGTCGGCACCGATCCTCTGTGCGGGAATCTCCCCGCTTTGCCTTCCACACCCCTGTTGCTGTGCTCTCCTCCGCGGTTTCAAAGCTCCCCCGCTCTGCCACCCGCAGTCTCCGCCCACGAAGGGGCTTCCTAGTGTGTGGAAACATTTCCTCCTTCACAGCTTCCTCCCACTGGTGCAAGTCCCATCCCTATTCTTTTGTCTCTGTTTTTTCTTTTGCCGTACCCAGGTACGTGGGGAGTTTCTTGCCTTTTGGGAGGTCTGAGGTCTTCTGCCAGCATTCAGTATGTGTTCTGTAGGAGTTGTTCCACGTATAGATGTATTTCTGGTGTATCTGTGGGGAGGAAGGTGATCTCCACATCTTACTCTTCCGCCAGCTTCCCCTCGTCCTCATAACTCTGATCTTTAAACTCCAATAACTCTATCTTCACATTTCCATCTTCTCCTTGTATTTCTCTCCAATTGTAAAGACACCAGTCATTCAATTTAGGTCTTACCATAAATTCCGGATAATTTAATATGGAGATCTTTAACTAATTACATCTTCAAAGACCCTATCTTCATATAAGATCATATTATGAGGTTGTAGGTAGATATGAATTTTGGAGAGACACTATCCAACCCATTACAGGTACCATTGTGAGTGATCCATGATGAAAGTGCCCATTGTCATCAATCTGTTACTAGGTGTCTGGTTGATCCCTTACTGAGGATCACACATTGTCCTCTACTGCTGGTAGGTAGAGCACTCAGCAGTAGTAGTAAGTTGAATAGGCTTAGTGAGGGGAAGTCCATGTTGTTGGGTCCTCCTTCCTTGTTATGATGTTCATTTTGTGTTGAACAAGCACTATGGTGGCTGGTAAAAGGGCTGGTTGACATTTACAGAATGTGTAATCTTGTCCTTTTGATTACTGACAGCCTCCACTCTAGTGGATACACTTTAGTGAGTATTAACTTGAGATCCAAATTTCCTTTTACTCTTGCCCATTCTGAGCCATAGGTTTACATATCTCTTGCTAAGACATCCTTATCACAAGTCAGGTCATCTTGTATCTTCTAAATCTATGACTATCTGGTTAAGCCAGATGCATTCATTGCCTATAAATCAGTGAAGATCTGAACATTAAGCTTTCTCTCTGTCCCATGTATAGTGAACAGCAAGATAGACTTGAACTTCTACCTACTGAGATAATTTCCCTTCCCCACTATCTTTCAATGATTATAGTGTTATCGTAGTTCACTTCCAGCATGTGCCAGTGTATCTTGTCTCTCCATCTATAAACCAGACCCAAGATTTTTATTCCTTAGCTAACTGGTAACATGGAACACCCTATAAGGCAGTACTTGTGGGTTGTGAGAGAAGCAAGAATGCAGACAGAGAAGGTTCTGAGAGAATTTTATTTGGGCTTCAGAACTTGCCCAATTTTAACCTCATTTCCATTTGATGATGGAATATTGCTCTGCACATCCAACTTCATAATTTTGTAGATTAGATAGCACTCAATATATGATGTGTAGTTTAGGCCCCTGATAATGTAGTATCCTTTGGTCAGACATTTGTTTGTAACAGGGTTCACTAGCAAGCTAGGAGCTATTCTTTCAAAGGGTAGCTATACACATAAGAGAACATGGCTTTCCTCCAAAATCCTAGGGATTTCTGCTCTGATTTTTAATTGGGGCCTTCCAGAGTCTTCATATAGCATTTCTGTTTTGACACAGAATCTTCCAATATTGTTGAATCTCCTGAGTCATAAGATCCTAGTGCAGGCAGAATAATAGCTTCCAAAACACATTCACCCGAACCTGTGAATGTGTTACTTTCCATGGCAAAGGGAATTAACGTGGCAGATAAAATAAAGGTTGTTAATCAGTTGACCTTAAAATAAGGGATTATTCTGGATCATCTGGATAGGCTCAATATAATCATAAGGTTCTTAAATGTAGAAGAGGGAGGTGGGAGTGTCACTGTAAGAGTGATGTGATATGTGAAAGATGCAATGGACCATTTCTGGTCTTTGTGATATTCTGTGAGATGTCAAAATGATCGAGGTCCCTGAGTCCTAGATTATGATAGAAAGCTGCAAAGCTTAACATAATCTAGAAGTAAGTCAGGGAAGGTGTGCTATTTTTCCTGCCATGTAAACCAATCTACTTTTTAGTGGCCTTTACTAACTAATATAGATAATAAAGCATTACTGTGTTGATTTGTTCCAGAAACTAGACCATGTGTTTTTAACAGCTAAAATTGGAATGACAACCTTGTTACATTTATGTCATTCTCCAAGCCTCTTCTACCTTTGGCACAGGCCAAATAGGTGAGTTAAATAAGGAAATAATAACAACCATAAAACTCAGTCTTTCAAATCTTTGATGATGGCACTTATCCTTGCAATTCCCCCCATGAATGCAGAATTGGCTTTGGTTTACAGTTCTGATACATGTGGACAGTTCCAACAGATGTGGGGCTGACCATTGGTCTTATCATAAGAGCCATCATTCCATTGATCAGGAAACCAGTGGAAGATTTTGTTATTTTTGAATATGACTATTGTAATTAAACAATCAAGAACTAGGGAAATAAACATAGGATGGTCTACAGACCCAATGGGCCCACAGTGAGACAGGCCAGAGCCACATCTCTTTATCACTTGAGCTCCATAAGTACCTTTTAGGTCAGGTGGACAATAGAAATGTTTTGGGTATCCAGAGATCAACATCAACACAGAGCCTGTGTCTAGTTCCACATAATCAGTTTATTTCCACTTCTCCAGTGTACTGTGTACAGTACACTGCATAAGATAAATGGCTACATAAGCCTTTGAGGGAAGATTTAGAGAAAAAGTCACAGAATATACTTTGTAATACTCTAATGGGGCCCTTCCTCACCATGGCTTTTCCTCAACTTTAATCAAGGGTCTCTCAGTCTTTGAATTGGCTTAAGATGGAGAACAGGCCAAGAGGCCATGAACTCTTAAGATTTCTACTCACTGGACCTAAAGGTTTTTTAAAAATGTATATAGATTAAATAATATCTAAGTGGACTTCTTATCTATTTAATTCCTAGAAACACAATGATCAGTAAGCCATCCTCAAAGGTCCCTTTGTGATGAAGCATTCTGATTGTCATTCTGTCCTTGCTGGCCATTAGGGTAATTGTACTCACCTTATTTATGCCAGTGGAGCACTCCCACCTGGCTCCACTGAAATCAGGGGGTCCAGTACAATGAGAGCATCATCCAACGTCATTCCTCACATAGTAATGACAAGTTGCCACAGAGATTTTCAAGAATTCCAGAGCTCCCCTCACTAAAGCAAAACTCTAGGTTACTAAGGCATTACTCAGTGCCTTAGAGAAGGAAGTACCCTATTGACCCTGTTGGGTGATATGAGTATGGAATATTTTCTTTAAATTATGCTAAGGAACATATAATATCTCAAAAACATTGTGTTTAGGCCATTGTTGAGTTCAGATTTTGCCAATTATCCAAGAAAATTGTTAAGAAAATTGTATCAAGAACCAGTCTTGATATATAAAACAAAGTATTTCAAACAGGTATTGGGAGGTCTGGAAGAACAAGAGGGAAGAGAATGAGGATAGGAAGAGGGGAAAAAAGAGGGGTAGCACTCAGAGTTTAGAAGCAGCTATTGTTTCTGGGTGGAAGCCCATGCTCTTGTGCCTGCTGTTGCCCTGCTAGAGATGCTGGCAGTTGGTTCTGGACCCAACTAAGAAGTGCTTCATTGACTGTAGATGAAGTAGGCTGCTAATATTATCACTGCTACTGCTAGAGCATGGAAAGATTGTGTCTCAGCCAATCAAAGGACGTTTGCTGAAGAGGTGATACTTGGGGTGGGTCTTGAGGGATTAGTATGTGTTTTCAGGTACTTTTTCAAGGTAGGAAAACATTTGCAGGAGAAAAATTTCCTCCACAAGTTATAAATAGCCTTTGGAAATGGGGGGCAAGTGTCTAGGGGGATGTTTATCAAATTATGGTCCACAGACCACATGTTTCAGGTTACTGCCTCCCAGAAGAGATGAAATAAATTAGAATTTTCCCAGGGATACCTGGCAATTATCGACTGTGTTAACAAGCACATTAGGTAATTCTTACAAACAATAAAGCTTGAGTGAAATAAAATTTTAGAAATTTTAGCAATTATTCAGTCAACTACTTATGACTCAAGAGGAGTAGGAAACTTCAAGAAGTTTTCCACCCACATATGCATTTGGTTTTGGCTTAATATACTTAGGTATGTGTGTAAGTAGCATGGCTTTCAGCAGTAGAGAATACGCAATAAGTTTATTGTGTGTATTTGTTACTTGAGCATGCTTATACCTATACAAGTCTGTGGGCCATTTTGAGTTGAATTTTTAAAATAATGGTAACAAAGATTTTCCATGATTTTGAAAGATGACATCATCAAGGAGTTCTAAGAAACATAGAGATGGAACTTCTTTAAAAACACTCCCAATATTTTTTTATACTATTTTATTCTACGTGTGAAGGAAAAATGTTCAGAATAAGGAACATAAATGGTTCATCGTTAAAGAGAAAGTACATCTAATTATATCATCTTCTGGGGCTTCTTTTTCTAAATCTCATTTCAAAGTTGGGGTGAAGACAAATAATCAGTTGCTTGTTATTATTATCAGAAGTTTGGAAAATTATCTTTGATGTCTCAGGACAAAAAGAAATATAATTTCAGTATTATGTTTAAGGTATTGACATTTCAGCCAGAAAGCTTTTACATGGATGATTTAAATTGACTAACAAAATTAAATACTGAATCAGAATAGCCTAGTGACAATCCACTAATAGCAAAAAGATAACACAAATCTGAAATGTCCTGATTTTTCATTTGACTAAGTAAAATTAAATTTCGTAACATATCTTGATCTTCTATATGACTCTGATAGAGGAATGAATTCTAAGTCTTAAAAGTCAAGCCTTCAGAAAAGCAAAAGTTTATACAGTGTTTTCATCTTATTTAGTGTGGTAGCATCATTTTTCACTTTGATCTACTTATTTAAATTTGAATTTCAATTAAGCCTAAGGTTTTAAATGAATAATTTGTAGAAGGGTTTTTGGGTTTAATCATCATTTCAAAGAGTTGCCACTAGAGCTAAATATTTATCCTTAGGCCAGGTATACTGAATATGTCGAATTTAGGTATGCTGTTTAAGAGAGGGAGGAATTGGGCTTCCCTGGTGGTGCAGTGGTTGGGAGTCCGCCTGCCGATGCAGGCGACACGGGTTCGTGCCCTGGTCCGGGAAGATCCCACATGCCGCGGAGGGGCTGGGCCCGTGAGCCATGGCTGCTGGACCTGCGCGTCCGGAGCCTGTGCTCCACAAAGGGAGAGGCCACAGTGGTGAGAGGCCCGCGTACCACAAAAAAAAAAAAAAAAAAAAAAAATTAGAATGAGAGGGAGGAATTAAAATGCCAAAACTATTACTCAATTTGTTCCACCTCTAAAGCGCACTGATTTACTTAATATCAGTTTCTAAAAGCATGATTATAGTTACAAATTCTAAAGCTTCAGTGGGTCAAAATGATGAAATTGTCATTAAGGATGAAAGAAGAGAAAACAAGACATTTAGAAAAAGAAAGAATTGATTTACTGTTCTGATTCATTTTGCTTTCTTCAGAGGTACCAAGAAATTTTGTGCAGATCAAAGGAAATTAAAAATACATAAACTTGCTAAAAATATCAGAGGATCAAAAGTTTCAGAAAGAATAAAAGGTTGTAAATTACACAAATAAATACAGAATTGAATTATATCCCAAATACCTGTTAAAAAGAGTAAAAGAGAAGCAGGAAAGCTAAGGAGATCTCACTCTTCGTTTGATGGGAACCACAAAATGGCTTTGTTAAGGTCACCCTTACTGGTGAGAAATGAATTTAGTTATTGGTTCTTAGAGAACATAACACCTTTACTTCTGGGAGATAGCATGTTTCAGTAGAAAGAGCTCTGTCTTTGGTATCAGATAGTTGCGAATTAAAAATCTTAGTTCTGTCACTTATTAGCTGGATAATCTTGGTCAAGTTGCTTAGATTCTCTCAGCCTCCATTTTTAAAATTGAAATATAGTTGATTTACAATATTCTGTTAGTTTCAGGTATACAAAAACTGATTCAGATATATATATATATATATTCTTTTTAGACTCTTTTCCATTATAGGTTATTACAAAGTATTGAATATAGTTCCCTGTGCTATACAGTTAGTCTTTTTTACATATAATAGTGTGTATCTGTTAATCCCAAACTCCTAATTTATTCCCCCTTTCCCCTTTGGTAACCATAAGTTTGTCTTCTATGTCTGTGAGTCTGTTTCCATTTTGTAAATAAGTTCATTTGTATCATATTTTTAGATTCCACATATAAGTGATATCATATAATATTTGTCTTTGTCTGACTTACTTCACTTAGTATGATAATCTCTAGGTCCATACATGTTGCTGAAAATGGCAATATTTCATTCTTTTTTATGTCAACATCAATTTTTTAACCTGCAAATATAGACTATGATGAGCATGAATTTGGCAAGCTTTACATGATTCCAGATACACAATAAGGTACTTAACATATTGTGTCCTCTGGTTATTTCCTTCATTTAATCTATTACTTAAGACTATTTAGGGTTTGTTCAGGAAAAAAATTGCTTATCAACTTATATACCAATGCAGACTAACATACTGCTAAGGAGATATTTAATTTTCCAAGTATAGTTTCTTTCATATCCTTGTTATCAACTCTCTTTTTGAGATCATCCTTAACAAAGTGTATTATGCTTTAGAATTCCTTAAAAATCAGTCTTTGTTTAATGGTCATAGATTTTTGCCTTCATCTGGTATTCTTGGTTTTCAAAATTTAATTCTCATTCACAGATAGTAAATGATCAGGTCTGAGACACTTTGGTTAAAAAAAAGTTGAAAGAAATATTCCAATTATTTTGTCTTTCTAAGAAAAGGAACACATGTGCTTCTGTGCTCCTGATTTCAGTACACTTACTCCTGGATTATCTTTCCCTGGTTCTCTGTGTTTTTGAAAGATTAATCCCCGACAAAGTTCTAGACAGAGGTCAGCTCTCTCTCCATCCCTTGTTAAATTAAACAAAAAGCTCATTAGACTTAGGTGATGTTAATGCTTTTACAGACTATGTAAGCAAACGAAAACCTAAGCCAGCAAATACCCCAAGGTTAAGAAATTTATACCAAGAACATCTAATCACAAACAGCCAACCAGACTTTCCCGAGCAAGGCAACCGCTGAAGCTATAGCCAATCAAATAACTTCCTTGCTTTGCTTCCACATCTTCTCTATAAAAGTCTTGCCCCTAGCACATGTCACTGGAGTGCTCTTAAACACTTCCAGTTTAAGTGCTGTCCTATTGTAATTGATTTTTGCTCAAATTAACTGTTAATATTTTTTAAATGCCTCCGTTTATCTTTTAATACATTTTATCTTTTACAGTGGTGGTACATAACTTTTAGGTTATGTACCCAGTAAAAAAATAAAATTTGAGTTTTCACCCTTTTGTGCTTATTTATTTGTTTACACATTCTGCATGGAACATTAGCATTCATGGTACTACATATTATAAAATAAGCCCCAAAATATAAATAAAAATGTTGAAAGATTAAACTATATTTGTAAATATTTTAGTAAGCATGACAGTTTCAGACATTAACATTTCATAATTTTTTAACTGCACAATATACATACATGTAGGGTGACATAAGAAATAACTGAGGATGTAAATTTGTATTTCAAATAGTTTTCCTAGGACTGTTGACTGATCTGAGCTGACTTTTTGTCAAGCCTATTTAGATTGTCATTGTTTTACTCAGTATCATAGTTGAGGAAAAGCTTGTACTTGAAGAAGGAGGTGTCAACTCAGTTATTTCCTTGTTAGTCTCTTGTGCTGGCATGATTAGAATTTTGATTATGTTTTCTTTGCAGGAATCCTTTTTTTAAATTGAAGTATAGTTGATTTACAGCATTATATTTGTTTCCAATGTACAGCATAGTGATTTGGTATTTTTGTAGCTTATACTCCATTACATTATTACAATATAATGGCAATAATTCCCCATGCTATACAACATATGCCTGTGCCTAACTATTTTATACTTAGTAGTTTGTATATGTTAACCTCATACCCCTAATTTGTCCCTTCCCCCCTTTGGTAACCACAAGTTTATTTTCTATATCTTGTGAGTATGTTTGCTTTTCATATACATTTATTTGTATGTTTTAGACTCCACATACAAATGATATCATACAGTACTTTCCTTTCTGTCTGACTTACTTCACTAAATATAATATTCCTTAGGTTCAACCACGTTACTGCAAATGGCAGAACTTTATTCTTTTTATGGCTGAGTAATATTCCATTGTTTACATATAACACATCTTCTTAACCCATTAACCTGTTGTTATGAACTTGGGTTCCCTCCATGTCTTGGCTGTTGTAAATACTATTGCTATAAGCATTGGGATGCATATATCTTTTTAATTAGTGTTTTTATTATTTTCCAGATATATAACGAGGAGTAGAATTGCTGCATCGTATGGTAGTTCTATTATCAGTTTCTGGGGAAACCTCCATAATGTTTTCCATAGTGGCTGCACCAATTTACATTCCCTCCAAAAGTGCTCAAGCGTTCTCTTTTCTCCACATCCTCTCCAACGTTTGTTATTTGTAGACTTTTTGATGGTAGCCATCCTGACAGGTGTGATGTGATATCTCACTGTGGTTTTGATTTTATTTTCTCTAAAAATTAGCTATGTTGAACATCTTTACATATGCCTGTTAACCATCTGTATGTCTTCTTTGGAAAAATGAATATTCCAGCCTTCTGCCCAGTTTTTGATTGGGTTGTTTGCTTTTTGGAAATTGAGTTGTATGAGCTGTTTGTATATTTTGCATATTAACCCCTTGTCTGTCACATCCTTTGCAAATACTTTCTCCTATACTGTAGTTTGTCTTTTCATTTTGTCAATGGTTTCCCTTGCTATGCAAAAGGTTTTAGGTTTAATTAGGTCCCATTTGTTTGTTTTTTATTTGTTTTTCTTGCTTTCATTTCTTTTGCCTTGGGAGAATGATCTAAGAAAATATTGCTACAATTTATGTCAAAGAGTTTTACCTGTGTTCTCTTCTAGGAGTTTTATGGTTCCATGTCATACATTGAAGTCTTTAAACCATTTTGAATTTATTTTTGTATATGGTGTAAGGGAATGTTCTAATCTCATTTATTTACATGTAGTTGTCCAGTTTTCCCAGCACCACTTGTTGAAGGTCTGTCTTTTCTCCATTGTATATTCTTGCCTCCTTTGCCATAGATTAATTGACCGTGGGTGTGTGGGTTTATTTCAGGCCTCTCTACTCTGTTCCACTGATCTATGTCTCTCTTTCTGTGCCAGTACTATGCTGTTTTGATTTCTGTAGCTTTGTAGCATAGTCTGAAGTCAGGGAGTGTGATACCTCAAGCTTTGTTCTTTTTTTCAAGATTGCTTTGGCAATTCAGGACCTTTTGTGGTTCCATATGAATTTTAGGATTGTTTGTTCTAGTTCTGTGAAAAATGTCATGGGAATTTTGATAGGGATTGCATTAAATCTGTAGATTGCTTTGGTTAATATGGTCATTTCACCAATATTAATTCTTCCAGTTCAAAAGCCCCAGATATCTTTCCATTTCTCTGTATCATCTTCAATTTCCTTCATCACTATTTTATAGTTTTCAGAGTATAGGCCTTTCACCTCTTGGTTAAGATTATTCCTAGGTATTTTATTCTGTTTCATGCAATTTTAAACTTGATTTTTGCTTTCTCTTTCTGATATTTCAATATTAATGTCTAGAAACACAACAAATTTCTGTATAGTAATCTTGTATCCTACAGCCTTGCTGAATTCATTTAAGGGTTCTAATAATTTTGGGATGGAAACTTTCAGGTTCTCTATATCATGTCATGTGCCTGCCAGCAGTGGCAGTTTTATCTCTTACCTTCGAAATTGGATACATTTTATTTTTCTTTCTTATTACTGTGACTAGGGCTTCCAATAGTATATTACCTAGAAATAGCAAGAGTGGGCATTCTTGTCTTGTTCCTGAATTTAGCAGGAAAGATTTCAGGTTTTCACCATTGAGTATAATGTTAGTTGTGGGTTGGTCTCAAGTGGCCTTTATTACATTGAGAGATGTTTTCTTTACACAGCTTTGAAGAGAGTTTTATTGTGAATAGATGATGAATATTGTGAACTGCTTTTTCTGTATCTATTGATATCTCATGTGATTTTTATCCTTCCTTTTGTTAATGTGGTGTATAACATTGATTGATTTGCAAATGTTGAACCATCCTTGTGACCCTGGAAGAAATCCAACTTGATCATGGTGTCTGATCCTTTTTATATATTGATGGATTCAGTTTGCTAATATATTGTTGTGGATTTTTTCTTTCAGTACGTGGGCCTCTCACTGTTGTGGCCTCTCCTGTTGTGGAGCACAGGCTCCAGCCATGCAGGCTCAGCGGCCATGGCTCACAGGCCCAGATGCTCCGTGGCATGTGGGATCTTCCTGGACCAGGGCACGAACCTGCGTCTACTGCATCGGCAGGCGGACTCTCAACCACTGCGCCACCAGGGAAGCCCGATTTTTAACTGTATTCATCAAAGTTATTGGCCTCTAATTTCCTGTCTTTTTTTGTTTTTGGTAGTGTATTCATCTGGTTTTGGTATTGGGGTAAATGTATCATATAAAGAATTTGGAATGTTGCATGCTCTTTAGTTTTTTTTGGAATTCTTTGAAAAGTATAAGTATACGTTCTTCGTTGTGTGTTTACTAGAGTTCCCCTGTAAAGCCGTTCGGTCCTGGACTTTCATTTGCAGTGTCTGATTTTTACAAAGTCATTTTATGTCTAGTGATCATTATGTTCAAATTGGCTATTTCTTCTTGATTCAATCTTGACCGGCTGTGTCCTTCTAGAAATTTGTCCACCTCTTCTAGGTTTTCCAATTTATTGGCATATCACTGTTCATAGTATTATCTTATGAATTTTTGTATATCTGTGACATCAGTTGTTATGTCTCTTCTGTCATTTCTTATTTTGTTTATTTAGGTCCCCTCTCTTTTCTTCTTTGTGACCCTGGATAAAGGTTTATCCATATTATTTTCCTTTTTTTTCAAGAAACCAGTTCTTCGTTTCATTGATCTTTTCTATTGTTTGTTTTTCTTTTAATAAATTAGTTAATTAATTAATTTAGGCTCGTTGGGTCTTTGTTGCAATGCATGGGATTTTCTCTAATTGTGGGGAGCAGGGACTACTCTTCATTGTGCTGCCTGGGCTTCTCATTTCAGTGGCTTCTCTTGTTATGGAGCATGGGCTCTAGGCGCACGGACTCTAGAGCGCAGGCTCAGTAGTTGTGGTTCATGGGCTTAGTTGCTCTGCGGCATCTGGGATCTTCCTGGACCAGGGCTTGAACCCATGTCCCCTGCATTGGCAGGTGGATTCTCAACCACTGCACCACCAGGGAAGTTCCTCTATTGTTTTTTTATCTCTATTTTATTTATTTTCTCTCTGATCATTATTATTTCCTTCCTTCTTCTGACTGTGGGCTTTTTTCTTCTTTTTCTAATTCTTTTAGGTGGTACATTAAGTTATTTATTTGAGAATTTTCTTAATTTTTGAGGATGGCCTGTATTACTATAAGCTTCCCTCTTAGAACCGTTTTTGCTGCATCCCATATATTTTGTAAAGCTATGTTTCTCTTTTGTAATGAAATCACATAGCTTCACTTTATTTTCATTTTTGCATTTATTTATTTATTTTTGGCTGCATCAGGCCTTAGTTGCTGCTTGCAGGATTGTCGTTGAGGCATGCAGGATCTTTCATTGTGACACAGGCTCTTCATTGAGGTGCATGGGCTTCTCTCTAGTTGTGGCATGTGGGTTTTCTCTTCTATAGTTGTTGCACAAGGGCTCCAGAGCACGTGGGCTCTGTAGTCTGCAGCACACAGGCTCTCTTGTTGAGACGTGTGAGCTTAGTAGTTGTGACTTGTGGACTTAGTTGCCCCACAGCATCTTAGTTACCCGACCAGGGATCAAACCCACATCTCCTGCATTGGAAGGTGGATTCATTACTACTAAACCACCAGGGAAATCCCTGTAAAGTTTTGTTTCTATTTTTGTTTGTCTCAAGGTATTTTCTAATTTCCTCATTCATTTCCTCATTGACCCATTGGATTTTTAGAAGAATGTTGTTTAGTTTCCAGGTGTTTGTTCTTTTCCTGTGTTTATTTCTGTGGTTGATTTCTATTTTCATAATGTTGTGGTGGGGGAAAAATGCTTGAAATAATTCTATTCTCTTAAATTTATTGAGGCTTGTTTTGTGACCTAGTATGTGATCTACCCTGAAGAAGATTCCATATATACTTGAAAATAATGTGCATTCTGATTTTTTTGAATGTAATGTCCTGTAGCTATCTATTAAGTCCAACTGGCTTATTGTGTCTTTTAAGACCACTGTTGCCTCACTGATATTCTGTCTGGGTGATTTGTCCATTGATCCCAGAGTAGAGTTATAGTCCCATGCTATTATTGTATTATTGTCAATTTCTCACTTTATATCTGTTAGTATTTGCTTTATATATTTAGGTGCTCCTGTATTGGGTGCATATATGTTAATCAGTGTAGTATCCTTTTCTTTTATTGATCCCTTTATCATTATATAATGTCATTCTTTGTCTGTTGTTATAACTTGTTTTAAAGTCTATTTCATCTGATATAAATATTGCTGCCCCCAGTTTCTTGTTGTTTCTGTTTGCATGAAGTATCCTTTTCCTCCTCTTCACTTTCAGTCTCTGTGAATCTTTTGTCCTGAAGTGAGTTTCTTGTAGGCATCATATTGAAGAGTCTTGTTTTTTCGTTTTTTCATTTTCAATTAGCCACTCTATATCTTTTTAATTATTGATAAGTATGTACTTATTACCATTTCATTACTTGTTTTCTGGTTGTTTTTGTAGGTCTTCTTTGTTAGTTTTTTCTTCTTTTTGTTTCTTCCATTTTGGTTTGATGATTCTATTTAGTAGCATGCTTGGGTTCCTTTCTTTTTTGTTTTTGTGTATCTATTGTAGGTTTTTGATTTGTGGTTATCATATGGTCCATATATATTTACTTGGCTTAAATTGATAATTGTGTAAGTTTAAACACACTGTACAAGTGCTACATTTTTTACTCCCCTCCCCTACATTTTGTGGTTTTGATGTCATATTTTGCATCTTCATGCTTATCCCTTTCCTCTTTATTTTAGTTATAGCTGCTTACACAAATTTTAGTCTTTAAATCTATGTACTGGCTTAAATATGTGATCTTCAATTCTTGTTATATATATTTTGTCCTATTGGGGTTTTCCCTTTCCTATAGATGTTTACCTCTTTTCTATTTAGTGAGAACACTACAACATTTCTTTTAGGGTAAGTTCAGCATTGTTGAATTCTTTTAGTTTTTGCTTGTTTGAGAAGTTCTTTATCTCTCCTATAATAAATTATAATCTTGCTGAGTAGAGTGTCCTAGGTTTCAGGTTTTTCCCTTTCAATGCTTTGAATATATCATGCCACTCCCTTCTCTCCTGAAGTGTTTTTCTAGAGAAATCAGCTGATAGCTGTATGAGGGTTCCCTTTTATATGATTCTTTGCTTTCCTTTGCTGACTTTAGAATTCTCTCTTTATTTTTAAAATTTGCCATTTTAATTATGATATGTCTTGGTGTGGATCTGTTTGGCTTCATCCTGTTTGAGACCCTCTGGGCTTCCTGTGTCTGTTTATCTGTTTCCATCTATAAGTTTGGGAAGTTTTCAGCCATAATGTCTTCAAATACATATTAGGTAACCTTCTCCTTCTCTTCTTCTGAAACAGATAAAATGTGAAATTTGGCACATTTAATGTTACGTCATATATCTTATATGTTGTTGTTTTTTAAATTTCTATTTTGGTCATTGTGCTTTTTTAAAGTCTTTTTTTTAAGGTTTTTATTTGAGTATAGTCAATTTACAAAATTGTGTTAGTTTTAGGTGTACAGCAAAGTGAATCAGTTATACATATACATATATCAACTCTTTTTTATTCTTTCCCCATATGGGCCATTAGAGAGTACTGAGTAGAGTTCACTGTGCTCTACAGTGGGTTCCTACTAGTTATCTATTTTGTATATAGTAATGTGTATGTGTCAATCCCAATCTCCCAATTTATCTCTCCCTCTTCTTACCCTGGTAACCATAAGTTTGTTTTCTACATCTGTAACTCTATTTCTGCTTGTAGGTAAGTTCATTTGTACCTTTTATTTTTAGATTCCACATATAAGCAATATCATATGATATTTGTTGTTCTCTGTCTGACTTACTTCACTCTGTATGATAGTCTCTAGGTCCATCCATGTTGCTGCAAGTCACATTATTTCATTCCTTTTTATGGCTGAGTAATATTCTATTCTACATACGTACCACCTCTACTTTATCCATCCCTTTGTCCACTGATGGACATTTAGGTTGATTCCTTGCCTTGGCTACTGTAAATAGTGGTGCAATGAACATTCAGGTGCACGTATCTTTTCGAATTTTGGTTTTCTCTGGATATATGCCCAGGATTAGGATTGCTTTATTTTTCATTTTTGAGGAACCTCCATACTGTTCTCCATAGTGGCTGTACCAATTTATAATCGCACCAACAGTGTAGGAGTGTTCCCTTTTCTCCACACCCTCTCCAGCATTTATTGTTTGTAGATATTTTGATGATGGCCATTCTGACTGGTGTGAGCTGACACCTCATTGTAGTTTTGATTTGAATTCCTCTAATGATTAGTGATGTTGAGCATCCTTTCATATGCTTGTTGTCAATCTGTATATCTTCTTTGGAGAAATATCTATTTAGGTCTTTTGCCCATTTTTGGATTGGGTTGTTTGTTTTTTTAATATTGAGGTGCATGAGCGGCTTGTAAATTTTGGAGATTAATCCCTTGTTGGTTGCTTCATTTGCAAATATTTTCTCCCATTCTGAGGATTGTATTTTCGTTTTGTTTATTCTTCCTTTGCTGTGCAAAGGATTTTAAGTTTAATTAGGTCTCATTTGCTTATTTTTGTTTTTATTTTCATTATTCTAGACAGTGGATTGAAAAAGATCTTTCTGTGATTTAACTCAAAGAGGGTTCTGCCTATGTTTTCCTCTAAGAGTTTTATAGTATCTGGCCTTACATTTAGGTCTTTAATCAATTTTGAGTTTTGAGTTTATTTTGTGTATGGTATAAGGGAGTGTTCTAATTTCATCTGTTTACACATAGCTATCCGGTTTTCCCAGGACCAGTTATTGAAGAGAACATCATTTCTCCATGTATATTCTTGCCTCCTTTGTCATAGACTAAGTGACTATAGGTGTGGGGGTTTATCTCTGGACTTTCCTTCCTGTTCCATTTGTCTATATTTCTGTTTTTGTCTCACTACCATACTGCAACTTTGTAGTATAGTCTAAAGACAGGGAGTCTGATTACTCTAGCTCCATTTTTCTTTCTTAAGATTGCTTTGTGATTAAAAACATAAATGTAAGGCCAGACACTATAAAACTCTTAGAGGAAAACATAGGAAGAACACGCTATGACATAAATAACAGCAAGATCCTTTTTGAGCCATGTCCTAGAGAAATGGAAATAAAAACAAAAATAAACAAATGGGACCTAATGAAATGTAAAAGCTTTTGCACAGCAAAGGAAAATATAAACAAGATGAAAAGACAACATACAAAATGGGTGAAAATATTTTCAAGTGAAGCAACTGACACAGGATTAATCTCCAAAATTTACAAGCAGCTCATGTAGGTCAATATCAAAAAAACAAACAACCCAATCCAAAAATGGGCAAAATACCTAAATAGACATTTCTCCAAAGAAGATATACAGATTGATAACAAGCACATGAAAGGATGCTCAACATCACTAATCATTAGAGGAATGCAAATCAAAACTACAATGAGGTATCACCTCATACAAGTCAGAATGTCCATCATCAAAAAATCTACAAACAATAAATGCTGGAGAGGGTGTGGAGAAAAAAGAACCTTCTTGCACTGTTGGTGGGAATGTAAATTGATACAGCCACTATGGAGAACAGTACGGAGGTTCCTTAAAAACTAAAAGGAGAACTGCCACATGATCTAGCATTCCCACGACTGGGCATATACCCTGAGAAAACCATAATTCAAAAAGAGACATATACCATAGTGTTCATGGCAGCAGTATTTACAATAACCGTGACACGGAAGCAACTTAAGTGTCCATTGACAGAAGAATGGATAAAGAAGTGTGGCACATATATATATAATGGAATATTACTCAGCCATAAAAAGAAATGAAATTGAGTTACTTGTAGTGAGGTGGATGGACATAGAATCTGTCATACAGTGTGAAGTATGTCAGAAAGAGAAAAGAAAATACCATATGCTAACACACATATATGGAATTAAAAAAAAAAAAAGAAGGTTCCGAGGAACCTAGGGGTAGGACAGGAATAAGGAGGCAGATGTAGAGAATGGACTTGAGGACATGAAGAGTGGGATGTGTAAGCTGGGATGAAGTGAGAGAGTGGCATGGACATATAAACACTACCAAATGTAGAATAGATAGCTAGTGGGAAGCAGCTGCATAGCACAGGGAGATCAGCTTGATGCTTTGTGTCCATCTACAGGGTTGGGATAGGGAGGGTGGGAGGGAGACACAAGAGGTAGGAGATATGGGGATATATGTATATGTATAGCTGATTCACTTTGTTATAAAGCAGCAGAAACTAACACACCATTGTAAATCAATTATACTCCAATAAAGATGTTTAAAAAATAAATAAATAAAGGCAATCTTGTGAGTAAAAAAAAAGATAGCTTTGGCTATTTGAGGCCTTTGTGTCTCCATACAAACTGTAAAATATTTTGTTTTAATTCTGTGAAAAATGCCATTGGCAATTTGATAGGGATTGCATTGAATCTGTAGATTGCTTTGGGTAGTATAGTCATTTTGACAATATTGATTCTTCCAGTCCAAGAACATGGTGTATCTCCATCTCTTTGCTCGTCTTTTATTTCTTTCAATAGTATCTTATAGTTTTCTGAGGACAAGTCTTTTCCCTCTTTAGTTAGGTTTATTCCTAGGCATTTTATTATTTTTGATGTGATGGTAAATGGGATTGTTTCCTTGGTTTCTTTTCCTGACCTTTCGTTGTTAGTGTATAGGAATGCAAGAGATATCTGTGTATTAATTTTTTATCCTGCAACTTTCCAAATTAATTCAATAGCTCCAGTAGTTTATGGTGGCGCCTTTAGTGTTTTCTCTGTATAGCATCATGTCATCTGTAAATAGTAACACTTTTAATTCTTCTTTTCCAAATTGGATTCTTTTTATTTCTTTTTCTTCTCTGATTGCCATGGATAGGACTTCCAAAATTATGTTGAATAAAAGTGGTGAGAGTGGACATCCTTGTCTTGTTCCTGATCTTAGAGGAAATGATTTCAGTTTTTCTCCATTGAGAATGATGTTGGCTGTTGTATATAGCTTTTATTATGTTGAGGTAGGCTCCTTCTGTGCCCATTTTCTGGAGAATTTGTATCATAAATCAGTGTTGAATTTTGTCAAAAGCTTTTTCTGCATTTATTGAGATGATCATATGGTTATTATTCTTCAGTTTATTGATGTGGTGTATCAAATTGATTGATTTGCATATATTAAAAATCCTTGCATCCATGGGATAAATCCCACTTGATCATGGTGTATGATCTTATAGTATTTTGTTGAATTCAGTTTGCTAATATTTTGTTGAGGACTTTTGTGTCTATATTCATCAGTGATATTGGCCTGTAATTTTCCTTTTTTTCTGATATCTTTGGTTTTAATATTAGGGTGATGGTGGCCTTGTAGAATGGGCTTGAGTGTGTTCTTCACTCTACAATTTTTTTGAAGACTTTCAGAAGGGTAAGTGTTAACCTTTCCTTCAGTGTTTGATAGAATTTGCCAGTGAAGCCATCTGGTTCTGGACTTTTGTTTGTAGGGGTTTTTATTTACATTTTCATTGGAGTATAGTTGATTTACAAAGTTGTGTTCATTTCTGTTTACAGCAAAGTGACTCAGTTATACATATACATATATGCACTCTTTTAAAGATTCTTTTCCCACATAGGTCATTACAGTGTATTGTAATGAGATCCCTGTGCTATAGAGGAGGTACTTATTAGTTATCTATTTTATATATATTAGTGTGTATTCAACCTGTTGTTATACCATTTACATCAAGCTAGCTTCACTTTCTTAAAGACCAATGTTTATTACTTATTTCTTTATCAGGTGTTAAACTTCTCAGTTAATTGTATTTTTATTAGGATCATTTTTTTTTTGGTTGTTGTTGTTGTTGCTCTTGTTGGGAGTTTTTATTTTTTATTTTTATTTATTTTTATTTTTTTTTTATTTTTCAATCTGCTTTATTGAAGCATAATTTACATATAATACAATTTACCCATTTAAGTGTATAATGTAATAAGATTTTTTCTTTTTTTTTTTTTTTAAACATCTTTATTGGGGTATAATTGCTTTACAATGGTGTGTTAGTTTCTGCTTTATAACAAAGTGAATCAGTTATACATATACATATGTTCCCATATGTCTTCCCTCTTGCGTCTCCCTCCCTCCCACTCTCGCTATCCCACCCCTCCAGGCTGTCACAAAGCACCGAGCTAATATCCCTGTGCCTTGCGGCTGCTTCCCCCTAGCTATCTACCTTACTACGTTTGTTAGTGTGTATATGTCCATGACTCCCTCTCGCCCTGTCAAAGCTCACCCCTCCCCCTCCCCATATCCTCAAGTCCGTTCTCCAGTAGGTCTGCGTCTTTATTCCTGTCTTACCCCTAGGTTCTTCATGACATTTTTTTTCCCCCTTAAATTCCATATATATGTGTTAGCATACGGTATTTGTCTTTTTCTTTCTGACTTACTTCAGTCTGTATGACAGACTCTAGGTCTATCCATCTCATTACAAATAGCTCAATTTCATTTCTTTTTAAGGCTGAGTAATATTCCATTGTATATATGTGTCACATTTTCTTTATCCATTCATCCGATGATGGGCGCTTAGGTTGTTTCCATCTCCGGGCTATTGTAAATAGAGCTGCAATGAACATTTTGGTACATGACTCTTTTTGAGTTTTGGTTTTCTCAGGGTATATGCCCAGTAGTGGGATTGCTGGGTCATATGGTAATTCTATTTGTAGTTTTTTAAGGAACCTCCATACTGTTCTCCATAGTGGCTGAACCAATTCACATTCCCACCAGCAGTGCAAGAGTGTTCCCTTTTCTCCACACCCTCTCCAGCATTTATTGTTTCTAGATTTTTTGATGACGGCCATTCTGACTGGTGTGGGATGATATCTCACTGTAGTTTTGATTTGCATTTCTCTAATGATTAATGACGTTGAGTACTCCTTCATGTGTTTGTTGGCAGTCTGTATATCTTCTTTGGAGAAATGTCTATTTAGGTCTTCTGCCCATTTTTGGATTGGGTTGTTTGTTTTTTTGTTATTGAGCTGCATGAGCTGCTTGTAACTTTTGGAGATTAATCCTTTGTCATTTGCTTCATTTGCAAATATTTTCTCCCATTCTGAGGGTTGTCTTTTGGTCTTGATTATGGTTTCCTTTGCTGTGCAAAAGCTTTGAAGTTTCATTAGGTCCCATTTGTTTATTTTTGTTTTTATTTCCATTACTCTAGGAGGTGGGTCAGAAAGGATCTTGCTGTGATTTATGTCATAGAGTGTTCTGCCTATGTTTTCCTCTAAGGGTTGGTTAGTTTCTGGCCTTACATTTAGGTCTTTAATCCATTTTGAGCTTACTTTTGTGTATGGTGTTAGGGAGTTATCTAATCTCATACTTTTACATATACCTGCCCAGTTTTCTCAGCACCACTTACTGAAGAGGCTTTCCTTTCTCCACTGTACATTCCTGCCTCCTTTACCAAAGATAAGGTGACCATATGTGCGTGGGTATATCTCTGGGCTTTCTATCCTCTTCCATTGATCTATCTTTCTGTTTTTGTGCCAGTACCATACTGTCTTGATTACTGTAGCTTTGTAGTATAGTCTGAAGTCAGGGAGCCTGTTCCTCCAGCTCCTTTTCTTGTTCTCAAGATTGCTTTGGCTATTCGGGGTCTTTTGTATTTCCATACAAATTGCGAAATTTTTTGTTCTAGTTCTGTGAAAAATGCCAGTGGTAGTTTGATAGGGATTGCATTGAATCTGTAGATTGCTTTGGGTAGTAGAGTCATTTTCACAATGTTGATTCTTCCCATCCAAGAACATGGTATATCTCTCCATCTATTTGTATCATCTTTAATTTCTTTCATCAGTGTCTTATAATTTTCTGCATACAGGTCTTTCGTCTCCTTAGGTAGGTTTATTCCTAGATATTTTAATCTTTTTGTTGCAATGGTAAATGGGAGTGTTTTCTTGATTTCACTTTCAGATTTTTCATCATTAGTATATAGGAATGCCAGAGATTTCTGTGCATTAAGTTTTTATCCTGCTACTTTGCCAAATTCATTGATTAGCTCTAGTAGTTTTCTGGTAGTATCTTTAGGATTCTCTGTGTATAGTATCATGTCATCTGCAAACAGTGACAGCTTTACTTCTTCTTTTCCGATTTGGATTCCTTTTATTTCCTTTTCTTCTCTGATTGCTGTGGCTAAAACTTCCAAAACTATGTTGAATAAGAGTGGTGAGAGTGGGCAACCTTGTCTTGTTCCTGATCTTAGTGGAAATGCTTTCAGTTTTTCACCATTGAGGATGATGTTGGCTGTGGGTTTGTCATATATTGCCTTTATTATTTTGAGGTAAGTTTTCTCTATGCCTACTTTCTGCAGGGTTTTTATCATAAATGTGTGTTGAATTTTGTCGAAAGCTTTCTCTGCATCTATTGAGATGATCATATGGTTTTTCTCCTTCAATTTGTTAATATGGTTTATCACATTGATAGATTTGCGTATATTGAAGAATCCTTGCATTCCTGGAATAAACCCCACTTGATCATGGTGTATGATCCTTTTAATGTGCTGTTGGATTCTGTTTGCTAGTATTTTGTTGAGGATTTTTGCATCTATGTTCATCAGTGATATTGGCCTGTAGTTTTCTTTCTTTCTGACATCCTTGTCTGGTTTTGGTACCAAGGTGATGGTGGCCTCGTAGAAGGAATTTGGGAGTGTTCCTCCCTCTGCTATATTTTGGAAGAGTTTGAGAAGGATAGGTGTTAGCTCTTCTCTAAACGTTTGATAGAATTCACCTGTGAAGCCATCTGGTCCTGGGCTTTTGTTTGTTGGAAGATTTTTAATCACAGTTTCAATTTCAGTGTTGGTGATTGGTCTGTTCATATTTTCTATTTCTTCCTGATTCAGTCTTGGCAGGTTGTGCATTTCTAAGAATTTGTCCATTTCTTCCAGATTGTCCATTTTATTGGCATAGAGTTGCTTGTAGTAATCTCTCATGATTTTTTTTATTTCTGCAGTGTCAGTTGTTACTTCTCCTTTTTCATTTCTAATTCTATTGATTTGAGTCTTCTCCCTTTTTTTCTTGATGAGTCTGGCTAGTGGTTTATCTATTTTGTTTATCTTCTCAAAGAACCAGCTTTTAGTTTTATTGATCTTTGCTATCGTTTCCTTCATTTCTTTTTCATTTATTTCTGATCTGATTTTTATGATTTCTTTCCTTCTGCTAGCTTTGGGGTTTTTTTGTTCTTCTTTCTCTAATTGCTTGAGGTGCAAAGTTAGGTTGTTTATTCGAGATGTTTCCTGCTTCTTAAGGTGGGCTTGTATTGCTATAAACTTCCCCCTTAGAACTGCTTTTGCTGCATCCCATAGGTTTTGGGTCGTCGTGTCTCCATTGTCATTTGTTTCTAGGTATTTTTTGATTTCCGCTTTGATTTCTTCAGTGATCACTTCATTATTAAGTAGTGTATTGTTTAGCCTCCATGTGTTTGTATTTTTTACAGATCTTTTCCTGTAATTGATATCTAGTCTCATGGCGTTGTGGTCAGAAAAGATACTTGATACAATTTCAATTTTCTTAAATTTACCAAGGCTTGATTTGTGACCCAAGATATGATCTATCCTGGAGAATGTTCCATGAGCACTTGAGAAAAATGTGTATTCTGTTGTTTTTGGATGGAGTGTCCCATAAATATCAATTAAGTCCATCTTGTTTAATGTATCATTTAAAGTTTGTGTTTCCTTATTTATTTTCATTTTGGATGATCTGTCCATGGGTGAAAGTGGGGTGTTAAAGTCCCCTACTATGAATGTGTTACTGTCGATCTCCCCTTTTATGGCTGTTAGTATTTGCCTTATGTATTGAGGTGCTCCTATGTTGGGTGCATAAATATTTACAATTGTTATATCTTCTTCTTGGATCGATCCCTTGATCATTATGTAGTGTCCTTCTTTGTCTCTTGTAATAGTCCTTATTTTAAAGTCTATTTTGTCTGATATGAGAATTGCTACTCCAGCTTTCTTTTGGTTTCCATTTGCATGGAATATCTTTTTCCATCCCTTTATTTTCAGTCTGTATTTGTCTCTAGGTCTGAAGTGGGTCTCTTGTAGACAGCATATATAAGGGTCTTTTTTTTGTATCCATTCAGCCAATCTGTGTCTTTTGGTGGGAGCATTTAGTCCATTTACATTTAAGGTAATTATCGATATGTATGTTCCTATTCCCATTTTCTATATTTTGTTGGGAGTTTTTAAATCACAGTTTAAATTTCAGTACTTGTTATTGGTCTCTTCATACTTTCTATTTCTTCCTGGTTCAGTCTTGGAAGGTTTTACCTTTCTAAGAATTTGTTCATTTTTTCTAGGTTGTCCATTTTGTTGGTATATAGTTGCTTGAAGTGGTCTTTTATGATACTTTAAATTCCTGCAGCATCAGTTGTAACTTCTCTTTCACTTCTAATTTTAGTGATTTGAGTCCTCTCCTTTTTTTTTCTCTTACATCTTTATTAGAATATAATTGCTTTACAATGGCGTGTTAGTTTCTGCTTTATAATGAAGTGAATTAGCTATACATATACATATGTTTCCATATCTCCTCTCTCTTGCATCTCCCTCCCTCCCACCATCTGTATCCCACCCCTATAGGTGGTCACAAAGTACCAAGCTGATCTCCCTGTGTTATGCAGCTGCTTCCCACTAGCTATCTATTTTACGTTTGGTAGTATATATGTCCATGCCACTCTCTCACTTTGTCACAGCTTACCCTTCCGCCTGCCCATATCCTCAAGTCCATACTCTAGCAGGTCTGTGTCTTTATTCCTATCTTACCTCTAGGTTCTTCATGACATTTTTTTTCTTAAATTCCATATATATGTGTTAGTATACGGTATTTGCCTTTCTCTTTCTGACTTACTTCACTCTGTATGACAGACTCTAGGCCCATCGACCTCAATAAAAATAGCTCAATTTCCTTTCTTGTTATGGCTGAGTCATATTCCATTGTATATATGTGCCACATCTTCTTTATTCATTCATCCGATGATGGACACTTCGGTTGTTTCCATCTCCTGGCTATTGTAAAAAGAGTTGCAATGAAGGTTTTGGTACATGACTCTTTCTGAATTATGTTTTTCTCAGGTTATGTGCCCAGTAGTGGTATTGCTGGGTTATATGGTAGTTCTATTTGTAGTTTTTTAAGGAACCTCCATACTGTTCTCCATAGTGGCTGTACCAATTCACATTCCCACAAGCAATGCAAGAGTGCTCCTTTTCTCCACACCCTCTCCAGCATTTATTGTTTCCAGATTTTTTGATCATGGCCATTCTGACTGGTGTGAGATGATATCTCATTGTAGATTTGATTTGCATTTCACTAATGATTAATGATATTGAGCATTCTTTAATGTGTTTGTTGACAGTCTGTATGTCTACTTTGGAGAAATGTCTATTTAGGTCTTCTGCCCATTTTTGGATTGGGTTTTTTGTTTTTTTGTTTTTGAACTGCTTGTAAATTTTGGAGATTAATCCTTTGTCACTTGCTTCATTTGCAAATATTTTCACCCATTCGGAGGGTTGTCTCTTGGTCTTGTTTATGGTTTCCTTTGGTGTGCAAAAGCTTTGAAGCTTCATTAGGTTCCATTTGTTTATTTTTCTTTCCATTTCTCTAGGAGAAGGGTCAAAAAGGATCTTGCTGTGATTTATGTCATAGAGTGTTCTGCCTATGTTTTGCTCTAAGATTTTGATAGTTTCTGGCCTTACATTTAGGTCTTTAATCCATTTTGAGCTTATTTTTGTGAATGGTGTTAGGGAGTGATCTAATCTCATACTTTTACATGTACCTGTCCTGTTATCCTAGCACCACTTATAGAAGAGGCTGTCCTTTCTCCACTGTACATTCCTGCCTCCTTTATCAAAGATAAGGTGTCTTTATGTGCGTGGGTTTATCTCTGGGCTTTCTATCCTGTTCTATTGATCTATCTTTCTGTTTTTGTGCCAGTACCATACTGTCTTGATTACTGTAGCCTTGTAGTATAGTCTGAAGTCAGGGAGCCTGATTCCCCCAGCTCCGTTTTTCGTTCTCAAGATTGCTTTGGCCATTCGGGGTCTTTTGTGTTTCCATACAAATTGTGAAACTTTTTGTTCTAGTTCTGTGAAATATGCCAGTGGTAGCTTGATAGGGATTGCACTGAATGTGTAGATTGCTTTGGGTAGTAGAGTCATTTTCACAATGTTGATTCTTCCAATCCAAGAACATGGTATATCTCTCCATCTATTTGTATCATCTTTAATTTCTTTCATCAGTGTCTTATAATTTTCTGCATACTGGTCTTTTGTCTCCTTAGGTAGGTTTATTCCTAGATATTTTATTCTTTTTGTTGCATTGGTAAATGGGAGTGTTTTCTTGATTTCACTTTCAGATTTTTCATCATTAGTGTATAGGAATGCCAGAGATTTCTGTGCATTAATTTTGTATCCTGCTACTTTAGCATCTTTAGGATTCTCTATGTATAGTATCATGTCATATGTAAACAGTGACAGCTTTATTTCTTCTTTTCCAATTTGGATTCCATTTATGTCCTTTTCTTTTCTGATTGCTATGGCTAAAATTTCCAAAATTATGTTGAATAAGAGTGGTGAGAGTGGGCAACCTTGTCTTGTTCCTGATCTTCGTGGAAATGTTTTCAGTTTTTCACCATTGAGGACAATGTTGGCTGTGGGTTTTTCATATATGGTCTTTATTATTTTGAAGAAAGTTCCCTCTATGCCTACTTTCTGGAGGGCTTTTATCATAAATGGGTGTTGAATTTTTTTGGAAGCTTTCTCTGCATCTATTGAGATGACCATAAGCTTTTTCTCCTTCAATTTGTTAATATGGTGTATCACATTGATTGATTTACGTATATTAAAGAATCCTTGCATTCCTGGAATAAACCCCACTTGATTATGGTGTATGATCCTTTTAATGTGCTGTTGGATTCTGTTTGCTAGTATTTTGTTGAGGATTTTTGCATCTATGTTCATCAGTGATATTGGCCTGTAGTTTTCTTTCTTTCTGACATCCTTGCCTGGTTTTCGTATCAGGGTGATGGTGGCCTTGTATAATGAGTTTGGGAGTGTTACGCTCTCTGCTATATTTTGGAAGATTTTGAGAAGGATAGGTGTTTTTCTTCTCTAAATGTTTGATAGAATTCGCCTGTGAAGCCATCTGGTCCTGGGCTTTTGTTTGTTGGAAGATTTTTAATCACAGTTTCAATTTCAGTGCTTGTGATTGGTCTGTTCATATTTTCTATTTCTTCCTGATTCAGTCTTGGCAGGTTGTGCATTTCTAAGAATTTGTCCATTCCTTCCAAGTTGTCCATTTTATTGGTATAGACTTGCTTTTAGTAATCTATCATGATCCTTTGTATTTCTGCACTGTCAGTTGTTACTTCTCCTGTTTTATTTCTAATTCTATTGATTTGAGTCTCCTCCCTTTTTTCCTTGATTAGTCTGGCTAATGGTTTATCAATTTTGTTTATCTTCTCAAAGAACCAGCTTTTAGTTTTGTTGATCTTTGGTATCGTTTCCTTCATTTCTTTTGCATTTATTTCTGATCTGATCTTTTGTGTTTGTGTGTGTGGTACGTGGACCTCTCACTGTTGTGGTGTCTCCTGTTATGGAGCACAGGCTCCAGACGCCCAGGCTCAGCGGCCATGGCTCACAGGCCTAGCCACTCCACAGCATATGAGATCTACCCAGACCGGGGCATGAACCCATGTCCCCTGCATCGGCAGGCAGCCTCTCAACAACTGCGTCACAAGGGAAGCCCTCTGATCTGATCTTTATGATTTCTTTCCTTCTGCTAACTTTGGTTTTTTTTTCTTCTTCTTCCTCTAATTGATTTAGGTATAAGGTTAGGTTATTTATTCGAGATATTTCCTGTTTCTTAAGGCAGGATTGTATTGCTATAAACTTCCTTCTTAGAACTGCTTTTGCTACATTCCATAGGTTTTGGGTCATCGTGTCTCCATTGTCATTTGTTTCGAGGTATTTTATTTGATTTCTTCTTTGACTTCTTCAGTGATCACTTAGTTATTAAACAGTGTATTGTTTAGCCTCCATGTGTTTGTATTTTTTTACAGATCTTTTTCTGTAATTGATATCTAATCTCATAGCGTTGTGGTCGGAAAAGATACTTGATACTATTTCAATTTTCTTAAATTTACCAAGGCTTGATTTGTAACCCAAGGTATTATCTATCCTGTATAATATTCCATGAGCACTTGAGAAGAATGTGTAATCTGTTGTTTTGATGGAATGTCCTATAAATACCAATTAAGTCCATCTTGTTTAATGTATCATTTAAAGCTTGTGTTTCCTTATTTATTTTCATTTTGGATGATCTGTCCATTGGTGAACTGGGGTGTTAAAGTCCCCTACTATGAATGTGTTACTGTTGATTTCCCCTCTTACGGCTGTTAGTATTTGCCTTATATATTGAGGTGCTTCTATGTTGTGTGCATAAATACTTACAATTGTTATATCTTCTTCTTGGGTTGATCCCTTAATCATTATGTAGTGTCCTTCTTTGTCTCTTCTAATAGTCTTTATTTTAAAGTCTATTTTATCTGATATGAGAATTGCTACTCCAGCTTTCTTTTGGTTTCCATTTGTATGGAATATCTTTTTCCATCCCCTCACTTTCAGTCTGTATGTGTCTCTAGGTCTGAAGTGGGTCTCTTGCAGACAGCATATATAAGTGTCTTGTTTCTGTATCCATTCAGCCAGTGTGTGTCTTTTGGTGGGAGCATTTAATCCATTTACATTTAAGGTAATTATCAATATGTATGTTTCTATTCCCATTTTCTTAATTGTTTTGTGTTCATTATTTTAGGTCTTTTCCTTTTCTTGTATTTCTTGCCTAGAGAAGAACCTTTAGCCTTTGTTGTAAAGCTGGTTTGATGGTGCTGAACTCTCTCAGCTTTTGCTTGTCTGTAAAGGTTTTAATTTGTCCATCAAATCTGAATGAGATCCTTGCTAGGTAGAATAATCTTGGTTGTACGTTTTTCTCCTTCATCACTTTAAATATGTCCTGGCTGTCCCTTCTGCCTTTCAGAGTTTCTGCTGAAAGATAAGGTGTTAACCTTATTGGGATTTCCTTGTGTGTTATTTGTTGTTTTTCCCTTGCTGCTTTTAATATGTTTTCTTTGTATTTAATTTTTGACAGTTTGATTAACATGTGTCTTGGTGTGCTTCTCCTTGGATTTATCCTGTATGGGACTCTCTGTGCTTCCTGGACTTGAATAACTATTTCCTTTCCCATATTAGGGAAGTTTTAAACTATAATATCTTCAAATGTTGTCTCAGTCCCTTTCTTTTTCTCTTCTTCTTCTGGAACCGCTATAATTCGAATGTTGGTGTGTTTAATGTTGTCCCAGAAGTCTCTGAGACTGTCCTCAGTTCATTTCATTCTTTTTTCTTTATTCTGCTCTGCAGTAGTTATTTCCACTATTTTATCTTCCAGGTCACTTATCCGTTCTGCTGCCTCAGTTATTCTGCTATTGATCCCTTCTAGAGTGTTTTTCATTTCATTTATTGTGTTGTTCATCATTGTTTGTTTCATTTATTAGTTGTTCTAGTTCCTTGTTAAATGTTTCTTTCATTTTCTTTATTCTATTTCTAAGATTTTGGATCATCTTTGCTATTATTTTTCTGAATTCTTTTTCAAGTAGACTGCCTATTTCGTCTTCATTTTTTAGGTCTGGTGGGTTTTTATCTTGCTTTTTCATCTTCTCTGTGTTTTTCTGTCTTCTCATTTTGCTTATCTTACTGTGTTTGGGGTCTCCTTTTTTCAGTCTGCAGGTTTGTAGTTCCCGTTGTTTTTGGTGTCTGTACCCAGTGGCTAAAGTTCATTCAGTGGGCTGTGTTGGCTTCCTGGTGGAGGGGAATAGTGTCTGTGTTCTGGTGGATGATGCTGGATCTTTTCTTTCTGGTTGGCAGGTCCACATCTGGTGGTGTGTTTTGGGGGTGTCTGTGGGCTTATTATGATTTTAGGCAGACTCTCTGATAATGGGTGAGGTTGTGTTCCTTTCTTGCTAGGGTTTTCTTGGCATAGGGTTTTCAGCACTGTAGCTTGCTGGTTTTTGAGTGATGCTGGATGTTGGCATTGAGATGGAGATCTCTGGGAGGTTTTCCCCATTTCATATTATGTGGAGCTGGGAGGTCTCTTGTGGACCAGTGTCCTGAATTTGGGTCTCCCACCTCAGAGGCACAGCACTGACTGCTGGCTGCAGCACCAAGAGCCTTTCATCCACACAGCTCAGAATAAAAGGGAGAAAAATTTGAAAGAAAGAGGATAAAATAAAATAAAGTAAGGTAAAATAAAATAAAGTTATTAAAATAAAAAATAATTATTAAGAAGAAAAAATTTTTTAAAGTCAAAAAAAAAAAGAAAAGAAAACATAGACAGATAGAACCCTAGGACAAATGGTGAAAGCAAAGCTCTACAGACAAAATCTCACACAGAAGCATACACATACACAGTTACAAAAAGAGGAAAAGGGGAAAAAATAATAAATCTTGCTTTCAAAGTCCACCTTCTCAATTTGGGATGATTCATTGTCTATTCCGGTATTCCACTGATGCAGGGTACATCAAATTGATTGTGGAGATTTAATCTGCTGCTCCTGAGGCTGCTGGGAGACATTTACTTTTCTCTCCTTCCCCCCCCCCCCTGCACAGCTCCTGGGTTTCAGCTTTGAATTTGGCCCGCCTCTGCATGTAGGTCGCTGGAGGGCATCTTTTCTTCGCTCAAACAGGACGGGGTTAAAGGAGCCACTGATTCGGGGCTCACTCAGGCTGGGGGGAGGGAGAGGTATGGAGTGCGGAGCGAGCCTGCAGTGGAAGAGCCTGGCATGATGTTGCACCAGCCTGAGGCACACCATGCGTTCTCCCTAGGAAGTTGTCCCTGGATCCCTGGACCTTGGCAGTGGCGGGCTGTACAGGCTCCCCAGAAGGGAGGTGTGGAGAGTGACCTGTTCTTGCACACAGGCTTCTTGGTGGTGGCAGCAGCAGCCTTAGCATCTCATGCCCGTCTCTGGGGTCCACGCTGTTAGCCGCAGCTCATGCTTCTGTCTGGAGCTCCTTTAAGCAGTGCTCTTAATCCCCTCTCCTTGCGCACCAGGAAACAAAGAGGGAAGAAAAAGTCTCTTCCCTCTTTGGCAGGTCCAGACTTTTTCCTGGACTCCCTCCCGGCTAGCCATGGTGCACTAACCCCTTCAGGCTGTGTTCACACCGCCAGTCCTCTCCCTGTGCTCCAACCAAAGTCTGAGACTCAGCTCCCAGCCTCACCCACCCCGATTGGTGAGCAGACAAGTCTCTAGGGCTGGTGAGTGCTGGTCGGCACTGATCCTCTGTGTGGAAATCTCTCCGCTTTGCCCTTTGCTCCCCTGTTGCTGCTCTCTCCTCTGCGACCCCAAAGCTCCCCCCCCCTCCACCACTGGCAGTCTCCACCCACGAAGGTGCTTCCTAGTGTGTGGAAACCTTTCCTCCTTCACAGCTCCCTCCCACTGGTGCAGGTCCCGTCCCTGTCCCTATTCTTTTGTCTCTGTTTATTCTTTTTTCTTTTGCCGTTTATTCTTTTTTCTTTTGCCGTACCCAGGTATGTGGGGAGTGTTTTGCCTTTTGGGAGGTCTGAGGTCTTCTGCCAGCGTTCAGTAGGTGTTCTGTAGGGGTTGTTCCACATGTAGATGTATTTCTGATATATCTGGTAATTCTTTAGAATTGTGGATCTAAATTCCTCCGAACTGTGGATCTGTTGATGGTGTCTTTTGGTTTCTGGCACTCAGATTAGCAAAGGTGAAAAGCTTCTTTTTTTTTTCTTGATGAATCTTGCTAATGTTTCATCAATTTTCTTTATGTCAAAGAACTACCTTTTAGTTTCGATCTTTGCTTTTGTTTTCTTCATTTCCAATTTATTTATTTCTGCTCTAGTTTGTATGATTTCTTTCATTTGACTAAATTTGGGTTCTGTTTGTCTCCTTTCTCTAGTTGCTTTAGATGTAAGGTTAGTTTGTTTATTTGAGATTTTTCTTGTTTCTTGAGTTACGATTGCATTGCTATAAACTTCCTTCTTAGAACTGCTTTTGCTGTGTCCCATAGGTATGCATCCTTGTGTTTTCATTGTCACTTGTCTCGACGTAGTTTTTTAATTTCCTCTTTGATTTCTTCAGTGATTGACTGGTTTTTTAGTAATATATTGTTTAGTCTCCATGTGTTTGTGTTTTTTTTCTTGTAATTGATTTCTAATCTTATAGTGTTATGGTTGGAAAAGATGCTTGATATGATTTCCAATTTCTGGAACTTACGAAGGCTTGATTTGTGACCCAAGGTGTGATCTATCCTGGAGAATGTTCCATATGAACTTGAGAAGAAAATGTATTCTACTGCTTTTGGATGGAATGTGCTATAGATATTAATTAGGTCTACCTGGTCTAATGTGTCATTTAAGGCTTGTGTTTCCTTATTAATTTTCTGTCTGGATGATTTATCCATTGGTGTAAGTGGAGTGTTGAAGTCCCCCAGTATTACTGTTTTACTGTCAATTTCCCCCTTTATGGCTGTTAGCATTTACCTTATGTATTGAGGTGCTCCTAAGTTGGGTGCCTAAATATTTACAATTGTTATATATTCTTTTTGGATTGATCCCTTGATCATTATATAGTGTCCTTCCTTGTCTCTTGTGACTGTCTTTATTTTAAAGTCTCTTTTGTCTGACATGAGTATTGATACTACAGGTTTCTTTTGATTTCCATTTGCATGGAATATCTTTTTCCATCCCCTCACTTTCAGTCTGTATGTTTCCCTAGGTCTAAAGTTGATCTCTTGTAGACAACATAAATATGGGTTGTGTTTTGTATCCATTCATCCATTTGCATTTAAATTAATTATCAATATGTATGTTCCTATTGCCATTTTCTTAATTGTTTTTGGTTTATTTTTTAGGTATCTTTTCTTCTCTTACTTTTATTTCTCTACTTTTGTGTTTCCTGCCTAGAGAAGTTCCTTTAGTATTGGCTGTAAAGCTTGTTTGGTGGTGCTGAATTCTCTTAACCTTTACATGTCTGTAAATCTTTTGATTTCTCCATCGAATCTGAGTGAGAGCCTTGCTGCGTTACAGTATTCTTGGTTGTAGGTTTTTCCCTTTCATCACTTAAATATATCTTACCACTCCCTTCTGGACTGCAAAGTTTATGTTGAAAAATCAGCTGTTAATCTTATTAGGTTTCCCTTGTGTGTTATTTGTTGCTTTTCCCTTGTTGATTTTAATATTTTTTCTTTGTATTTAATTTTTGTTGGTTTGATTAATATGTGTCTCAGTGTATTCCTCCTTTGCTTTATCCTGTATGAGACTCTCTGCACTTCCTGGACTTGGGTGCCTATTTCCTTTTCCATGTTAGGAAAGTCTTTGACTATAATCTTTTCAGAATTTTTTTCAGGCCCTTTCTCTTTTTCTTCTTCTTCTGGGACTCCTACAATTCAAATGTTGGGGCATTTAGTGTTGTCCCAGAGCTCTCTGAGACTGTCCTCATTTCCTTAATTCTTTTTTCCTTATTCTGTTCCATGGGAGATTTTTCCACCATTATGTCTTTCAAGTCACTCATCCATTCTTCTGCCACAGTTATTCTGCAAATGATTCCTTCTAGTGCATTTTTAATTTTTGTTACTGTGTTTCTCATCTCTGCTTGTTTGTTCATTAGTTCTTCTAGGCTTTTGTTAAACATTTCTTGTGCCTTCTTTTATTTTTTTTTCCGGTACATGGGCCTCTCACTGTTGTGGCCTTTCCTGTTGTGGAGCACAGGCTCCAGACGCGCAGGCTCAGTGGCCATGTCTCACAGGCCTAGCTGCTCTGCAGCATGTGGGATCTTCCTGGACCAGGGCATGAACCCGTTCCCCCTGCATCAGCAGGCAGACTCTCAACCACTGTGCCACCAGGGAAGCCCCTTGTGTCTTCTTGATCTGTGCCCCTATGTTTGTTTTTTTTTTGAGATCTTGGATCATCCTTACTATCATTTCTCTGAATTATTTTTCAGGTAGATTGCCTATCTTCTCTTCATTTAGTTGTTCTTTTTGGTTTTTATTTTGCTCCTTTGTCTGCAACATAATTTTTGTTGTCTCATTTTGTCTACCTTACTGTATTTGTGGTCTCCTTTCTACAGGCTGAGGCATGTATTTACTCCTGCTTCTGTTGCCTTCCCCCTGGTGGGTAAGGTTGGTACAGAAACTTGTTTCATTATCCCCTGGATAGGGGCTTTCTTTTTAAACATCTTTATGGGAGTGTAATTTCTTTACAATTGTGTGTTAGTTTCTGCTTTATAACAAAGTGAATCAGCTATACATATACATATATCCCCATATTGCCCCCCTCTTGTGTCTCCCTCCCACTGTCCCTATCCCACCCCTCTAGGGGGTCACAAAGCACCAAGCTGATCTCCCTGTGCTATGTGACTGCTTCCCAGTAGCTATCACTTTTACATTTGGTAGTGTATATATGTCCATGCCAATCTCTCACTTTGTCCCAGTTTACAATTCACCCTCCCCGTGTCCTCAAGTACATTCTCTAGGTCTACGTCTTTATTCCTGTCTTGTCCCTAGGTTTTTCATAACCAGTTTTTTGACTCCATATATATGTGTTAACATACGGTATTTGTTTTTCTCTTTCTGACTTACTTCACTCTGTATGACAGACTCTAGGTCCATCCACCTCACTACAAATAACTCAATTTCGTTTCCTTCTATGGCTGAGTAATATTCCATTGTATACATGTGCCACATCTTCTTTATCCATTTATCTGTCAGTGGACACTTAGGTTGCTACCATGTCCTAGCTATTGTAAATAGAGCTGCAATGAACATTCTGGTACATGACTCTTTTTGAATTATGGTTTTCTCAGGGTATATGCCCAGTACTGGGATTGCTGGGTCGTATGGTAGTTCTATTTTGACTTTTTTAAGGAACCCCCATACTGTTCTCCATAGTGGCTGTATCAATTTACATTCCCACCAACAGTACAAGAGGGTTCCCTTTTCTCCACACCCTCTCTAGCATTTATGTTTGTAGATTTTTTTATGATGGCCATTGTGACTGGTATGAGGTGATACCACATTGTACTTTTGATTTGTATTTTTCTACTGATTAGTGATGTTGAGCATTCTTCCATATGTGTGTGGCAATGTTCATATATTCTGTGGAGAAATGTCCATTTAGGTCTTCTGCCCATTTCTGGATTTTGTTTGTGTTTTTGAAATTGAGTTGCATGTGTTTCTTGTAAATTTTGGAGATTAACCCTTTCTCAGTTGCTTCATTTGCAAATATTTTCTCCCATTCTGAGAGTTGTCTTTCCTTCCTGTTTATGGTTTCCTCTTCTGTGCAAAAGCTTTTAAGTTTAATTAGGTCCCATTTGTTTATTTTTGTTTTTGTTTCCATTTCTCTAGGCAGTGGGTCAAAAAGGATCTTGCTGTGATTTATATCATAGATTCTTCTGCCTACGTTTTCCTCTAAGTGTTATAGTGTTTGACCTTACATTTAGGTCTTGGATCCATTTTGAGTTTATTTTTGTGTATGGTGTTAGGAAGTGTTCTAATTTCATTCTTTTCCATGTAGCTGTCCAGTTTTGCCAGCACCACTTATTGAAGAACTGTCTTTTCTCCATTGCATATTCTTGCCTCCTTTATCAAAGATAAGGTGCCCATATGTACATGGGTTTATCTCTGGGATTTCTATCCTGTTCCATTGATCTATATTTCTGTTTTTGTGCCAGTACCATACTGTCTTGATTAAAGTAACTTTGTAGTATAATCTGAAGTCAAGGACACTGTTTTCCTCCTGCTCTGTTTTCCTTTCTGAAGATTGCTTTGGCTATTCTGGGTCTTTTGTGTTTCCATACAAATAGTGAAATTTTTTGTTCTAGTTCTGTGAAAAATGCCATTGGTAGTTTGTCAGGGATTTCTCTGAATATATAGATTGCTTTGGCTACTATAATCATTTTCACAATGTTGATTCTTCCAATCCAAGAACATGGTATATCTCTCCATCTGTTTGTATTGTCTTTAATTTTTCCATCAGTGTCTTATAGTTTTCTCCATTCAAGTCTTTTGTCTCCTTAGGTAGTTTTATTCCTAGATATTTTATTATTTTTGTTGCAATGGTACAAGGGAGTGTTTCCTTAATTTCTCTTTCACATTTTTCATCCTTAGTGTTTAGGAATGCAAGAGATTTCTGTGCACTAATTTTGTATCCTGCTACTTTACCAAATTCATTGATTAGCTCTCGTAGTTTTCTGGTAGCATCTTTAGGATTCTCTGTGTATAGTATCATGTCATCTGCAAATAGTGAAAACTTTACTTCTTCTTTTCTGATTTGGATTCCTTTTATTTCTTTTTGTTCTGTGATTGCTGTGGCTAAAACTTCCGAACTATGTTGAATAATAGTGGTGAGAGTGGGCAACCTTGTCTTGTTCCTGATCTTAGTGGAAATGGTTTCAGTTGTTCACCATTGAGGATGATGTTGGCTGTGGGTTTGTCATATATTGCCTTTATTATTTTGAGGTAAGTTTTCTCTATGCCTACTTTCTGGAGAGTTTTCATCATAAATGGCTGTTTAATTTTGTTGAAAGTTTTTCCAGCATCTACTAAGATGATCATATGGTTTTTATCCTTCAATTTGTTAATATGGCATATCACATTGATTGAGTTGTGTATATTGAAGAATCCTTGCATTTCTGGGATCAACCCCACTTGGTCATGGTGTATGATCCTTTTAATGTGCTGTTGGATTCTGTTTGCTAATATTTTGTTGCAGATATTTGCATTTATGTTCATCAAGGATATTGGACTGTAGTTTTCTTTCTTTGTGACATCTTTGTCTGGTTTTGGTATCAGAGTGATGGTGGCTTCAAAGAATAAGTTTTGGAATTTTCCTCCCTCTGCTATATTTTTGTAGAGTTTGAGTAGGGTAGGTGTTAGCTTTTCTCTAAATGCTTGATAGAATTCACCTGTGAAACCATGTGGCCCTGAACTTTTGTTTGTTGGTAGATTTTTAATGACAGTCTCAATTTCAGTGCTTGTGATTGGTCTGTTTATATTTTCTCTTTCTTCCTTGGTCACTCTCAGGAGGTTGAGATTTTCTATGATTTTGTCCATTTCTTCCAGGTTTTCCATTTTTTGGCATATAATTGCTTTTAGTAATCTATCAGGACCCTTTGACTTTCTGCAGTGTCAGTTGTTACTTCTTTTCTTTCATTTCTAATTCTATTGATTTGAGTCTTCTCCCTTTTTTTAATGATGAATCTGGCTAATGGTTTATCAATTTTGTTTATCTTCTCAAAACCCATCTTTTACTCTTATTGATCTTTGTTATTGTTTTCTTCATTTCTTTTTCATTGTTTTCTGAACTGATTTTTATGGTTTCTTTCCTTTTGCTCGCTTTTTTTTTTTTGTTGTTGTTCTTTCTATAATTGCTTTAGGTGGAAGGTTATGTTGTTTATTTGATATATTTTTTGTTTCTTTAGGTGGGATTGTATTGCTATAAACTTCTGTAGTTGAACTGCTTTTGCTGCATCCCATAGATTTTGGGTCGTCATGTTTTCATTGTCATTTGTTGCTAGGTTTTTTTGATTTCTTCTTTCATTTCTTCAGTGATCTCTTGGTTATTTAGTAGTGCATTGTTTAACCTCCATGTGTTTTTATTTTTTACAGAATTTTTCCTGTAATTGTTATCTAGTCTCATAGTGTTGTGGCCAGAAAAGATACTTGATACAATTTGAATTTTCTTCAATTTACCAAGGCTTGATTTGTGACCCAATATATCTATCCTGGAGAATATTCCATGAGCCCTTGAGAAGAATGTTTAATCTGCTGTTTTTCGAATGAATGTCCTATAAATAACAATTAAGTCCATCGTGTTTAATGTATTATTTGAAGCTTGTGTTTCCTTATTTAATTTCATTTTGTATGATCTGTCCATTGGTGAAAATGGGGTGTTAAAGTCCCCTACTATATTTGTGTTACTGTTGATTTCTCCTTTTATGGCCATTAGTATTTGCCTTATGTGTTGAGGTGCTCCTATGTTGGGTGCATAAATATTTAAAATTGTTATATCTTCCCCTTGAATTTATCCCTTAATCATTACATAGTGTCCTTTTTTGTCTCTTCTAATAGTCTTTATTTTAAAGTCTATTTTGTCTGATATGAGAATTAGTACTGCAGCTATTTTTAATTTCCATTTGCATGGAATATCTTTTTCCATCCCCTCCCTTTCAATCTGTATGTGTCCCTAGGTCTGAAGTGGGTCTCTTGTACACAGCATATATATGGGTTTTACTTTGTATCCATTCAGTCAGTCTATGTCTTTTGGTTGTAGCATTTAATCCATTTACATTTAAGGTAATTATCAATATGTATGTTCACATTACCATTTTCTTAATTGTTTTAGGTTTGTTATTGTAGGTCTTTTCCTTCTCTTGTGTTTCCTGCCTAGAGAAGTTCCTTTAGCATTTTTTGTAAAGCTGGTTTGGTGGTGCTGAATTCTCTTAGCTTTTGCTTTTCTGTAAATGTTTTAATTTCTCTGTCAAATCTGAATGAGATCACTCCTGGGTAGAGTAATCTTTGTTGTAAGTTTTTTCCTTTCATCACTTTAAATATGTCCTGTCACTCCCTTCTGGCTTGCAGAGTTTCAGCTGAAAGATCAGCTGTTAACCTTATGGGGATTCCCTTCCATGTTATTTGTTGTTTTCCCTTGCTGCTTTTAATGTTTTTTCTTTGTATTTAATTTTTGATAGTTTGATTAGTATGTGTCTTGGTGTGTTTCTCCTTGGGTTTATCCTGTATGGGACTCCATGAGCTTCCTGGACTTGATTGACTATTTCCTTTCCCATATTAGGGAAATTTTCAACTATAATCTCTTCAAATATTTTCTCAGTCCGTTTCTTTTTCTCTTCTTCTTCTGGGACCCCTATAATTAGAATGTTGGCGTGTTTAATTTTGTGCCATAGGTTGCTAAGACTGTCATTAATTCTTTCATTCCTTTTTCTGCTCTGCAGTAGTTATTTCCACTCTTTTATCTTCCAGGTCACTTATCCATTCTTCTGACTCCGTTATCTGCTATTGATTCCTTCTAGAGAATTTTTAATTTCATTTACTGTGTTGTTCATCATTGTTTGTTTGCTCTTTAGTTCTTCTAGGTCCTTGTTAGAGGTTTTTTTGTATATTCTCCATTCTATTTGCACGATTTTGGATCATCTTTACTATCATTACTCTGAATTCTTTTTCAGGTAGACTGCCTATTTCCTCTTCATTTTTTTTGGGTCTGGTGGGTTTTTACCTTACTCTTTCATCTTCTGTGTGTTTCTCTGTCTTCTCCTTTTGCATAACTTACTGTGTTTGGGGTCTCTTTTTCACAGCCTGCAGGTTTGTAGTTCCCTTTCTTTTTGGTGTCTGCCCCCAGTAGCTAGGTTTTGTTCAGTGGGTTAGGTAGGCTTCCTGGTGGAGTGGACTAGTGTCTGTGTTCTGATGGATAAGGCTGGATCTTATCTTTCTGATGGGTGGGACCACATACGGTGATTTGTTTTCAGGTGTCTGTGACCTTATTATGATTTTAGGCTGCCTCTGTTCTAATAGGTGGTGTTGTGTTCCTGTCTTTCTAGTTGTTTGGCATTGGGTGTCCAGCACTGTAGCATGCTGGTCATTGAGTGGAGCTGGGTCTTAGCATCAAGATGGAGATCTTTGGGAGAGTTTTCACTGATTGATATTATGTGGAGCTTGCAGTTTTCTGGTAGACCAATATACTGAACTCGGCTCTCTCACCTCAGCGGCACAGGCCTGACACCCAGCCGGAGCACCAAGACTCTGTCAGCCACACGGCTCAGAAGAATAGGGAGGAAAAAAAATAAAGAAATATAAAATAAAATAAAGTCATTAAAATAAAAATAAAGATGATTATGAAAAATAAGAAAATTAAAAAATAAGAAAAAAAGAAAAAAAAAAGGAAGAAAGAAAGAAGAGAGCAAGCAAACCAAAAAACAAATCCACCAATGATAACAAGTGGTAAAATCTATACTAAAAAACAAACACAAAAATGGACAGAGAGAACCCTAGAACAATTGGTAAAAGCAAAGCTATACAGACAAAATCACAAAAAGATGCATACACAAATACACTCGCAAAAAAGAGGAAAATGAAAAAAATACATATATCGTTCCTCCCAAAGTCCACTATCTCAAATTCTGGAAGATTCGTTGTCTATTCAGGTATTCCACAGATGCAGGGTACATCAAGTTGATTGTGGAGATTTAATCCGCTGCTCCTGAGGCTGCTGGGAGAGATTTCCCTTTCTCTTCTTTGTTCACACAGCTCCTGGAGTTCAGCTCTGGATTTAGCCCCATCTGTGTATGTAGGTCGCCTGAGGGCATCTGTTCTTTGCTCAGACAGCAAGGGGTTAAAGGAGCAGCTGATTAAGAACTCTGGCTCACTCAGGCTGGGGGAAGGAGGGGTACATAATGCAGTGGGAGCCTGGGGTGGCAGAGGCCGATGTGTCATTGCAACAGTCTGAGGCTCGCCGTGTGTTCTCCTGGAGAATTTGTCCCTGGATCTTGGGACCCTGGCAGTGGCAGGCTGCACAGTCTCCCGGGAGAGGAGGTGTGGATAGTGACCTGTGCTTGTACATAGGCTTCTTGGTGGCTGCAGCAGCAGCCTTAGCATTTCATGCCCATCTCTGGTGTCTGCGCTGATAGCCCCAGCTCGTGCCTGTCTCTGTATCTTGTTTAGGCAGTGCTCTGAATCCCCTCTCCTCACGCACCCCAAAACAATTGCCTCTTGCCTCTTAGGCAGGTCCAGATATTTTCCCCAATTCCCTCCTGGCTAGCTGTGGCACACCAGCTCTCTCCAGGCTGTTTTCATGCAGCCAACCCCAGTCCTCTCCCTGGATCTCACCTCCAAAGCCTGAGCCTCAGCTCCCAGCCCCAAACCGTCCCAGCTGACAAGTGAGCAGAGAAGCCTCTCAGGCTGGTGAGTGCTGGTTGGTACTGATCCTCTCTGCAGGAATCTTTCTGCTTAGCCCTCTGCACCCTTGTTACAGCACTTTCCTCCACGGCTCTGAAGCTTCCTCCCTGCCACCCCCCATCTCTGCCAGTGAAAGGGCTTCCTAATGCATGGAAACTTTTTGTCCTTCACAGCTCCCTTCCAGTGGTGCAGGTCCCATACCTATTCTTTTGTCTGTTTTTTTCTTTTTTCTTTTGTCCTACCCAGGTACGTGTGGAGTTTCTTGCCTTTTGGGAAGTGTGAGTTCTTCTACCTACGTTCAGTATGTGTTCTGTAGGAGTTGTTTCACATGTAGATGTATTTCTGTTGTATATGTGGGGAGGAAGGTGATCTCCACGTCTTACTTTTCTTCCACCTTGAAGGTCTCTCTCTTGAATATTCTTAAAGCCACTGAATTATGTACTAGTATTATAAAAGGGTTCTTGACTTGGCAGCAGAAAGACGGCATCAAATCTGGTTTGTCCACTTCTGACCTGGGTGTCATTCGTCAAATTACTTGAACTTTAGGAGCTTCACTTCCTTCACCTTACTGGTGGTTTTGTAGAACAGGAATAGAGTACTCGATCTTCTAGCTCTAAGAGCTCCTTATTCTAATCACCTTTGCAGAGCTTTTTGAGTCAGTCCCCAACAAGGGTCCTCCTGCCTTGTTCATTGGAGCCAATAGAATGAGAAGGTGTTTGGTTCAGGAGCAAAGGAAAGTCTTATTCTTTGATTAAAGAAAGGATAGGAGCGAGCTCCCACTCTAGAGCACATACTCTCCCCAATAGGGAGCTTGATTGGTGTTGTGGTGACAAGATCCTGCCTTAGCTATTGAGCAGGGATTCCCCTTTGCTCTGTGGTTGTAACTGCCCTGTTAGGGACAGGACATACTCTTGAGTTGTTGCAGTAGAGGCTCTGAGATCTGTTTCTTAGTGGTGCAAGGTCGGCAGGATAGGAGCAGTCCTACTGGGAGAGAAGCCACTGAGTAGTCCTCCTCGGAATATGTGCACCTGTGAATGTGCTCTGTTGTGTCCCCTTTTGCCCATTGTGTGGGCACACAAAGTTCACTGTTGGCAATGCTCTCATTCCCACCTTAACTGTGGGTATGCTGGCAATTGGCCCTGGTGACTCTCAGGCATTGGTCCACCAGGCCTTTTGTGCAGATTCACTGAGGTCAGGTCCCAGGACTGCAGTAGTTGTGCACTTGTACCCACTATGGGAGCTATGGAGGCAGCTCATACTCTGGCCTGGCCCAATCCCAGTGTATACATGCCCACAAACCCCACAGCTGCTAAAGCCAGACCCATCTCAATTGCAAGAGCACTTGTCTTTTCATATGTTTTGCAGTTGCTGAATTTAAGAAGTTGTCAGTGGAGGTGTAACTCCCCAATTTGCACAGCTGTGAGGAGAGGTTTCAGCTCTTTTTACTTAGTCACAGGGCCCCTGAGGCTCAGCTGTGGTTTCAGCCCCACCTCTGCCTGTTCCCCTCATCTGAGTCTGTTCCAGAGGTTGCCAGAACATACAAGCCTGCCAGGCAGGAAGGAGCCGCAGTGGTGATCAGGGCAATTGCGCCACCCAGGTGGGAGGGTGCTGGGGTAGCAATTGGAATGCAAGAGCTCATCAGGTAGTGCTTGGTGTAAGCGGATCACCCAGGTTGAGGGGGGGCGGTTAGAGTCGGCAATGGCAGGGGCACTCGAGTCGGCTCCAGTGGTAGCCCTCCCAAATGCCAGTGGAAGCAGGGACCAGTGCTTGAGGAGAGAGGCTGCAATGGCAGCTCTGCTTTTTGTGTATCACTCAACAATGATGCTTCACTTCTGTGGTAATCCAGGCTTCCTCCACAAGCTTTCCTGGTTGTGGAGCTCCTCACTCCTGTTCCCTCAGGCTGTCCCCTCACAGTCAACTACAGTCCCCTCCTAAGGTCTGCTCTCCAAACCCCATGTTCCAGCACTCAGGCCCCATGTGCACTGGTGTACACCTGTCTCAGGCTGGGGCACACAGATCTGTGGTATAGACTATCTGTGTAGGTCACATTCTGTCCCATCTGCCACAGACTGGGCTGTTACCTCTTGTGATTATGAGTGGTATTCTTATGTGGGAACATCCTTATGTAATTTTCTTGTGCCCAATGTCTTTAGTGGGAGAGCTGGGCTTGATGTGGGTGCCAGTCATCTCTTTATTTAGAGTGTGTTGGCTGTATCACCTTGGTAATGGATGAGGCTGGTGATGGAGAAGCTAGAGCCTCTGCAGGGAGTGAGGTGGGACTTCCTCTCTGTTCAGTTTCCATCACTGCTCTGTCAGGGTAAGAGTTTGCTCCTACATTGCTGGAGTGGAAACACTGAGGGTCAGGCATGAGCTGGTTCTGTTCTCTCCAAATGTGTTTTTCCTTCTGTCCCTTCTGGGATATTTTCCCCAAAGGTGGGGCATGCTGACGCAAGTGGGGCTCATGTGCTTACAGAGGTTTGATGCTATGTCTGTGCAGGCATCTGCTGCTCCTCTCAGAGGCAACCCACAGTTGTGTCTTCTCCCTGGTTGTGACTGTCTCAGATCTAACACTGTGTTGTGGTGTGAAGTGAGTGGATCTGGACAGTTTTTTGGCTTAGGGTCGGAGTGCAGAGAGGCAGTTGTGAGAATTCTGGCAGTGTGGTCTGGAGTGCTTCTTGAGTAAGCACTACCACCCAGTTGACTTGGTTGGTTCTGCATCTCAAGGTCAAGTCTTTTGACTGGTCCTGGCCACCCTAGATCCAGTGCCAAGCTGTGGCATGGAGTGAGCAGGGCTGGGATATTTGCTTGGCTGGCCTGGGAAGTGCCGTGAGGTGCAACCACTAAGGCAAACCGCTCTCTGCCCTGCCTGGGGGCAAGCCAGCACCCATACACTCCTCATGATGGGAATATAAGCTTCTCCAGCCTTTCTATCTCTCCCACCAGTTCTTCAAGCAACCAAGGGGGCTTGTCTCCTACTTGTAGGACCCCAGGACTGGTACACCAAGTCTGTGGCTCAACCCACTTATTCCCCAGGGTATATGTCCACTTGTGTAATCTTCCTTGTCCTCTTAGTTTCCTCCCAGAGGTACAGATCCCAACCCAATTGCTTTGCTTCCCTTCTTTCTGATTATGTGTGTATTTTTCTTTCAGCCTTGGTTGTGCAAGTATCCTGCTAGGTTCCAGTTAATTGTCCATGGGAATTTTTCCACACGTGGATGTATTTTTGATATGGTCATGAGGGGAAGGTGAGTTCCATTTTCTCTTACTCCACCATCTTGATCTTCCTGTCCTGCATGAATCTTTTAAAGTGTCCATTTCATAAGGGTCAATTTGGATAGATAATATGATTTTTAAATCTAGTTAATTAGTCGCATATAAAATGTACCATGTCATCCTGGGTTGGATGTGAAAAAGTGAGGAAGGATGCTGGATTGTGGAAGAAGATTCCATATGTGGAATCTTTTTCCTTAAGATACCTTATCCACATTCCATAAATGTGACCATCTAATCCATGGACAAGCAGGGGGTATCCTGGTCAGCCCATGAATTAAATGATTGTAAAGTGTAATTTTTCATTTGTTTGGAGGGAAAAGATAAGTAGAAATTAAACTGTCAATATTTTATTCCATATTCCAAGGCATCACCACTTCAACCTCTATATTAAATTTGACTGACCTCCTGTCAAGAGAAAGGGTCAGTAGCCTTTTTCTGTGAAGGGCCAGATAGTAAATATTTTCATTTTGAGCCACACATTTTTTTATTGCAACTACTCAACTCTGCCATTGTAGTGTAAAAGCAGTCACAGATAATATATAACAATGAGTATGGCTGTGTTCCAGTAAAACTTTATTTACCAAAAAAAAAAAAAATGGTATTTTGTCAGATATGGAAGGAAACCATAGCTTGTCAATCGACGCTCTAGAGAACTGTAAACCTGGCCAACACAAATAAAATAATGAATCCCATGTTTACAAAGAAATCATTGGGGGAATAAAGTCTCTCTTTAAAATGAATGACTTAATTTAACTTCAAAACACCATTACAAATCCCACTGGGCTGGTAAACATTTATGCTGGTAATTGATGAGGTGATGTAGTTTCACTGTCCCTGATTTGTTCTGTTTCTCAATCATACACATACGTACACACATACACCCAATACCACCCCTTCCACACACAGTAGTGAGGTAGCTGCAATGTTTTTTAAATTAATGCAAAGATATAAAGGGAGTTTAAGTTGTGCTCTTATTGGTGCAGTTGTAACTTTGAGGCATGAGGAATAAAATAACTTTCCCAAATTGGTAGAACATCTTTTTTCTTTTAGCATCTATCAAAAGCTTAAACACACCATGAGAGGTTCTAGGAAATATGAATAGATTTGAATGAGGACAAATAAATACCTGAAGTGACAAGTTGCAATTAAAGGGAATTAACAAAATGGATCTTTGACATACTGATGTAGGAGGAGTTTTGTCCAATAAATTCCCCAACATTCTGTTGATGTTTTCCACACTTTCACCTCCCCTCCATTTACATCTTCTTTCATTATTTGGGTGGCTTTCTTCCTCAGTTGTGTAGAATCTTCAAGGCATCCAGAGCTCCCTACAATGGGACCCAACCTTGCACATTTTCACCTCCAAATTGCCACTTCTCCTCACTCTTCTCTTCCCATAATACAATTGTAAATATAGATGATAGCAACCATTTCCATTAGTGAGACTTCACACTTATAGCAAGATAGATGCAAGACTTAGCTAATAAAAATATAAAGAGAAACCATAGGTGCAGTGATTTTTGATATATAAGGCCAAAGTTATTGCTTGTGCAGTCTTTCACATGCAGTCAATTTTCCAATAGGTTTAGGCAAGCATGATAAAATGGACCAAACCACCTCATCACCTTGGACTTTGGGCTTAATAGACAGTTTTATATAAATATTTCTATTAACACCAAGAGTATCTTGCTCATGTGGCATTTTAGTAAAATAAGTTGCTACATAGGGATGAACTTCCCAGATAACTAAAATTGATTCTTTTAAGGAAAATGAGGAAAAAACACATTATTGTGTATTGCTTGCCAGGCATGATGTCAGATGTGTAATAACCTTGATTTATTTAGTTCTTCAATAATTATAAGAACTAAGTATTAATATGAAAAGTAAAAATTTTACAGAGAAGAAAATGCAGCTCTGAAAGGTTAAGTAACTTATCTAAAACCACAGAGGAAGAAGGGGCTGAATCTTAATTAAGCCTGGATAAATGAGCTTCAGAAAATTGAAACTTTATCACTTTTATCTTAGGTATATTTTAGAAAAAAAATCATAACCTAATTTTTCCTTAATATTTTATTTTATTCCAGTTTGCTAAACTTGCTTTTCTTCCTACTTCTTTTGTCCGTCTATTCCATGTAAGAGTAAGAATTGAAGAAATGACATTCCTCAGTCTCTGAAATACAGAAAAGTACAACAGATGTTGAACAGAATGTTGACTGTGAGGCAGATAGGAGTTCTAGCTTTGGGTGGAATTTGGCCTTGGTTTATTTGCTGCTGTTTATGTCAGAGTAGAATGTGTGACCTAATACTCCTTCAGAGACTAGAGTTACAGGGATGCTAATTCCTACCTCATAGCATTGTTGTGACAAGTAAGTAAAATTACTTGATAAAGTAGCTAGACATTGTAAGACTTTATCAAATGTTGCTTAATAGTATTGAACTTTGTTCAGAAAAATATAAACTTGACTTGAAATTAGCATCCGTTTCATTAGAAGTAAAGGAAGTCCTAGAACTTTTGCAAACTATGCTGAGTTAAGCATGTATAGCAGTCACTGGTAGTTACCTACCCAATATCCGTTTCCTTTTACTTACTTGACAGGGTATCCCTAATATTGTTTAAGGCAAAAATGTGTCTCATTAAACTTTCACCTTCCCTGCCCTTGTACTAAGAGTCCATGTGAACCAGTTCTTACCAATGAGACTAAGTAGATGGCTTAGTCTGAGTGTTCCTGGTAAGCTTTTGTCTTCAGAGAGTCTGAACACTCTGCTGAGTGTTCCTGGGTAAGCTTTTGCCTTCCTTACTGTTATTGGATCGATTTTTGTATCCTCTCCAAACTCATCTGTTGAAGCCCTAGTTTCCAGTGTGATGGTGTTTGGAGGTGGGGTCTTTGGGAGATAATTAGGCTTAGATTAGGTCATGAGGGTGGAGCCTTCATGGTAGGATCAGTGCCGTTATAAGAAGAGGAAGAGACAGACATCTCTCTTTTCTTCCCAAGGAAAGACCATATGAACACAGCGAGAAAGTGATTGTCTATAAGCCAGTGTTGGGAAACTTAATAGTCTTGTTCAGGCTTCAGAGACAACAATAAGTCTTTGACAAAGGCCCTGAAAGAAGCTACATCTCAAACTGCTGGACTATGTGCAGATCAGCAGAAACAGCGAAAGTAGGTCTTGAGAACCAACAGATAAAGAAGGGAGTAAGCCATGAAGTTTCCTGGACCTTGGGAATCTGGCCAGCTCCCAGAGATCAACAAACATTCTGAAACTCACAACTAAATTATCAAAGCATTATGATGATAGCCAGAGCTGCATATTTGCACATAAGCTGATGGTTAGCAGCTTGCTGCTTGACGTTAAAAGAAGGACTCCTTTGGACTGCACACTGAAGTGCACCTGTGGAGTGGATGCACTGCCAAGGACCTTCCCAATTGGGACTCCAGATTGCTGTTCCAGGGACTTCCCAGCATTGCTTGGGTCTGGATGTAGGTGTTTCCCCAACTGGTGATGTATACGCTTTTATTTCTATCTAGCTATATATTGCTTGTTCTCCCAACTTGGTGATGTAAGTTCTCCCAAATTGGTGATGTATGTACATTTACGTCCGTCTCTGTTTCTGTCTCTCTCTCTCTATATATATATATATTGCTTGTCCTTATATTGTAACTTACTACTAATATAATAAATTTCCTTATTTCTTGCTTATTAAAGTGTGGAATGGTTATTTTGCTGATGAATCTTCTGAACCTGAAGCTGAAGGTGAGTCTTTCAGCAAACAGCCAGGAAGAGACTTTTCACCAGACACCAAATTCCCTGGCCCCTTGATCTTGAACTCCCCTGCCTCCAGAACTGTGAGAATATAACTGTTGTTTAGGCCACCTACTATATTTTATTTTGCTATTGCAACCTAAATAGTCTAGGACCCTAACAACAAAGGATAGATGAAGCTGTTGCTACCCAATCCCCACTTCTTTCTGCTTTAACTGCAAATGTGATCTCCAAAGCTAAAGCAGACATCTTGTAATCAGAGAGTAACGTGTAAAAGCCAACATACTAAGGATGAAATATCAGAAAGACAGAAAGAACTTGGGTCCTTGGTGGTATTTTTGAGCAGCTAACATGTAATCATCTACTTTCAAACTCCTTCTTACCTGAAAAAATGAAATTCTTATTTATTTAAACTACTGCGAGTTGGGTTTCCCGCTAGTTGCAGCTTAAAGCATTCATAAAAGTGAGAAATGGCTATGGCTCATTATTACTCAACTTTATCCACACCAATAATTCAATTATTCTTTCTTAGCAATTTCAAAAGCAGCTGGATATAACAAATCTTCATTAAGTCAATCTTCTCAACAAATACATTTTTAAAGGTGTTAGTAACAAGGTAGAATCTCTCTTAAAAATAAGTTGTTTAACCCTCAAGTATTCTTTAATAAATTTTTTAAGGAACCCCTATTATTTAGAGAAATCACCAAATTTAATAATAACCTCTTCAGAAGCATTTCTTTAGGCTTTTTGTTTCTTTGGATACTACTTTACAGATGATACTAGTATGAAAGATATATTTTTATCAGCACCTGGGAGACTGTATTTTCAGGCAGTCTTCAGCCACAAAAAAGAAAAAGTTCTTTTCTCTGTAAAGAACTGATAGAATTGGGTAGATTTTGTTAATTGTTTTAAGGATCCAATATTGGGGTATCTGAAAATACAATTCAAACACCTGCATTTATTTATAAATTATTTGCAGCAGTCATTGGAGGCCTGCATTTCACCAATGTTTTACCTATACCTTTGCCTGTCTATGCATTCCAATAAATGACATTTGCATGAAATAACAAATAATGTTCATCGGGTCTTTAATTTTCATAACCTGGAATACTCTTGACATGTGTTGTTCATTTTAAATACTATTACACTGTTCCCCTGGTTTAGTTCTAATTACTTCACATTTCCCAAATCACCATCTAGTCTTGGATACACCAGGCACATGGACTTGGGGCTAAAGAACACCTGCGCTCTTTGAGAGTTTAGCTTTCTTCTCTTTTTAGATCACACTGGAGATAATTTTTTTTTTTAAGTTGTAACTACTCAAATTCTTGAGCTTTTGGATCAGGCACTCCAAGTACTTAGTATAGAGATCTGGGATATAGAGAACCAACCAGCAAACACTAACCAACTGACCAAACCAAACTCTTTGGCTTACACAGAAAATCAGCCAAAGTCAAAACTATGAAATAGGACATACTTCTTCTCAATGTCCTTCCCATTAACCTATTCTGTTCTCGCTTTCTTTTCGTGAAACTGAAGAGCCCAGTTGTTCAGGTTCTTCCTGTTGTCTGGAGCATTATATTTAAAATTTTTCTATACATTATGTTCCTACACACAGAAACATGCCTATGTTCTATTCCTTCAGTATTCCTCTCTTGACTAAGTGTCATATTGAAAGGGAACTTGACATGCTATTTAAAATAAGGCCTTAATATATTTATTTTCCAAAATTAGTTGAATTATAAAAAAGTGTGATTCCTTATTCAAAATAATTAAAAACCTTTGGGGTTCTAGTGTAAGGTATTAAGAGACACTTACAACTAGTGGAATTATTTGGGGAATGAGGTACATTCTTGTTTTCTCACAAATGTTCTTTAGATGGATTGTTTTCTAAATCACCTTAAAAATGGTCAAATTTACGTTAATGATTTCAGGTCCTGACCAATGGGAGATATAAAATTATAAAAACTATTTTTAAGATTATATATCAAGCCATAGAGAGATTTAGCTACTCTCCTAATTTTTTTCAAATGTCACACAATGACTTGTCAGTATGGATAAAACTGAATTTTCTCCAATTTTAATTTAGGATGTTCTCAGTAAATTACTATACACTTATGATTCTGTTGTCTTGCCATGGCCAATATTTATTGTGATACAGTCAAGGTCAGATTTTCAATTCTATAAGTGAGCAATTGCATGGAAACCAACAGTATTGGTTAAGAGGTGAGCAATCAGAGTCAGTCCCAAACACCTAGATTGACCATGCAGTTATTTCCTCTTAAGATGTGATCAACCTAACTCTTGATAAATATAAATCAGTGTTATTTAAATAGCATCTTGAAAGAACACTGTACCACCTTCTAAAAGCATTTGCCTTCAGCGGAATTGATAACTGAATGTCCATATACTCTGAATAATAAGACCATTGGAAGATCTGCTATAGATTTTGATGTGCAAAGAGTAATCATTTGAATTTACATAACATATACACTTAAAAAAAACCCTTTTAACTGAAATCCAGATAAAAAGAAAATAATTCTACGTTATAGTCTCAGGAGAGCAGTGGCTGAGTGGGTGCATGGAGTAGGAGAGCCTTAGAAACTTCAGTAGGTGTCCTGATGTTAATACTCGGATACAGATGTTTCCACTTCTGTGGCTAGAAAAAAGAAAACCAAATGTGACCATTTGTCAACACGTGGAGAAAACTTTAAAGAGATGATTGTGCATAAAAAATAAAAAAGATTTTCTAAACAGCAGTCTGTCAGAGAAAAAAATTACTCAATTAAAAAAAGGGAAACATTAAATGGAGATACAAAATTATTTTGAGGGTTGAAAAATCCAGTCAGTTAAAGTTTTGCAATATATAAAACGTTGTAATGCCTCTTTTCAAATGTTTTTTCTTTTTTAGGAAAATCCATAGGCTATCGATGGTATTGTCAGCAATGGTAAAAAAATCTTAGAATGGCTGAATGATTCTTCTAGATTCTATGATATTTTTCTGAACCTGGGATTCAAAGATCTGAGCAGCTCTATACTCCCTATGATTGAAAATATGGTGAAAACATGTGTCTAAACTAGTGACGTACTGATCTTTGCTCTTCTCTGTAGAGGATCCTGTAGAGGATCCATTTTTCACACTTTGTTGCTTTCAAACTTCAGAAATAAGGAGAAAATGGTCTTTATTTTCTCCTCTTATTGCTGTAGAAAGTGGAAGATACTTCAAAGAACATTTTATCTAAGCAGAATTTTTCTGTATTCTGTTGGTCTTACACAATAGTGTTTGAGTATATGTTTCCTGATTAGTATTTCTCATTAGGACATAGATAATAATCTGAAGAACTGCTGCTGGATATTTTTGGACTTCACATAAATATACATGAATGTGGATGGCAGAAAAACAGTAAATAACAATGAAACACTGAGTGATTAGAGTCTAATATGCTATGTTGTCAAGGGAGAAATGTGGGCTCAATTTCCTGTTGTAGCCTCTTATAACTCACCCAGATCTTAATGCCAAAGGGACTGAGAATTAGCCTCTGTAAATATGTTTGGTATTTTGCTTCCAAACCAGAGAAAGAGTCAGATTTCTAATTCCAGAATTATCCTTCCTCCTTATTTATGTTTTATGTTCATTTATGTTTTAAAGTATGTGATCAATTACACTGATACATTTCTGTGCAGTTGGAAGTTTTTAAAGGTCTTTCTAAAAAAAAGAGAAGGAAGATAGAAAAATGATACACAAATAAAAATACATTGTGTTCATCAGACACAATCACTAATCATTTCTAACTTGGAAAATGAGCAAATATTTAAAAAATTTCTCTTCTTTTGCAATCCATCTTTATGCCATGTGGCAAACAACCTCCTGTGCACTCTTGATTTTTGTCTCTTATTCAGCATGCTAGTGTTGCCTTTGCTGGCCTAAGTGTCTATGTTAATTCATAGACTACCCACTCCTTTCTTTGTCCACAGCTGTTTCCCTGAACAAGGTATTATGGGCTGGATTGTGCTGTTTATTTTATAGGCAGTGAAGCTGAGATGCAGAGATGGAGACATTGGCCTTGAGTTATGGCCTGACTTAATGCCAAAGACAAGAACTAATGGCTTTCTAGTTCCTAGCCTTATGAAATACCAGCATTTTTTTCCTCATCTTAGCTTCATAGTCTTTTCTTTAAATCAGGCCTAACGGCTTTACCACAACACTGAGTACCAAACACCTGCACTTAGCATCCTGTAGATGGGCTGTCAGGACTAGCAGGACAAGAATCTAAAATAAATGGTCAGGGAGAAAATCAAGATAGTGGAGTAGGAGGATACTGAGCTCACCTCCCTTACAACCACATCAAAAATACATCTACGTGTGGAGTAATTCTCACTGAAAGCTAACTGGAAACTGGCAGAAAGACTCTTCTACAAACACGGCTGTAAAGAGAGATACCCATGGAGTCAGGTATGAAGGAGAAAGAAGCAATCAGGTTGGGACCTGAGCCCCTAAGAGAGGACACAGAAGAGGAGAGGATATCAGAGGCTCAGAGACTCTCCCTGGGTAGTGAGCAGTGAGCAGTTTGAACCACATATTGGGCATTCCAGTACTGGGGTCTGATGTTGGGGAGATGAATCCCCTTAGCTGGTTTGAAAATCCGTGGGACTTACAGGACAGCTGTAAGAAACTTAGGCTCTGCTCTTGAAGAGTAGGCATGTGCTTGCTTACTCCTGGGAACAAGGCAGAGGAAGCAGATTGAAACTGCCCAGGGTTCTGGCTGGTTTCTAGCTACTGCCACAGTTCATGACCTGGCCTGTGCTGAGTGCCCACTCCGGCCCCTCTAGCTCCAGTGCATTTCCCTACTAGGATGAAGGAAGCTATTGTCTAGAAGAGTGTGTACTTGAGGGGATGGAGCCAGCTCAGACCCAGCACTGCATCTGAATAGGGGGAGGACAGCCATTTCTGGCATTCATGGAGGTGGCAGATTGGGAGCTTTCTCAAGCTCTAGCTGGCATGCTGAGACCATTCCAGTGTGTGTGCTGGTCTGTGTCAAGCACCCGATCCAGCATCTCTAACTCTGGTGCACTTTGCCACTACGACAAAGGCTGCCATTGTCAAGGAGAGTGCACAGTTGCTGGGGATGTAACTGGCTCAGACCCAGCACATCTGAATGGGGCAAGGGTGGCCACTGCTGGTCTCATAGAAGTGTCAGATTGGGAGCTATCTCAAGCTTTGACTGGTGTGTTGGGACCATCCCAGTGTCCACCTTGGACTTGCACCAGGTGCCCACTCTGGCCCTCTTCCTCCAGCACTGCTCCCCATTAGAACAAACATGATCATGTCAGATCCAGCTTCCCCACCAAAGCCACTGGGAACACAGAGTGCATAGGAATGCTCCCACACAAGGATACCCATTCAAAACTGGGATAGGTAATGTTTCATGTAGTTTCATAGAGGCAGAGAAAGTTAAACAAAATGAGAAGACAGAGAAATTTGTTTCAAATGAAAGAACAAGAAAAAAAAAACCCTGAAAACAAAACTTATGAGAGATAAATAAATTACAAAATAAAGAATTCAGAGCATTAGCATTACAAGAATGTTAGCTGAACTTGGGTAAAGAATAGATGAAAACAATGAGAATTTAAACAAGGAGAGAGAAAATATAAAAAAGAAACACTCAGATGTGAAGAATACAATAAATGAAATTAAAAACACACCAGAAGGAATTAACAGCAGACTAGGTGGTACAGAACAATGCATAAATGATCTGGAAGGTAGAATAATGGAAAACAAAGAGAAGAAGAGCAAATCAGAAGAGCAAAAAGAAAAGCAAATTTAAAAAATGAGAATAGTTTAAGGGACTTCTGGGACATCAAGCAAACTAACATTCACAATATAGGGGTCCCAGAAGGAGAAAAAAGAGAAAGAAAATTGTTGAAAATGTATTTGATAAAATTATGGTTGAAAACTTCCTGAACCTGAAGAAGAAAACAGATATCCATGTACAGGAATCACAGAGAGTCCCAAACAAGATGAACGCTAAGAAACCCACACCAAGACTATCATAATTAAAGTGGCACAAGTTAAAGATGAAGAGAAAATCCTAAAGGCAGCAAGAGAAAAATAAGGAGTCACATAGAAGATAACCCCCATAAACCTATCAGATGATTTTTCTGCAGGAACTTTTTAGACAAGAAGAAAGTGATTTGATATATTTAAAGTGATAAAAGGGAAAAATCTATAACCTAGGATACTCTAACCACCAAGATTATTATTCAGAATTGAAGGAAAGATAAAGAATTTCTCAGATAAGCAAAAACTAAAAAGAATCCATCAATACTGAACTGACCCCCCAAAAAGTGTTAAAGGGTCTTCTCTAAGTGAAATAGAAAAGACTAAAACAAAAAGCAAGAATTTACAAAAGGTAAAATCCCATTAGTAAAGGCAAATATATAGTTAAGGTTATGGATCAACCACTTAAATAAGTTACTATAAAGATTAAAAAGACAAAATTGTAAAATCAACTATAACTACAATAAACAGTTAAGGGATAAACATGGAGATGTAAAATATGACATCAAAAACAAAAAGTGGGGGAGGGGAGTAAAAAAAGTCGATTTTTTAGAATGTGTGTAAACTTAAAGACTGTGAGTTTAAAACAAGCAGGTATAGTTATAGGTCAACATATATAATTCCCATGGTAATGACAAATCACAACCCTATAATAGATACACAAAAATTATACAGAAAAAGATACAAGCATATCACTAAAGAAAATCATCAAGCCACAAGGGAAGAAACCAAAAGAAGAACAGAGAAAAGCTACAAAAACCATGAGAAAACAAGCAACAAAATGGCAATAAGTACATCCCAATCAATAATCACTTTAAATGTCAATGGATTAAATGCTCCAATCAAAAGACATAGAATGGATGATTGAATAAAAAAGATAAGACTCACCTATATGCTGCCTACAAGAGACACACTTCAGAGCCAAAGACATACACAGACTGAAAGTGAGGAAATGGAAAAATATATTTCATGTAAATGGAAATGAAAAGAAAGCTGGAGCAGTAATACTCATGTCAGACAAAGTAGACTTTAAAACAAGGTCTACAGCAAGAGACAAAGAAGGGCATCATATAATGATAAAGGGATCAATACAATAAGAGGACATTACACTCATTAATGGATAAGCACCTAATACAGTATCACCTAAATATACAAAGTAAACATTAACATACATAAAGAAAGAAGTTGACAATAATACAATAGTAGTAGGTGATATTAAAACCCCACTTACATCAATGAACAGATTGTCCAGACAGAAAATCAATAAGGAAACAGTGGTATTAAATGATACATTAGACCAATTAGATGTTAATAGATATCTACAGGACATTCCATCCAAAAGGAGAATAATATACATTTTTCTTAAGTGCATATGGAATGTTCTCTAGGATAGATCACATGCTAGCCACAAAACAAGACTTAGCAAATTTAAAAGAACAGAAATTATATCAAGCATTTTTTCCAACCACAATAGTATGAAACTAGAAATCAATTACTGGAGAAAACTGGGAAAAACACAAATTAACGGGACTAAACAACATGCTACCAGTAAACCAATGAGTCAATGAAAAAAATCAAAGAGGAAATTAGAAAATACTTGAGTCAAATGAAAATAAAAACACAACTTTCCAAAATCTATGGGACACAAATATAACAGTTCTAAGAGGGAATAACGATACAGGCCTACCTCAAGAAACAAGAAAAATCTCAAATAAACAATGTAACCTATCATATAAAGGAATTAGAAAAAAGAAAAAACAACAAAAAAGCCCTAACTTAGCAGAAGCAAGGAGATAAGATCAGAGAGGAGATATATATATATATATATATATATATATATATATATATAATCTCCTGGAAATATATATTTATATTTCCTGGAAATATCTCTCTCTCTATATATAATATACAGACAAAAAAAAAAGCAATCAAAAATCAATAAAACTAAGAGCTGGTGTTTTAAAAAGATAAACAAAATTGATAAGCCTCTAGTCAAGCTCACCAAGAAGAAAAGACAGAGAGCTCAAATAGAGAAAATAAGAAATAAAAGAGGAGAAATTACAACTGATACAACAAATACAGGGATACAACAAATCATAAGAGAATTCTACAAACAGTTATATGCCAACAAATTGGAAAACTTAGAAGAAATGAGTAGATTTGTAGGAACATATGTCTTCCAAGACTGAGTCAAGAAGAAATAGACAATCTGAACAGACCAATCACTAGTAGTGAAATTGAATTAGTAATTTAAAAACTCCCACCAAACAAAAGTTTGTGACTGGATGGCTTCACAGTGGAATTCTACCAAACATATAAAGAAGAATTAATGCCTATCCTTCTCAAATTATTCCAAAAGTTGAAGAGAAGGGAACAATTCCAAATTAATTCCTTGAGGCCATTATTACTTTGATACAAAAACCAGAATGAAACACTTTAAAAAATGAAAATTACAGTCCAATATCCCTGAAGAATATAGATGCAAAAACCTCAACAAAATATTAGCAGTCTGAATTCAAAAAAATATAAATTTTTATGATCCTTTGATCATTCACCATGAGCAAGTGGGATTTATCTTGGAGATGTAAGGATGGTACAATATTTGCAAATTAATCAATGTGTTACACCATAGTAACAAAAGGAAGGATAAAAATTACATAATCATCTCAGTAGATTCAGAAAAAGCACTTGACAAAATTCAACATCCATTCATGATAAAAACTCTCATTAAAGTGGGTATAGAGGAAACGTATCTCAGCATAATAAGGGCCATTCAAGACAAACCCTCAGCTAACATCATACTCAATGGTGAAAAACTGAAAGCTTTTCCTCTAAAATCAGGAACAAGACAAGGATGCCCACTCTTGCCACTTCTATTTAACATTGTATTGCAAGCCTTAGCCACAACAATCAGACAAGAATATATAAAAGGAATCCAAATTGGAAAAGAAGTAAACCTATCACTATTTGTAGATGACATGACACTATATATAGAAAACCGTAAAGAGATCCCCCCAAAACAATTCGAACTAATCAATTAATTCAATACAGCTGTAAGATACAAGACTAATATACAGAAATCTGTTGCTTTTTATATACTAATAATGAACCATCAGAAAGAGAAAGCAAGAAAACATCCTATTTACCATCACATCAAAATAATACTTTGATATATATTTAGCCGATGATGTGAAAGATCTATACTCTGAACACTATAAGACATTGATGAAAAAAAATTGAAGACTATACTAATATATGGAAAAATATCTCATGCTCATGGATTGGAAAATTAATATTGTTGAAATATCTATACTACCCAAAATAAAATACAAATTTAATGTAATCTGTGTCAAAATACCCATACATTTTCTCAGAACTAGAACAAAAAAATCTTAAAATTTATGTGAAACAACAGAAGACCACAAATAACCAGAGTAATCCTAAGAAAAAAGAACACAGCTGGCAATATCATTATTCAAAGCAATGAGGTACTGGCACACACACAAAAAATCATGTAGATCAAAGGAACAGAACAGAGCTTAGAAATAAACCCATGCACTTAGGTCAATAAGTGGTGCTGGGAAAACTGGACAGTTACATGTAAAAGAATGACTTTAGAACATTTGCTCACACCATATACAAAAATAAACTCAAAATGAAATAAAGACCTAAATGTAAGACTGGAAACCATAAAACTCCTAGAATAAAACATAAGTAGAACACTCTTTGACATAAACCATAGCAATATTTTTTGGCTATGCCTATTTAGGCAAAGGAAATAAAAGCAAAAATAAAGAAATGGGACCTCATTAGATTTAAAAGCTTTTGCACAGCAAAGCAAACCACTGACATAACAAAAACACAACCTATTAAATGGAGAAAATATTTACAAATGATATGACCAATAAGGGATTAACATCTAAGATATATAAACAGCTCATACAACTCAATATCAAAAAGCAAACAACCCAATTTAAAAAATGGGCAGAAATCCTGAATAGACATTTTTCCAAAGAAGACATAGACACGGCCAACAGGCACTTGAAAAGATGCTGAATATCACTAATCATCAGAGAAATGCAAATTAAAACCACACCTGTCAGAATGGCTATCATCAAAAAGTCCACAAATAATGAATAATGTTGGGGAGGATGCGGAGTAAAGGGAAACCTCATACTCTCTTGGTGAGAATGAATTTGGTGCAGCCAACAGTATGGAGTTTCCTCAAAAAACTAAAAATAGAACTACCATATGATCCAACAATTACACTCCTAGGTATATATCCAAAGAAAATGAAAACATTAATTCTAACACATACATGCACCCTGATGGTCATAGTAGCATTATTTAAAATAGCCAAGTAACATAGGTGTCCATAAATAGATAAATGGCTATAGAAGTTGTGGTATGGGTATATATATATATATATATATATATATATATATATACATCCATGCAACAACATGGATGGGCCTGAGAATTTTATGCTTAGTAAAATAAGTCAGAGAAAGACAAATAAAGCATGTTGTCACTTATATGTATAATCTAAAAAATAAAATGAATGAATATAACAAAACAGAAACAGACTCACAGATATAGAGAACAAATTAGTGATTATCAGGAAAAGGAAGGGCAAGATGGGGTAGGGGATTTATATTATGTATAAAATAAATAAGTTACAAAGATATATTGTACAGCACAGGGGATATATACAATATTTTATAGTAACTTTAAATGAAATATATTCTATAAAAATATTGAATCATTACGTTGTACACCTGAAACTAATACACTATTTTAAATCAACCATATTTCAATTAAAAAGAAAAATGGAAAAATATAAAAGTAAAATAAAACAGTAGAATAAAATAAATGGTCTGAAGCCTGCTTCAAGAAGACAAATTGGCCTTATGATTTTAATTCCTGTTTTTTTCCCAAATTCCACTGACATGGACAAAGGAATATAAACATGGAAAAATCTGTATGAATTGCAAAACAAGGAAGAGTGCCCTTCTCATGCCAGAGGAATTTCAGTAATATACATTCAAGTTACCCCAAGTTCCAGAATGGGCTCTCACCAAACTGTGAATCACTGTGTAAGAGCTAGCAGGAGCAAACCCTTGAGAAGTTAGGGTGGAGAGCAAATCTTAGTTCTTCCACAAACTGTGAGGATGAGTTGTGCCACGAAATAGTGGTAGTCATCTGCATGCATTCTCAGCTAACATTTAACACAGAAGACATGAGCTTTAGGGAGCTGCCATCATTGGGAATGTTTCTCTCTCAGGACTAGACTTATATGTAATACTTTTATAATATTGAGAGTAGAATGTCAGGGTTTCAAAATCAGAACCTGTCTAACGGTTTTCACATACACTGTATCTCTTACTAAATGCAATGCCTACACAATATTATACCCTTTCCTCTCCTTTTAGTCCTCAGCTTAAAGGTGGGAGTCTTTACTTGGCTGAAGTTTCTTTGCTTCAGAGCCGAATGTTCCCATAGTGCTAGAAGGGTGATGAGAGTGTCTAGGCCTTATGGCTGAATTTCAGTGGGCTTGACTGGGCTTCTCTTCCAGCAAGTTGGAAGCATTGCTCTGAACTTAAACTCTTTTGCTTGGGCTCAGAGGGCAGAGATTTTGCTGATATTGAAATATATTTATAGCCTTTCAGTGCTTAATACCAAAAGACCTCTTTTCAAATAAAGATCTAATAAACCTGCCTAGTTGGATCTCATTTGATTTCAACAAGCTAGCTTCCCTCTTGATCCATAAGGAAGTCATCAACATCTGTATGTTTCCTAATGAAAGACACAGCATACATGAGATTTGCATATGTGCTTTAGTCTTTCTCAGTACATCCATGCAGTTGTCTTGCAAGAACTTTATCATAGCTGGTCTAGGAATGATGGTTTTTACACAAAACATAAAAATATTTTACATAAAATAATTTTAAAATACTTTTCCAAAAAGTGGAAAAATCATTCCATGGTTGTGCCAAGGGGAAAATTTGGCACCTTTTGGTGTTTTCCTGATGGTCCCCAAAAAGAACGAGCTAAGTATAGCAGGTGGTCCTGCCCATGTCTTGCTTCTAATAAATCATGTCCATTAGAAAAGGGAAGACAATACTCTTGTTCATTTTGAGACTTAAGGGCACACTGAAAAGAAACCCTTTACCACAGCTATAGAGTTCCTGACCTGAGGCAACTTCTGTCCATCCCCAGCTTCTGTGTCCTAACAAACAATCCAACTCTAATCTATTGAAATAGACACAGGAAATCTGAAACCTGCCTTATTTCCCTTATATGGGCCACAAAGAGTTTACAAAGAACAGACAATCTTTTTAAAAAGTCTCCTGTCCTAATTCTGGACAATAGACAGTTCTTTCCTCCCATCTAACCACCCACACTTTAAGGATGGAAAAAGTAGAGAAATATCAACAGACATACAAAAAAGTCTCATCCCTTCATCAGAAAGGAATTTAAAGAATCAGAGTAAAAATCTGCCTATGAAGCAAGCTTACTACATGGTACTAGAGATAACTGCAGAAACTTTATTCTGTGCTTTTGAAAAGGCTTAAAAGGGCATTGCATCTATGAAAAGGGAACACTTTAAGTTAACAAATGATAAAAAACGCATCCTCTTGCTTTATAATATAAAAATACTTTATAATATAAAAATGGATCTTTTCTATGCTTTTGAATTTTATCAGTATTGAACAGATACAGCAATTGTATGCTATAGAAGAAAGGTAAATGTGAACACCAGGACACAGAGGAAGTTCACAATGATATAGGATGTTTACCATGAATTAAGAAAGAGTCATGATGAACTTATTCAGGAGATCAAATATAATGGGACTTCCAGAGGGAGAAATAGAGCTGGTACTGAAGAAACAGTAATCAAAGAAAAAATTACAAAATTTCCTGAGGCTCAAGAGAGACTTGAATCTTCACATCAGTTATGTAATTGGGAAAAATAATTAAAATTATCCCTGTTTAGAAAATCTTCCTGGAATTTCTGTATTCAGGCAAAAATTTCTGGCAGCTACCAATCAAACTTTTGTTTGAAAATATTCACTTCCAGAAGACAATGACACAGCACTGCCAGAGTTTTGCAGCAAAAATCACAGTGACCCAAGTATTATATATCCATCCAAAGATTACTTATGTACAAGAACAATAGAGAAACATTCTGAGATATGGGAAGAAATCAGAAAGTGAATTACCAATGTGCAACTCTTGGAAATATAAATCAATAAAATATTTGCAACTAACTGAGAAATGCATTGAAATGAAGAACTTAATGAGAAAGATTGGGGAAAAAAATAAATAACAGTTAGAAACAAAACCTGTAAAACACAGAGGTAAAGCTAAGTAGTTATTGCTATTATTATTTTAGGATTATTGAAAAAATAGAAATACAATGGAAGAAATAGTAAATAACAACTTTAAACTATCCCTGATTATTCCTACAAAAGCTAGGAGGTGAGGTAGTATGGTGAGGATTGCTCATTGTTCACAAAAATCAATTCAGCTCTCCTGCCACAGAAATGGAAGCTGGGCCTATGGTGGACTACATTGTTTGTTAGACTATACTTAACTCTTCTGGATATATGTGTTTGTATGACTATCATTTTGTAAAAGAATGAGAGCAGAAGAGACAGATTCCACTTCCAGGTCTGAAACTTAAAACACCAGGCATGCCGTTTTGAACATGGAAGTGATCCAGCTTTAACCATGAAGATGGCAACAATGTCGAAACTTATGAGGGACAATGCCTTGAAAGGAACTTGGGTTCCTCATTAAATGAGGAGCAAGGCCGTTCTTATCTGGACCATTCACATTTGGTCTGTTCTGTGTGTGAGAAATAAACTTCTTTCTTAAGCCGTTTGCTATGGGGTCTTTTTGTTATAATAGATAGGTTTTATTAGTTTTATGGCTTATGTACGTCATGTGAGAGAAAAAAAAGTGTACATAAAGCAATGCACAAAACTATTCATGTTGATATAAGGTATAATCTAAACATATAATTTTAAAATAATAATTGGATCATCTTACACATATTTTTATGCAAATTGATTTTTTCCCAATAAACAATACTTTTTTGGCCGTCTTCCATGCCAATATATAAAGAGTTATACATTATTTGTAACTTTCAAATAATGCTCTGTATCATGGTGGTTCCATGATGTATTTAATTCTATTTTCCTCTATTTGTGCATTGTATTTTCCCCTAATATTTTGCTATTGCAAATTATTCTACAGTGAAATGTTTTACACACATATGTAAGAATTGCTGTAGAATAGGTAGTCTAGTAGTGGAATTTCTGGTTTAAGGGTATGCACAAAAGGAGCTGCAAAACTGAACTTTGGAGACTGGCAGAGTCAGAGGTGGGTGTTCTAAGCAGTTCTCACAGCTGCTTGTTCTGCTGATGGTTAAGCCTGGCTAGAGTCTACGGCTATAGTGTAACTCAAGATTTTTCTCTCTTGGCTTGGTTGGGGCCCCATGAAGTCCCTGACTAATTCAGCCCTACTTCAGATTCCATTTGCTGCAGGCCCCTGAGTGAATGCTGCACCCTCCATCAGTCTACTGAGTGGATTTCACACTAGCTTCTGTGGCAGAGCTACTTCATCTTGCTATAGATGTAAGATTGGCCTCCATGGCAAGCCTGGTAATTATTAGTGTCCATACCAGCTGGGACTTGGGAGTGGACTGAGATGGCTAAGCCTCCTGCTGGATAATACTGCACCACTACAGTTTCTAAACTGGTGTGGGGCAACAACTCCCCTTTAGACTTTATTTAATAATAAGTTACACAATATACCTACCCCTCTCTGAGTTAAAGCCCAGAAATGGCAAAGCAGGCCACTCATCTGACCATTTTAACCCTTGACATACCCTAATACCCATCTCTCAAAACAACTCCTCCCTGGAAGGTGCACATTTCCTTTCATTTTCCCTCTGTAATAGCTTCCCTCTTCCTGACTCCTCCTAAGCCTATCAGAGTACAGGTAGATTCCCTCTAGATTAGAAAAGAAATTTATGAATTAAGTTCTACAATCTTGATTGTTATTATACTAAAGAGGGAGATGAAGGAATTTGGATATTATCTCCCTTTCATGAGAAGGGATACACAATATTTTATATATTTCATTTCCAGCTCTGTCTTCAGGGCTGAGTAAGCTTCCAGTAAAATTTTTGGAATAAATGAAAAAAATTAATATGTATATGTTGACATTTTCATTGGTTTTTCATTATGCATACAGGGTTTTCATACAGAAATATTTTAGTTTTTTCTGTAGCCAAACCTATCAATTTTTTCTTTTATGGTGTTTGAGTTTCAAGCCTTCCTTAGAGAAGTTTTTCTAATGTCATAATATTTGTCATCACATGAAAAAAGAAAAGGCAACAGACTCACAGACATAGAGAACAGACTTGCAGTTGCCAAGGGGTAGGGGTAGGGGGAAGGGGTGGATGGGGAGTTTAGGATTAGCACATGCAAACTATTATATATAGAATGGATAAGCAACAAGGTCCTACTATATAGCACAGGGAACTATATTCAATATTCTGTGATAAAGCATAATGGAAAAGAATGTGAAAAAATTTACATATGTATAACTGAATCACTTTGCTGTATAGCAGAAATTAACACAACATTGTAAATCAACTATACTCCAATAAAATAAATTTTAAAAAAAGGCAACACTGGGAAAACTGGTAAAAACTGAATGAAGTCTGGTAATTAGTTAATAGTAATGAACCAATGTTTTGATCATCAGTTTTGACAAATGTACCATGGTAACATAAGAGGTTAACAATAGGGGAAATTGGTGAGAGGTTTACAGTTTACAGTTTATGGGATTCTTCTATATTATGCTTTTAACTTTTTTGTAGATTTAAAATTATTCTAAAGTAAAGGTTTATACAAAAGTTTATATTTTCTCTGATCATGTTTATAGTTTTGATTTTAGTTTTAGGTTTTAAGACCACATTGAAATGACTTTGCTGTTGTTATTGTATTGTGTGAAGTAGAACACCTTTTTCTTTTTCCCTTATGGACAGTCAGTTGTTCTGGTTTGAAATGCTGCTATATAATATATATTCTATAAGGGAAGTGCACTCTTTTTTCAAAAATGTTTTAACTCTTCTCATATATTTCTTCTTCCAAATTGATTTTATAATCAGCTCATCAATTTCCATGGAAATCCCCATTGTTATTTTTACAGAGATTATACATGTAAATATAGATTTATAAAATTTATAAAATTTTATTGCATTGAATTAATATATATATAACATCCCTCATATATTCAAAGCTATTATAATCAATAATAAAAAAGAAAATATTCAAAGTACATGAACAGGCAAGCTAGCTGATGAGAAATCAGAAGACCAATGGTATACAAAACCTATATAAGAAATTTAAAGCTAAAGAATAATTAATAAAATACAAATTAAAGTATAAAGAGTTAGCTGTGTTCTTTTTTCATGTGGAAAGATTAAAATGAGCAATAATGCCTGTCTCTAGCAAGAATGAAGTGAAATAATGTCTCAAATATTGTTGGCAGAAAATTAAATTTGGTAGAATCTTTCTGGAAAACAAATTGGTAATTTCTTTTGAATTCTCAACATTTTAAATATTCATTTATTAAGTATATATACTTCTAAAGATTCCTCAAAGGAAATAATCATGGAAAATATAAATTGTAAAAATATATCCTACAATATTGTTTTATAATTGTGAAAGTAACCTAATTTTACATTATGCATGGTTGATTAAAATTTGTTATATATGTACAGTGGAATATATATATATATATATATATATATATATATGTACATATATCCACACCATGATAATCTGAACATAGTATATTTAGTCAGAGTGCCATGAGGTTTACTCATATGTGAATGAGAAACAAGATATATAGATTTTTCATGGACTAAAATAGGAGAGATTTAAAAAGGTAAATTTGCCTATGTCTCTGGAACGGAATCTTTTTCTCCCCTTGGGTAAGCTGAAAGACTGAAAGCCATCAAAGAGGGATGTTTGTCCTTGAGCAAAGGGAAAGAGTTATCAGGAAAGGCAATTTCAATTATTTTTGACTTTTATAAGAAACCCTATGATTCATATATGGGGCATAAATGATGTATTTTTAATCTGTTGGCTGCAGGTATCCGTCCATTGATACTAACACCTTATTTAGTTCAGCCAGGTCTATACCACTCCTAGTGTTATGATTTCTCGGTCTCCCCTTTTAGTAAATCTCTGCTCCCAGGGATACTGAGTTGACTGTGAGAACTTCAGTCTTTTTCAATGCACCATTATCAGGGGGATGTTGTGTTGGGATAACACTACTTACTAATGCTTTAGTACCAAGGTATCAGGAAGTAGGGAAGCAAGAAGTATAGGGACAACAAAAATAAAAATGTTGGAACCCACTTCATATCCAGTGTTTTAATTGGGCTAAGCCTAACAAAAGATCAGTTTCCATGGTTTAGTTTGACCAATCTTGGAAAACTAGGTGGCACTTTCTTTTAGTTTTAGTTTGAATTTCTTTCCTTTAATGTTCACATGGGCAAAATAACATATATTATTAATTTTGAAGACTTGGCATTGACTGGCCAATAAACAGTCAAGTACAAATCTATTATATAGGTTTTCTTTTATCAATGAGTTTATGCTTGTCTGGATTTCAAAGTTTGAGCCATTTCATTTGTTATCTAGGTGGTAATTAGGGAAACACTTCAGCACATGCATTTTTGTACACGAATTTGTATCCATAATATAAATTCTTTTATAATCTGGGGAAATTCAAAGTCTCAGATCTCACCTATTGAATTCATATATTTGGGCTCTTAGAGAAATATGAGTAACAGGGGTAGGTGGTGGGTGAGTGCTAATGGTAATTCAATTGTGTATGCTAAGCATGAGAGAGTCATCTAATTACAAAAAGAATATTCCTGGTGGTACACATTAAAGGAACATAAATGTATTGTTTATGATAATAGGTCAGTGCCTATTGCTCTCTGGATTTAATTAGTCTCATTGTGGAAGACAAACACCTTAGATGAAACTAAATATATCCTGTACTGATTTCTAAATAGCTTCTTGATAAAATAACTGGACTATAATCATTCTTAACCCTGATGTTTCTTGAGTTTCTATATAGGCTCTGGAAAATATGAGTGCCAGCAGTTAATTTAGAGGACTAAGGTCCAATTAAGATGTGTCAGGGCTAATAATATTCCTGTACTGAATATATAAGGGAAAGTGATGATTCACCCTTTAGTTCTTGGGTGAAATGTAGTGTTATTTGGACTTTGGGGTATGGCTATAAAATCCTTACTAGAAAGATCTGAGGTGGGGTGACAAATCCAGCAGCTGGAAAAGTTGGCAGTCACTCTGAATGGGAAAGGTGAATTAGGGAGTTCAGAGTCTTTATTGGAATAAAGACAACCAAGAAAAAAGTAGAAAAAACTGGGGAAGGGGAATCATAACACTGATTCAACATAAGGGTAAGTGGCAGGCAGTAAGAAAAGACAAATTAAATGTAAGTCCTTTGTCCTAAGCATGCATTTTGATGTAAAAGTCACTGGGTTAAACTGTCTACAATTCACTATAGTGGCAGCTATTTTTTCTTCTTTTAGTGAGCCTTAGAGTTTGACCTCCAGAGGGAATAGACATGCAGATGGTAGATCCTGAGCAGTGTTTACATCTGAAACAAGAATCCATGGTTTTATCACCTGTATTTTAAGAGCAGGATTTGTGATTAAAAACACCTGATATGGTCCCTTTAAGGCAGGCTTTTATTTCATTTTCAATTTATCCTCCCTCCTTGTTTGGTGTCACGCAGGTGTATGTCTGGGTATACATGTAAGTGCAGTTTACACTTCTTGGAATCATGTCTTTGATATTAATTTTGTTAGAACCTTGAAAAGTCAGAATTGAGTAAGGCAGAATCTGTCAGAGGTTTAGTGAGTTTGTATCTCATAGTTTTTTCCTCTGTAATAATTTCATATGGTAAGAGTTTAGGGAATTTTGTCAAGTAAATCATAGTTTCTTTAGGGTAGAGTTAGAATTTTAGGCCAAGATAGATTAATTTCTTTTGAAAATTGTGAAAGTCTTATTTTATTTTAAAAATTACCATCCAGTAAAATTGCATAATTCAATGCATTGCAACATATGGATAAATTCATGTAACCACCACCATAATCAGGATGCGGAACAGTTCTACCACTCCCAAAATTTTTCTCATGGTGTCTCTTTATGGCCATCCCACCCAACCCCTGGAAACCACTATAGTTATGTCTTTTTGAGAATGTCATATAAACAGAAACAAACAATATAAGACCCTTTAAATTGCCTTGTCTAACTCAGCATAATACCTTTGAGATCCATTGGAGTTGTGTGTCAATAGTCCATTTATTTTTATTGCTGAGTAGCATTCCATGGTATGGATGTTTGTTTATCCATTCACCTGTTGAAGAACATTTGGATTTTGTCCTGTTGAGGTAATTATGAATAGATTTGCTATAAGCATTTATGTACAGGTGTTTGTGTTATCAGAAACTGGAGGAAAGGCTATCTCTGTTATAAAGTGACAAAGAACTTGGTTGAATTGTGTTCTTGTGTTTTGCGGAAAGTAGAACTTGTAAATCATGAACTTAGATATTTAGTTGAAGAGATTTCTAAGCAAAGTGTTGAAGGTATGCTCTGGTTTCTTCTTGCTGCTTATAGTAAAATATAAGAGAAGAGAGATAAATTGAAGAAGATATTGTTAAGTAAAAAGGAACCAGAACTTGAAGATTTTGAAAATTCTTAGCCTATCTATATTGTAAAATATAAGAAAGCATGTTCTAGGAAGAACATCAAGAGTGTGATAGCAACTCTTAAAGAGATTGCAGGCGTGACTCATGTATCCAATCAATCATCCTAGCAGAAGCAAGGAGTAGAGATGTGGTTATCCAGGAAAGATCTGTAGAGGACCTTCTTTTTTGATGGCTTGGATTCCTGTAACTTGAATTAGAGACCAACAAGGATTTCGAGAGTTTTATACCAGCAGAAATGCTGCCAATTTAGACTGAAGAGAATGGGACAGAATGAAATAAAGGAAGGATGCTGGATTTCTGGGTTTCTACAGGACAGACCAATAGAGCTATTTGGGTATGAACATATGTTATTACAAAGAAAAGGGAAAAATGACCATGAAGGTGGTTTAGAGGTCAGCAAGGTATTCACTGCCACCATGGACACATAGAGCACAGGTCAGGGGATGAGGTTTCTCCTCAGCTTCTGAGGGCAGGACCACTTCCTAGGTTTCAGAAGGTGGGGTTATCTCCCCAGTGTCATCAGACTAGGTTACTTCTACCTAGGGATGAGGGAGCAAGGCTGCCACTCTTGTGCTCTCAAAAGTCAGGGCCACATCAGTTGGACCGAAGGACAGAGCATTGGGCCAAAAGAATTATTATCAAGCCTTAAAATCTAATAGGATTTACCCTACTAGGTTTAAGACTTGTTTGAGACCTGTGCTCCCTTTCTTTTAAGATTTCTCCTTTTTGGAATGGGAATGTCTACACTATGTTTGTCTTGTCACTGTACGTTAAAAGCAGATAATTTGTTGTCTGGATTCACAGGTTTAAATTTGGGAAGGTATTTTGCCTCAGGATGAATTATATCTCAAAGTCTCACTCACAATTGATTTAAATGACATTTTTGACTTAGGATTGAGGCTGGGATGGGTTGTCTTTTGTGGTTAGAGGGATGAGGTGAATGCATTTTGCATGTGAAAAGAACATGAGTTATGAGGGGAGAGAAAGTGAAGTGTTATGGGCTGAATTATGTCCCCTCCAAATTCGTATGCTGAAGTCCTAACTCCCAGTATCTCAGAATATGACTGTATTTGGAGATAGGGTCTTTAAAGAGTTAAAATGAGATCATTAGGTTGGGTCCTAACCCAATATGGCTGGTGTCCTTTTAAGAGACAATTTGGACACAAAGTATAAAGAGAAAACCATGTGAAGACCCAGGGAGAAGATGGCCACCTATAAGCCAAGGAGAGAGGCTTCAGAAGAAACCAACCCTACCAGCACCTGATCTCAGGCTTCTAGCCACTGGAATTGCAAGAAAATAAATTTCTGTTGTTAAAGCCATCCAGTACGTTGTATTTTGTCATATCAGTCCTAGGAAACTAATGCAGTTAATTTCCATTACTCTAGGGTAAATACCCAAGAGTGAGATTGGTGGGTCATAATGTTAAGAGTATGCTTTACTGGGGCTTCCCTGGTGGCACAGTGGTTGAGAGTCCGCCTGCCGATGCAGGGGACACGGGTTCATGCCCCAGTCTGGGAAGATCCCACATGCTGCGGAGCAGCTGGGCCCGTGAGCCATGGCTGCTGAGCCTGCACGTCCGGAGCCTGTGCTCCACAACAGGAGAGGCCACAAGAGTGAGAGGCCCACGTACCGCAAAAAAAAAAAAAAAAAAAAAAAAAAAAGAAAGAGTATGCTTTACTTTGTAAGAAACTGACAAGCTATTTTCTAGAGTGGTTGTACAATAGCATTTTCCTTTCCCACCAGCATTGTATGAGAGCTCTAGTTGCTCTGTTTTCTTGCTAGCACTTGGTGTTGTCAATATTTCTTTTTTAATTTAACCATTCTAGTAGATATGTTGTGGTATCTCATCATGGTTTCAATTTGCATGACTAATGAAGTTGAATATCCTTTTACGTGTTTGTCCTTATATCTTCCTTGATAAAGTGTCTGTTCAGGGTTTTTTGCCTATTTTTGTATTTTTGGGTATTGTATTATTTTTATTTATATATTATAGATACAAGTTTTTTGTCAGATATATGATTTGTAAATATTTTATTCCAGTCTGTAGCTTATTTTCACCCTCATAATAGGGTCTTTTGAAGCACAAAACTTTTACATTTTGATGAAGTCCAGTTTATCAATTTTGTGTTGTATGGATTTTTGTTTGTTTGTTTGTTTTAGTGTCATGGAAAAATTGTTTCCTTAAAGCTATGCCACAAAGGTTTTCTCCTATGTATTCTTCTAAAAGTTTTACAGCTTTCCATTTCACTTTTAGATCTATGACCCACTTACATTTTTTTAATTGAGGCACAGTTGACTTACAATGTTGTATTAATTACTGCTGTACAGCAAAGTGATTCATTTATGCATATATATACATTTTTAATATATTCTTTTCCATTATGGTTTATCAGAGGATATTGAATATAGTGCTGTGCTACACAGTAAGACCTTGTGGTTTATCCATCCTATATATAAAAGCTTACATCTGCTAACCCCAACCTCCCACTCCATACTTCCCCTAGCCCCCTACCCCTTGGCAACCAACAGTCTAGTCTCTATGTATGACCCATTTTGAGTCAATTTTGTATAAAGTGTGAGCATAGGCAGACCTTTTCCTAGTTATTCAATCAAAGACTAATCTAGGTGCGGCTGTGAAAGGATTTTGCAGATATAAATTTCCTAATCAGTTAATTTTGAATTAATCAAAAGGGAGAATATCTTGGGTGGACTCGACATAATGAACTGAAATCCTTTTAAAGAGGGACTAAAGCCCTTCACAGGAGATTAAGGACTCCATAATACAGAGGGGAAAGAAAACTGTAGAATTTTTCTGCATTCTGGTACCCCCATAATCACTTTGTGTTACTAATCTCATGACTTACCTTGTTGTTATGAAACAGCAGCTGAGGCTGCAATTGTTCTCCCTTCCTCCTGGCCCTTTCTTAAATTTTTCTGACTCCTGGGCCAGGTGTGTGTGCTCAGATTCATGATAAGAGAGCTCTGGTTTTTGCAGGATACTCTCATCCTCAAGGTCAAAAGCAGCAGGAATGGATGCTGGCTTCAGTCCATCCTTGTAGGGCTCCCATTCATGATAATGGCATTCTAAACATCATGTCATCTTTTCATCCTGTGTGGCTATGGACTTCAGGATTGCTTGTGCAGCCCCAACAATTACATAAGAAAATTCTTGTAATAAAGCTCTACATAGACAAATGATAGATAGATAGATGGATGGATGGATAGATACATAGATACATAGATCTCCTACTGGTTCTGCTTCTCTGGACAAACATTGAATAATATAGCTATCCATTAAGTTTCTTTTTCACTTATCAAAAATTAGAATCACAGATGGCCTATGGGACAAAGCCTTACCCCCTTGAGTAAAATGAGTAGCTGAAAGCCATCAAGGAGGGCAATTTGCCCTTGAGCAGATTTACAAAGTTATCAGGAAAGGCAGTTTCAATTATCCATGTGTTTTCTAACAAACCTCATAATTTCATCCTGGAGTGTTCATGATGGGTTCAAATCTGTATAATGGCTACTGGTTTCAGTCTACTGGCCTCTTGACATTAGGCCATTTCTCTACTATTTCCCTTGTTAGAATTTCTTAATGTTGTTAGATGAAGGAAGCATTTGGAAAACATTACCTTTAATATCATACTATAAAAATATTTTTTATGTGTATAGGTTAAAAAGAAACCCAAAAGTAAATATACTGTTGATGGTGGATGTAACTGGGTACTGGGATTATAGGTAAACTTTTTTGTCTCTTTGCTTATTGTTACTTTGTAAATTTTCTTTAAGAAACTTTGTGTTATGAACTAAATATTTGTGTCATCCTCAAATTCCTATGTTATAGCCCTAAACTCCAATGTTACCGTATTTGGAGATGGGGCCTTGAAGGAACTAGTTAAGGTTAAATGAGGTCATAAGATGGGGACCCTGACCTGATAGGATTAGTGTGCCGATAAAAAGAGACACCAGGGAGCTTTCTTTCTTTCTTTCTGCCATGTGAATTCATAGTGAGAAGGTGGCTTTCTGCAAGCCAGGAAAAGAGCTCTCACAAGAAACTGAACACTGCAGGAAACTTGATCTTGGACTTTCCAGCCAGAACTGTGAGAAAGAAAATTTCTGCTGTTTAAGCCATCCAGTATATAATTTTTTATGATATCCCCAGTAGATAAGGACATGTGGATTATTTTTGTGACAAGTACATAAAAAGATAGTATTTTAACAGAAAAAAGAAGAGGCTGGCTTAAACAGCACTGAAAAAAAAAGTCAGATCTTGTGAGAATTATGTAAGTTTCCAAGCATTGCTAATTATATATTGAATTCCTCAAAAAAACATATAAGATAAATGCTAAGTAGAGATGCTGAGAAATATTTTATTTGGAGAGAGCTTGTGTTTTTTGGAGAGAGCTGTTACTATTTATTTTTGTAGGAATTAGCCAGTAGTAAAACTTAGGGCAACTAATTTTACCTTTGGTTAGAGTTCAGCTACAAGAGCTTTGCTTTCCCACACCATCTATGCCTTCTCCCCATCTCTCTCTCTCTTCACCCCCCCCACACCAAGTTGTTTTACTCCTCCATACTAGCTTGGTGCTACAACATAACACATTTTAAAACTGAAACCCTATCTCCTTGATACTGTACATTAAATTTAAATCAAATTTAATTAATAATATCACAGTTTTTTCATCCATTTGCTTTCTCATATAATTACTTTTCAAATGACTTCTTTAACAACAAATGACTGGGTGCACTCTCTCCTCAGACACCATTACCTTTTCTATTTTCCAGTGCTGGTATTCTTTCATTTTGAGAGAGAAAAGGGCTAAAGAGATGTTGACGTACTCTAAAGAAAAGCAGATGGTTAGTGGCATGCTTGTGGAAGGTGTGCATTCTCATTTCATCTTCCCTGTAGAATTTTTTCCTTTTTTCCTCTGCGTTTCCATTTAATATGTGTCTGTGGATTTCCATTCCAATATGTCCCATGTGTGTCAAAGACTCCTTCTAGAATGAGTTCATATTCTTATTCTCTCTCCCTCTCTCTTTCTCTCCTCTTTCTCTCAGGCTCTCTTTCTATCTTGCCCTTCTTGCTTCTTCCTTTTTAAACTTGTTTACATATTATGGTGGGCAATAACAAGTATTTTCATTATTAAGAGGAAGTTTTTTCATTAACATGAGGTAAAATAACATTTTTGACCCCAAATGCTGTTCATTATATCTTCCTAGAAAATATATTAAAATAATTCACTTATGTCACTTGTGTAGCATAAGAAGATAACCATATAATTTAAACAGAATTCCATGTTGTTTGACCCAGAACACATTCTAGGTTATATTTCCCATAGTGTTGGACTAGAGGTTATTATTGAGATCAAATGCTGCTGAATTTTTTTAATGGATGGAGGATGGTAAATAAACCTCTTAAGTTAGGTAACCATACATTTAGATTCATTAGGTAGCATACTAATATAGCTGAGATCTGAGTTTTAACATATTTGTGAATCACAAAGAGTATCATTCTGCCATAAAAACAAGCAAGCACCTCTCTCACAAATGGTCTTCATGAAGATGGTATTTCATTAACTTGAGTGTTCACATGAATCTTAAGGTGTTAGAACTGGTTTGTTTCTTACAGATTCCCTTATCTTTCCTACTCATTATTGCTCATTTTATTGATAACAAAGAGAAATTTAATACCTGGAGGTACTAAATACTCCCTTGACCATGGTTACACAGCTTATTCTTCTTGATTTGGGAATAAAACTCAGAGGCCTTCCTTTCTGGTTCCTTTTTTCATAAGGTAGGTTGCACACTGCTGCCCCCTTGATTTTTAAAAATGTTTTATATGTAATAGCTGAACGAATTCTACTCCAAGAGACTTGACTCTGTTGGATTAAGAAGGAAAACTTAAATTTGCCAAGTGATTGAAATAAGTCCCTCTTATGATTTAGTCTTTAAAGTAACACCAATATCTTTCAGGTAAATGTTCAACCTTCCAGATTTCTTTTCCCTCTCCTGTTTCTTACCAGTAAAGCATCTGCATTTTAGTGTGGCTGGAAGAGAGACTTACATGAGCTTAGGTTGCTGGGACAGGGAGCCTTGGAGTTGCGTGCAGGAGCCCTTATGCATCTACCCTCATAGCAGAGGCAGGTCTGTTCTTGTTCCTCTTTTCAAGTCTGCCAGGATTCCACTGTTACCCTCTGGACTTTGCAGGTATTACTTGTATACCAGCTACTGAAGCTCATGGTTCTCAGTCATTTGCCTCTTGTCACAGTAGCGTTTTGGCCCAACTCCCACTGCCTTCTCATCACCTTTGTGTCTCGGCACTGGAACACATGGATCCATTTCTGGCCACTCAAAAACCATGGGGGACCAGAGCATGATCTCGGGTGATCTATGTAGGCCCCTTCCCTCCAGACATGCCATGCGATGAGGCAACAAACCGCATATAGCACTTCATCTGGAGTCTTGAAGTTACTCCAAGCTACACCCAGAGAAGTGGGATTCTGTACCTGATTTTCCCACACTTATTTAAGTACTCTTAGGATAAATCCCATGAGGGTTTGTAATTTATCACAATTCTTTGCTGTTTCTTTTTCTCCTTTCTATGTCTCCTGGTCTGGGAGTCTAATCTAGCTCCCTTTCATTATAGCAACTGCTTTCTATTACAGCATATCCTATGTATAAAACTAATCCTATTCTATCTTTCAAAAATTGAAACCTACTTTTTTTCTCCCTTCAGATTCCTGCTGTGATAATCCTCATTTTTCTTGGGCTTCTGGCATAACAATGGAGATGGTACAAACAGAAAAAGTCAAAGAAAAGCAACTTAATATACTTATAAAAATATTGTTCCTACTTCAGTAATTTAGTCAATTATTCCATTAATACTAATTGATTTCTTGCCATATGTTCAATATTAAGAATGCAGAAAAAAGACCCAATATGTGGCAAAAAAGGAGAAAAAAAGCAACATATGACAATCCTATACACTTAGTGCCAAAATGGAATCATATAAAAAGGACACTGAAGATAAAAATCTATGTCTACCTACTTAAAGGGAATCAGAGGAGGCTTCTGGGAGGAGATGACACTATTAATATGCTGTCTCTGAAGTTTGCCATTAGTAGAAAGAGGATGAGAGAGTGTTGTAGATACATTCAAACATTCTTTAACAATAATAGTAATGATTAAACAGTAGACAACAATAATTTACATTATAAAACACTCTACCAGCAACAAAGTGGTACAAAAAGGGTCTACACAACATAAAGATCAGATCATACTGATCTGTAGGTCTGTACATATTCCTTAGGTCAGTGTCACTCTAAAAATAAAAGACAAAAAGACATTCATTTATTCCATAATCATTTAGCTGACTATGTGCTAGGTACAGCAGATACAAGATGAGGAAGAAAAACAAGTTCCCATCTCAGTAGCAAGTAGTCTATAGAGGGGAGACAGTAAACAAATCAATGGCAAAGATTGATCCAGACATTGAAAAGTGCCATAAAGAAACTGAAACAGGATGGTGTGCTACATTGTGATGGGGGTAGGGAGAGATCAATATAAGTTAAATTTGATTTCAATAATAACAAAATGGGAGAGTGGTCAAGATGGTGGAGTAGGAAGACCCTGAGCTCACCTCATCCCACAGGCACACCAAAATTACAACTATTTACAGAGCAACTATCAGTGAGAACAACCTGAAGACTAGAAGGAAATATCTGTACAACTGAAAACATAAGGAAGGAACCAGAATGAGACAGGTAGGAGGGGCAGAGACACAGTATAGTCAAGACCCATGCCCACAGGTAGGCAATGCCAAAGTGGGAGGCTAATCACAATTGCAGAAGTTCTCCCCAAGGAGCAAGAGGTCCAAGTCTCACATTGGGCTCCCCAGCCTGGGGGTCATGTACTGGGAAGAAGTGTTACCAGAATGTTTGGCTTTGAAGGCACAGGGGCTTACCTTCAGAAAAGCCAGAGAGTTGTAGGAAACAGAGATTCCATTTCTTAAAGGGCACACACATGCTCCAAGACCCAGGGCAGAAGCAATAATTTGAAAAAAGCCTACATCAGACCCACTTGGTGATCTTAAATAGCCTCTTGGAGAGGCAAGAGGCAACTGGGACTCACCCTGGGGACATAGATAATGGCAACAGACATTTTGGCGAGCTCCTTGTATAATGAGGACACTGGTGCTGACAAATTCCATTTTGGAATTCTCTCTCTAGTTTATTAGAGTTGGACCTAGCTTATTATTAGGCCTGGACAGCCCAGACCAAGCATCCAGCCAGGTGGGGATACAATTCCACCCAATAACAAGCTGGTTACCATTAGCCACCTTGAACTCCCAGCTGCCCAGGGACGTGGTCCCACACACCAGAGGCCCCCGGACTTGTCTCCAAGCACAAATGGGCTGTCACTAGCTCTGGGACCCCTGGGGCCCTGCAATCAGTGTCAGCACCTGGTCACACTCACCAGCAGTCTGACCTAGCTCCAAGACCCTGGGTTCACAGCAAAAGACCCCAGAACTCAGCCTCACCAACCAGTGTGAAGGCACCAGCATCAGGACCCTCTGGGTCTCAGCTCCTCTCACCAATGGCTGATGCCAACATTAGGACCCATAGGGCCTGCAGTCAGAGATACCAGGACCCAGCTCCTCCCACTAGTGAGCTGGCACTAGCCCTGGTATTCCATGAATCCTGGTTCTGCCCACCAACAGGCCAACACCAGTTTTTGGACACCAAGGGCACCATAGTAAGAGGCCACAGGACCTGGTTCTGCCCACCAATAGGATGACACTAACCACAAAATCTGGCCTCATCCATCATTGGGTGGGCACCCAACACAGGACACACTGGGCCTTGGTCCAGCCCACTAATAGGTCATTATCAGCTTGGAAAACATTGGATCCTGAAGCCAGCAATGTCAGGAATTTCCACCCCCCACCAGGGGGTGAACACCAGCCCTAGAGCCCCTTGGGGCCATGAGCAAACTGCCATCAGGCTGACACTAGTTCTGGGACTCCCAGCTCCACTGACAACTACCCTAGGACCTGGCTCCACCCAACTGTGGGCTGGTATTAGCCCAGGAATCCCCATCCTCTCTGAGTTCTGTAGCCAGAACTGCTACCTGACTCCTGACCTGGTCCCACCCACTGGCAGCCAGTAGCCTTCATACTAGGCAGGGCCTTGTAACCAACCAGGCTGAGGGCCATCAATGTCTACCAGTGTGCCCACAGTAGTCAGACTGCCACAACAAAAGGGCATGTGCAGCCAACATAGAGGGCACCCTTAGAGCATATAGCTCTGTTGATCAGAAGAGAGTATGCAGCTGGGCACCACAGGACATTTCTTATATATGGCCACTTCTCCAAGATCAGAAAACATAACCAACCTATCAAATATTTAGAAGTAAAACCAGAAAATTATGCAAAATGAGGTGACATAGAAATATGTCCAAAATCCAGGAACAAGATAAAACCCAAGAACAGGAATGAAGTGAAGTGGAGCTAAGTGAACTACCTGATAAAGAGTTCAAGATAATGTTCATAAAGATACTCAAAGAACTCAGGAGAAGAATGAATGAAGACAGAAGTTTCTAACAAAGAGTTAGAAAATACAAAGAAGAACAAAACAGAGATGAAAAATATAATAACTGAAATTAAAAAAAAATACAACAGTAGATTAGATTACAAAAAGCAATAGATCAGTGAACTGGAAGACAGAGTAGTGGAAATCACTGAAGCTGAACAAAAGAAAGAAACAAAAATTTGAAAAGTGAGGACAGAGCCCAAGTTGGCAGGGTAGAAGGATGTGTGCTCACCCCTTCTTACAAGAACACCAGAATCACAACTAGTTGCTGGACAACCATCAACAAAAAAAAACAGTGGAACCTACCAAAAAGATACCCTACATCCAAAGACAAAGAAGAAGCCACAGTGAGATAAGAAGGGTGCAATTGTGATCAAATTAAATCCCATACCTGCCAGGTGGGTGACCCACTAACGGGAAAACAATTATACCACAGACGTTCTCCCACTGGAGTGAAAGTTCTGAGCCCCATGTCAGGCTTCCCAGCCCGGGGGTCTGGCAATGGGAGGAGGAAGTCCCAGAGAATCTGGCTTTGAAGGGCAGCAGGGTCTGATCACAGGAATTACACAGGACTGGAGGAAACAGAGACTCCACTCTTGGAGGGCATGCACAAGGACCCATGAGCACCAGAACCCAGAGGACAAAACAGTGACCTCATAAGAGACTGGGCCAGACCTACTGGCTGGCATTGAAGGGTCTCCTGTGGAAGCAGGAGGCAGCTGGGGGTCACCACAGGGACAAAGACACTCACAGCAGCAATTCTGGGGAGTACTTATTGGTATGAGCCCTCCTGGAGGCTACCATTAGCCCCACCCAACAGTCTGTAGGCTCCAGTGCTGTGAAGCCTCAAGCCAAGAAACCAAAAAGACAGGAACACAGCCCCACTCATCAGCAGACAAGAGGCTTAAAGTCTTACTGAGCACACCCTGCCCACTAGAGAGACAAGAACCAGATCTACCCACTACCAGTCCCTCTAATCAGGAAGCCTGCACAAGCCTATTACATAGCCTCACCCACCAGAGGGCAGAGAGCAGAAGCAAGAAGAACTAACTACAAGCCTTCAGCCTGTGACATGGAAACCACAATCACAGAAAGTTAGACAAAATGAAACAGCAGAGAAATATATCTCAGATGAAGGAGCAAGAAAAAAGCCCAGAAGAACAACTAAGTGAAGTTGAGATAGGCAAACTTCTGGATAAAGAATTCAGAATGATGATACGGAAGATGATCCTGGATCTTGGAAAAATAATGGATGTAAGGATTGAGAAGATGCAAGAAATATTTAACAAAGACCAGAAGAATTAAAGAAGAAACAGAGATGAACAATATAATAATTGAAATGAAAAAAATACACTAGAAGGAATCAATAGCAGAATGACTGAGGCAGAAGAATGGATAAGTGACCTGGAAGACGGAATGGTGGAAATCACTGCCACAGAAAAGAATAAAGAAAAAAGAATGGAAAGAAATGAAGACAGTCTAAGAGGCCGTTGGGACAACATTAAATGCACCAATATTTGCATTATAGGGGTCCAGGAAGGAGAAGAGAGAGAGAGAAAGGATCTGAGAAAATATTTGAAGAGATAAAGCTGAAAACTTCCCTAGCATGGGAAAGGAAACAGTCATCCAATTCCAGGAAGTACAGAGTCCCAGGCAGGATAAAGCCAAGGAGGAACATGTCAAGACAAATAGTAATCAAATTGACAAAAATTAAAGACAAAGAAAAAATATTAAAAGCACCAAGGGAAAATAGACAAATAACATACAAGGGAACTCCCATAAGGTTATCAGCTGATTTTTCAACAGAAATTCTGCAGGCCAGAAGGAAGTGGCATGGTATATTTAAAGTGATGAAAGGGAAGAACATACAACCAAGAATACACCCAGCAAGGCTCTCATTCAGATTCAACAGATAAATCAAAAGCTTTAAAGCAAGCAAAAGCTAAGAGAATTCAGCACCACAAGACCAGCTTTGCAACAGATGCTAAAGGAACTTCTCTAAGAGGAAAGGAAAAGGCCACAACTAGAAACAAGAAAATTATGAATGGAAAAGGTCACTGGTAAAAGGAAACCCACAGTAAAGAATGCTTACACTCATAACCCAGCTACCATGTTGAGAAGAAGCCCAGGCCACACAGAAAGGCCATGTATGGTGACCACAGTATCAAGCACTAGATAAGTAAATGAATGAGCCTTCAGAAGATTCCAGCCCCCAGCTTTCAGGCCTTCCCCCTGGGGCTCCAGTTATCATGGAGCCATTTCTCCTGTGCTATGCCTTAATTTTGGACACACCAAAACTGTAAAAGATAATATATGATTATTTTTATTTAAAACAAAACAAAGCAAAGAATACATATGCTTTGACATTTTATTAAAATTGGAGATGAATTCATGCTGACTGATTTCTGTTTCCTTGCCTATTCTATTGTGCACAGCAGATTTTTGTTTTTAAAAATGTCTGTCATCCAAAATTTGTTAAAGGAAACTTAAAAAGAGAAACAATACAAAATAAAAATAAAAGTAAAAAGTGAGGACAGTTTAAGAGATCTCTGGGAAGATATCAAGTGTACTAAAATTCTCATTATAAGGCTCCCAGAAGGAGAAGAGAGAGCACAAGGGGCAGAGAACATATTTGAAGACATAACAGCTGAAAACTTCCTTAACCTGGGAAGGATCCAGGAAGTAGAGATAGTCCCAAATAGGATCAACTCAAAGAGGACCATACTAAGACACGTTGTAATTAAAATGGCAAAAATTAAAGATGAAGAGAGAATATTAAAAGCAACAGGCAACAGCAGAAAGCAGCTAGCTGCACACAAGGGAACTACTATAAGCCTATTAGATGACTTTTTAGCAGAAATGTTGCAGCCCAGAAAGGAGTGGCATAATATAAAGTGATGAAAGGAAATATCCATAATCAAGAATACTCTACCCAGCAAGGTTATCTTCAGATTCGAAGGCAAGATCAAGAGTTTTACAGACAAGCAAAAGCTAAAAGTGTTCAGTGCCATGAAACCAGCTTTACAAAATGTTAAAGGGACTTCTATAAGAGGCAAAAAAAGACCACACCTATAAATATGAAAATTAGGAAAAATCTCATTGTTAATGGCAGATATATAGTAAAGGTAGTAAATCAACCACTTATAAAGCTAGTAGGAAGGTTATAAGACAAAAGTAGTAAAATTATTTATATCCACAATCAGTAGTTAAGGGATACACAAAGCAAAAAATATGTAAAGTATGTTGTCAAAAACATTAAATATGGAGGGGAGTAAAAATGCAGGGTTGTTAAAATGAGTTTGAATTAAGGGATCAGCAATAAAAATAATCATGTATATATATTGATTGTGATATATAATCTTCATGGTAACCACAAACAAAATAATCTATAGTAGAGACACACAAAAGAGAAAGGAATCCAAACAGGCTAAAGATAGTCATCAAATCACAAAGGAAGAGAGCAAAAGAAGAAATTAACAAAAGGAATTACAAAAACAACTCCAAAGCAATTAACAAATTGGCAATAAGTACATACCTATCAACAACTATTTTAAATGCAAATAGGCTAAATGCTGTAATCAAAAGACATAGAATAACGGAATGGATACAAAAAACAAGACCAATCTATGTGCTGCATACAAGAGACTAACTTCATATCTAAAGACACACATAAACTTAAAGTGAGGGAATGAAAATTAATATTTATTTAATGCAAAAGAAAATGTGGAAAATCAGGGGTAGCAATACTTATATAAGACAAAATAGACTTTAGAACAAAAACTATAAAAAGAGACAAAGAAAGACATTATGTAGTAATGAAGAGATCAAACCAAGAAGAAGATATAAACATTGTAAATATATATGTTCCCAAAACAGGAGAACCAAAATATATGAAACAAATATTCACAGACCTAAAGGGAGAAATTGACAGTAACACAATATTAGTAGGGGACATTAACACTCCATTTACATATGTGGACAGATCATTCAGACAGAAAATCAATAAGGAAACAGTAAACACTGGTCTTAAACAACACTTTAAACCCAATGGACATTTATGTATATGTGTATGTATGTGTGTGTGTGTGTGTGTATATATATATAAAACATTCCTTCCAAAATCATCAGATGACCCATTTATTTTCAAATGTACATGGAATATTCTCCAGGATAGATCACCTGCTAGGCCACAAAACAATTCTCAATAAATTAAAGAAGATTGAAATCATATCAAGCATCTTTTATGACCACAACAGTATGACCAAAAAAAGAAAGAAAGAAAAGGAATGCAAATTGCAAAGGAAGAAGTAAAACTGTCACTTCTGCAGATGACATGATACTATATATAGCAAATCCTAAAGACACTACCAAAAAACTATTAGAACTAATAAATGATTTCAGTAAATTTGCAGGATACAAAATCAATACACTTAAGTCTGTTGCATTTCTGTACACTAGCAACAAACTACTATCAGTAAAAGAAATTTTAAAAATCTAATTTACAATTGCATCAAAAGAATAAAATACCTAGGAATAAACCTAACTAAAGAGGTAAAAGGCCTATACTTGGAAGACTATAAGATACTGATGAAATAATTTAAAAAGATGACAAGAAAGGAAAGATATACCATGTTAATGGATTGGAAGAATTAATATTGCTAAAATGACCACACTACTCAAAAAAATCTACAGATTCAATGCAATCACTATAAAAATAACCATGGTATTTTTCACAAACTAAAACAAAAAATTCTAAAAGTTTTATGGAAATTCCAACCCCTGAATAGCCAAAACAATATTGAGAAAGTCTAATAAGCTAGAGGTATTATGCTTTCTGATTTCAAAGTATATCACTGAGAAGTGAACCCGCACACATATGGTCAATTAATCTACAACAAAGAATCAAGAATATACAGTGGGGAAAAGATAGCCTCTTCAATAGTTGATGTTGGGAAAATCAAACAGTCACATATAATAGAATCATACTGGATTACTTTCTCAAACCATGTAAAAAAAAACAATCTCAAAATGGATTAAAGACTTAAATGTAAGACCTGAAGTTAACTCTCAGAAGATGTGAACAAAGAATGCCACCTGCCAAATCAGTAAGCAAAGAATGTTTCAGTCAGTAAGCCATTAGTCTCTGTAACCAGCACCAATAGTGCACCTTGAGCAGATTCAGGATGGAGAAAAATGGGATACTGGCCATAAATAGTTAAGGTGCATATCAAAGGAATGATTTAATTAAGCTCAGACTCTTCCATCTTCTCATACACAGAAAAGCACTAAATTCAATAAATTTGGATGTCTGTTTTTTCTTTAATTAGCAGTAACCTTTTGAGGTTTGACAACACTTTTTTTCCACAAAAAACTTCTATATATCCTGGTTCTTCCCTTACACCTTGGGAATTGTCCCTCAGTGCTATCTGACAGCCTGTCTCCTGGGCTTAAGTCCTCAGCATGTCCACCAAATGAAACATAACTCTCAAGTTTTAGGTTGTGCATTTTGTTTTTGGTTGACAAAGATTACTTAAGCAGCATTGTCTTTGACATTGGTCTTTGCAATATTTTTAAAATATGTCTCCTCAGGCAAGAAAAATGAAAGTAAAAATAAACAAATAGGACTACACTAAACAAAAAGCTTTTTGACATGGAAGGAAACTGTCAACACAATGAAGAGAGAGCCTCCTGAATGGAATTAGATATCTGCAAATAGTATATCCAATAAGAGGTTAATATCCAAAATATACAAACAGCACATACAACTCAATATAAAAAATAATCAAAAATGGGAAGAAGACCTAAATAGATATTTCTGCACAGAAGACATACAGATGACCAACAGGCACAAGAAAGCATGCTCGATATAACTAATCAGGGAAATATAAATCAGAATGATGAGATATCTGACACCTGTCACCTGTCACAATGGCTACTATCAACAAGATAACAAATAACAATTTTTGGTGAGGAGCTGGGGAAGAGGAACTACAGTGCACTGTTGGTGGCAATGTGAATTTGTGCAGCCACTATGGAAAACAGTATGAAGGTTCATCAAAAATTTAAAAATAGTACTATGGTACAATCCAGCAATTCGACTCCTGGGTATTTATCCAGAGAACAAAACATTAGTTCAAAAAGATATATGCACCCCAATGTTCAGTGAAGCATCATTTACAATAGCCAAGATATGGAAGCAAACTAGGTGCCATCAATAGATGAATGGATAAAGAAGTGATACACACACACACACACACAAATGTCATATTACTCAGCCATAAAGAAGACGGAAATCTTGCCATTTGCAAGAACATCGAAGGACCTAGAGGCTGTTACACTAAGTGAAATAAGTCAGACAGAAAAAATGGTATGATTTCACATATTTGTGGAAACTAAAAACAAAACAAATGAAAAAACAAAGCAGATAGATACAGAAAACTAAAAAGTGGTTGCCAGAGAGTAGGAAGGTGGGAAGATGAGAGAAATAGGTGATTGACACTAAGAGTTAAAAGTTCCATTCATGGAGAAGCTGCAGTGTGGGGCTGCTCTAGACCAAGGACTGCCCCCTGTGTCTTTCCACCTCCTCCTCCTGAAGCAGCAGTAGCAGCGCTTGGGAGCAGCAACGTGACACTGTGCCCTGGGCAATCCCTCACAGGGTGGTGATCAACTGAGAGGGGAGTTCAGTGCCCGAAGGGGTGTGTGTAAGGTGGGGACAGCCAGCTGGTGGCCCTGGAAAACCTCCCACACACTCAAATTCACACACCCATTTTGTGTTGCAGGCTGCCACTCCAAGAGAAGAGGCAGCGAAAGGACTTGTGTTCACATGTCCACATGGGGAAGCAGTAGGGACAGAGCCCAGCCCCACCTCCTGGTTCTCCCTCCAGACCTTCAAGATGACAGAAGAGTAAGACGTGGAGATCACCTTCCTCCCAACAAATACATCAGAAATACATCTACATGTGGAACAACTCCTACAGAACACCTACTGAATTCTGGCAGAAGAACTCAGACCTCATAAAAGGCAAGAAACTCCCCATACACACGGTTAGGGAAAAAAAAAGAGAGAAAACAGAGACAAAAGAATAGGGATGGGACCTGCATCTTGGGGAGGGAACTGTGAAGGAGGAAAAGTCTCCACACACTAGGAAGCCCCTTCACTGGTGGAGATGACAGGTGGCCGGGGGGAAACTTTGGAGCCACAGAAGACAGCACAGCAACAACGGTGCAGAGGGCAAAACAGAGAGACACCTGCACAAGAATCAGTGCTGGCCAGCACTCACCAGCCCAAGAGGCTTGTCTGCTCACCTGCTGTGGTGGGTGGGGGCTGAGAGCTGAGGCTCCAGCTTCAGAAGTCAGATCCAAGGGAGAGAACTGAGGTTGGCTGCATGAACACAGCCTGAAGGGGGCTAGTGCACCACAGCTAGCTGGGAGTGTGTCCTCTGCGGAAAGGTCTGGAACTGCTGAAGAGGCAAGAGACTTTTTCTTCCCTCTTTGTTTCATGGTGCGTGAGGAGAGGGGGTTAAGAGTGTCTCCTAAATGAACTCCAGAGAAAGGTGTAAGCCTCTGCTATCAGCATGGACACCAGAGACAAGCATGAGATGCTAAGGCTGCTGCTGCAGCCAACAAGAAGCTGGTGTGCAAGCAAAGATCACTATCCACACCTCCCCTCCTGGGAGCCTGTGCAGCATGCCACTGCCAGGGTCCCGTGATCCAGGGACAAAACACAGTGCACCTCAGGCTGTTGCAACATCATGCTGGCCTCAGCTGCCACAGACTCACCCCACATTCTGTACCCCTCCCTCCCCAGGCTTGGGTGAGCCAGAGCCCCCAATCAGCTGCTATTTTAACACCATCCTGTCAGAGTGGGGAACAGATGCCCTCGGGTGACCGACACGCAAAGGTAGGGCCAAATCCAAAGCTGAACCCCAGAAGCTGTGCAAACACAGAAGAGAAAGAGAACTTTCTCCCAGCAGCCTCAGGAGTAGTGGATTAAGTCTCCACAATCAACTTGATGTACCCTGCATCTGTGGAATACCTGAACAGACAACAAATCATCCCAAATTAATGTGGTGGACTTTGGGAGCAATGATATATATATTTATTTCCTTTTTATCTTTTTGTGAGTTTGTATGTGTATGCATCTGTGTGTGATTTTTCAGTATAGCTTTGCTTTTACCATTTGTCTTAGGGTTTTCTCTGTCCTTTTTTTTCTTTTAGTATTGCTTTTAATGCTTGTTATCATTGGTGGATTTGTTTCTTGGTATGGCTTCTCTCTTCTTTCTTTCTATCGCTCTCTCTCTTTTTTGTTACTTTTTAATTTTTAATAATTATTTTTTATTTTAATGACATTCTTTCTTTCTCTCTCTCTATTTCTCTCTTTCCTTTTTTCTTTGTTTCTTTGTTCCTTTGTTTCTTTGTTCCTTTGTTTCTTTGTTTGTTTGTTTGTTTCTTTCTTTCTTTCTTTCTTCTTTTCTCTCTTTAACTCTGAGCTATGTGGATGACAGGGTCTTGGTGCTCAGGCTGGGTGTCAGGCCTGTGCCTCTGAGGTGGGAGAGCCAAGTTCAGGACATTGGTCCACCAGAGACCACCCAGCTCCACATAATATCAAATGGTGAAAATCTCCCAGAGAACTCCATCTCAATGCCAACACCCAGCTCCACTCAATGACCAGCAGGCTACAGTGCTGGACAAACTATGCCAAACAACTAGTAAGACAGGAACACAACACCACCCACTAGCAGAAAGCTTTCCTAAAAAAATAATAAGGTCACAGACACGCAAAAACACACAACTGGAGGCTGACCTACCCACAAGAAAGACAAGATCAAACCTCATCCACCAGAACACAGGCACTAGTCCCCTCCACCAGGAAGACTACACAGCACAGTGAACCAAACTTAACACTGGGAGCAGACACCAAAAACAACTGGAACTACAAACATGCAGCCTGCGAAAGGAGACCCAAAACACAGTAAGTTAAGCAAAATGAGAAGACAGAGAAACACACAGCAGATGAAGGAGCAAGGGAAAAACCCACCAGACCAAACAAATGAAGAAGAAACAGGCAGTTTACCTGAAAAAAAATCAGAATAATTATAGTAAAGATGATCCAAAATATTGGAAATAGAACAGAGAAAATACAAGAAATGTTTAACAAGAACATAGAAGAACTAAAGAGCAAACAAACAATGGTGAACAATACAATAAATGAAATTTCAAATTCTCTAGAAGGAATAAATAACAGAATAAATGAGGCAGAAGAACGGATAAGTGACATGGAAGATAAAATAGTGGAAATAACTACTGCAGAGGAGAATAAAGAAAAAGGAATGAAAGAATTAAGGACAGTCTTAGCAACCTCTGGGACAATATTAAAAACACCAACATTAGAATTATAGGGGTTGCAGAAGGAGAAGAGAAAAAGAAAGGGACTGAGAAAATATTTGGAGAGATTACAGTTGAAAGCTTCCATAATACAGGAAAGGAAACAGTAAATCAAGACCAGAAAGCTCAGCGAGTCCCATACAGGATAACCCAAGGAGAAACATGGCAAGACACATATTAATCAAACTATCAAAAATTAAATACAAAGAAAAAATATTAAAAGCAGCAAGGGAAAAACAACAAATAACACACAAGGGAATCCCCATAAGGTTAACAGCTGATCTTTCAGCAGAAACACTGCAAACCAGAAGGGAGTGGCAAGATATATTTAAAATGATGAAAGAATACAACCAAGATCCAGCAAGGATCTCATTCAATTCAATAGAGAAATTAAAACCTTTACAGACAAGCAAAAGCTAAGAGAATTCAGCACCACCAAACCCACATTACAACAAATGCTAAAGGAACTCCTCTAGACAGGAAACACAAGAGAAGGAAAAGACCTACAATAACAAACCCAAAACGATTAAGAAAATGTTAATAAGAATATACATATAGATAATTACCTCAAATGAAAATGGATTAAATGCTGCAACCAAAATATATAGGCTGGCTGAATGGATACAAAAACAGGACCCATATATATGCTGTCTACAACAGACCCACTTCAGACCTATGGACGCATACAGGTTGACAGTGAGGAGATGGAAAAAGATATTCCATGTGAATGGAAATCAAAGGAAAGCTGGAGTACCAATTCTCATATCAGAACAAATAGACTTTAAAATAAAGACTATTAAAAGAGACAAAGAAGGACACTACATGATGATCAAGGGATCAATCCAAGAAGAAGATATAACAATTGTAAATATTTCTACACCCAACATAGGAACAATTCAATACATAAGGCAAATGCTAACAGCTGTAAAAGTGGAAATCGACAGTAACACAATCATAGTAGGGGATATTAACACCCTACTTTCAACAATGGACAGATCATCCAGAATGAAAATAAATAAGGAAACACAAGCTTTAAATGATACATTAAACAAGAGGGTCTTAATTGATATTTAAAGGACATTCCATCTAAAACAACAGAATACACTTTCTTCTCAAGTGCTCATGGAACATTCTGCAAGATAGATCATATCTATAGTTACAAATCAAGCCTTGGTAAATTTAAGAAAATTGAAAATGTATCAAGTATCTTTTCTGACCACATCACTATGAGACTAGATATCAATTACAGGAAAAAATCTATAAAAAATACAAACACATACAGGCTACACATACACTGATAAATAACCAATAGATCACTGAACAAATCAAGGAGGAAATAAAAAGAATACCTAGAAACAAATGACCATGAAAACACGACAACCCAAATCATATGGGATGCAGCAAAAGCAGTTCTAAGAGGGAAGTTTATAGCAATAAAATCCTACCTCAAGAAAGAAGAGAAATCTCAAATAAAGAACCTAACCTTACACCTAAAACAATAACAGAGAAGAACAAAAAACGCTGAAGTTAGAAGAATGAAAGAAATCATAAAGATCAGATCAGAAAATAAATGAAATGAAAACTAAAATGCAATAGCAAAAATCAATAAAACTAAAATCTGCTTCTTTGAGAAAAGAAACAAAATTGATAAATCATTAGCCAAACTCATCAAGAAAAAAAGGGAAAAGACTCAAATCAATAAAATTAGAAATGAAAAAGTAGAAGTAACAATTGACTCTGCAGAAATACAAAGGATCATGAGAGATTACTACAAGCAACTATATCCAATGAATGGACAACCTGGAAGAAACGGGCAAATTCTTAGGAAAGCAAAACCTCCTGAGACTGAACCAGGAAGAAATAGAAAATGTAAACAGATGATCACTAGCACTGAAGTTCAAAATGTGATTAAAAATATTCCAACAAAGGAAAGCTCAGGGCCAGAAGGCTTCACAGGCAAATTCTATCAAATATTTAAAGAAGAGCTAACACCTATCCTTCTCAAACACTTCCAAAATATAGCAGAGGGAGGAACACTCCCAAACTCATTCTACGAGGTCACCATCATCCTGATACAAACACCAAAGATTCCACAAAGAAAGAAAAGTACAGGCCAATATCACTGATGAAAATAGATGCAAAAATCCTCAACAAAATGCTAGCAAACAGAATCCAACAGCACATTAAAAAGATCATACACCATGATCAAGTGGGGTTTATCTGAGGAATGCAAGGATTCTTTAATATATGCAAATCAATCAATGGGATACATCATATTAACAAATTGAAGAATAAAAACCATATGATCATCTCAATAGATGCAGAAAAAGCTTTTGACAAAATTCAACACCCATTTATGATAAAACCCCTCCAGAAGGTAGACATAGAGGGAACTTATCTCAACATAATAAAGGCCATATATGAGAAACCCACAGCCAACACCATCCTCAATGGTGAAAAACTGAAATAATTTCCACTAAGGTCAGGAACAAGACAAAGCTGCCCACTCTCACCACTATTATTCAACATTGTTTTGGAATGTTAAGCCACAGCAATCAGAGAAGAAAAAGAACTAAAACAAACCCAAACTGGAAAAGAAGAAGTAACGCTGTCACTGCAGGTCACCTGATACTACACGTAGAGAATCCTAAAGATGCTACCAGAAAACTACTAGAGCTAATCAATAAATTTGGTAAAGTTGCTGGATACAAAATGAATGCACAGAAATCTCTTGCATTCCTGTACAATAATGATGAAATATCTTAAAGAGAAGTTAAGGAAATACTCCCATTTACCATTGCAACAAAAAGAATAAAACACCTAGGAACAAACCTACCTAGGGAGACAGAAAATTATAAGTCACTGATATTGATATTGAGCTGCATGAGCTGCTTGTAAATTTTGGAGATTAATCCTTTGTCAGTTGCTTCATTTGCAAATATTTTCTCAGATTTTGAGGGCTGTCTTTTCGTCTTGTTTATGGTTTCCTTTGCTGTGCAAAAGCTTTTAAGTTTCATTAGAAAATTATGCAGAAAACTATGCAGAAACTTATGTCATTGATGAAAGAACTTAGAAATGATACAAACAGATGGAGAGATATACCATGTTCTTGGATTGGAAGAAAGAACATTGTGAAAATGACTACTACCCAAAGCAGTATACATGTTCAATGAAATCCCTATCAAACTACCAATGGTATTTTTCTCAGAACTAAAGAAAATATTTCACAATTTGTGTGGAAACACAAAAGACCCTGAATAGCCAAAGAATTCTTGAGAAAGAAAAACAGAGTTGGGAGAATCATGCTCCCTGACTTCAGACTATAATACAAAGCTACAGTAATCAAGACAGTATGGCACTGGCACAAAAACATAAATATTGATAAATGCAGCAGGATAGAAAGACCAGAGATAAACCAGTGCACATATGGTCATCTTATTTTTGATAAAGGAGGCAAGAATATACAATGGAGAAAAGACAACCTCTTCAATAAGTGTTGCTGGAAAAACTGGACAGCTATATGTAAAAGAATGAAATTAGAACGCTCCCTAATACCATACACAGAAATAATCTCAAAATGGAACAAAGACCTAAATGTAAGGCCAGACACTATGAAATTCTTAGAGGAAAACATAGGCAGAACACTCTATGACATAAATCACAGCAAGATCCTTTTTAGCCCACCTCTTACAGTAATGGAAATAGAAACAAAGATAAACAAATGGAACCTAATGAATCTTAAAAGCTTTTGCACAGCAAAGGAAACCATAAACAAGACGAAAAGACAGCCCTTAGAATCAGAGAAAATATTTGCAAATGAAGCAACTGACAAAGGATTAATCTCCAAAATTTACAGGCAGCTCATGCAGCTCAATATCAAAAAAACAAACCCAATCCAAAAGTGGGCAATAGACGTAAATAGACATTTCTCCAAAGAATATATACAGATTGCTAACAAGCACATTAAAGGATGCTCAGCATCATTAATCATTAGAGAAATGCAAATCAAAACTACAGTGAAGTATCACCTCACACCAGTCAGAATGGCCATCATCAAAAAATCTATAAACAGTAAATGCTGGAGAGGGTGTGGAGAAAAGGGAAACATCTTGCACTGTTGGTGGGAATGTAAATTGATACAGCCACTATAGAGAATAGTATGGAGGTTCCTTAATAAACTACAAAGAGAACTACCATACGACCCAGCAATCCCACTACTGGGCATATACCCTGAGAAAACTATAATTCAAAAAGAATCATGTACCACAATGTTCATTGCACCTCTATGTACAATAGCCAGGACATGGAAGCAACCTAAGTGTCCATCCACAGATGAATGGATAAAGAAGATGTGACACATACATACAATGGAATATTACTCTTCCATAAAAAGAAACAGAATTGAGCTATTTGTAGTGAGGTGGATGGGCCTAGAGTCTGTCATACAGAGTGAAGTAAGTCAGAAAGAGAAAAACAAATAGTGTATGCTAACACATATATATGGAATTTAAAAAAAAAAAAAATGGTCTTGAAGAACCTAGGGGCAGAACAGGAATACAGACACAGACCTACTAGAGAATGGACTTGAGGACATGGGGAGGTGGAAGGGTAACTGGGACAAAGTGAGAGAGTGGTATATACATATATACACTACCAAATGTAAAACCAATAGCTAGTGGGAAGCAGCCACATAATACAGGGAGATCAGCACGATGCTTTGTGACCACCTAGAGGGGTGGGATATCGAGGGTGGGTGGGAGGGAGATACAAGAGGAAAGAGATATGTGGATATATGTATGTGTATATCTGATTCACTTTGTTATAAAGCAGAAACTAACACACCATTGTAAAGCAATTATACTCCAATAAAGATGTTAAAAAAATAAATGAATAAATAAAAATAAATAAATAAATATCTATTGCATTCAAAGCACAGAAGAATTCTATTTCTAAACAAAAATTCTTTCTGTATGGATCTTAAATATATGTTTAACATTCTATTTTGGAAACTGGTATTTTTAGAAAATTATTGTTTATTGGTAGTAAACAGCAATGTTTTTAAAGAAGTATTTTAACTTGATATTTTTTTAATTGAGGTGTTGTTGATTTACAATGTTGTGTTAGTTTCTGGTATAGAACAACAAGGTGATTTAATTATACATATATATACATATTTGTTTTTCATATTTTTTCAAGTATCATTTATTACAAGTTGTTGAATATAGTTCCCTGCACTATACAGTAGGACCTTTTTGTTTATTTATTTTATATATAGTATTAACTTGATTTTTAATGAAAAAGTATTCTCTAAATATATTTATTATATTAAAATAATCCAGAAATATGTGAATTGAAAAACAAGTCTTCTTTTAAACTCCTTGCTGTCTTTCCAAAGGCAACCATTGTTAATATCCTCTTATATACCCTAGCAGAAATATTATGTCTGTATGAAAACATACATCTAATTTAAAATTAGTGTTCCAATATATACACAATGCTCTGTACATTTTAAGTTATTATATAATTTTATTTATGTTGGATAGTATTTTATTTCATAGAAGCTATTAGTTAGAATTATAACTAACACTTTTTGTTAATGTAACATGAAGTAATTCTATAAAATATGTTAATAGCAAGTGATTCAGTTTAACTTTAAGCTAAATCAGTTTTATAATTTTAAATATTTTCTAGTATAATTTGTGTTGATTGTGGCAATTCACATTAGATATATTAAATGATTTTATAGATTTGATCATATCTAAGGATTTTTATACAGTTTTACTTTTCTCATACTGCAAAGTATATTTCTGTCAACAGATATTATAATATCATATTTAAAAAAATAATTATCATTAGACATCATAATCTTCTATAGTATTTTTAATGTTCAGACACTATTATAAATGAAATTTTATAATCACACACACAAAAATGTTCCAGTTACAAAACAAATAAATCAGGGATATGAAATGTATGAAGTGGGGAATATGGTCAGTCAATTATAATATAATTTCTTTCTATTGTGATGGATGGTGACTAGAATTAACATGGTGATCATTTTGACATGTATAGAAATATTGAATCACTACTTTGTGCACCAGGAACTAACATAGTGTTGTAAGTCAGTTATACCCCAAACAAATAAACAAAGAAGAAAAGAAACAAACTCATCAGAAAGAAGATCAATTTTTTTTTTTTTTTTTTTTTGCAGTACGCAGGCCTCTCACTCTTGTGGCCTCTCCCGTTGTGGAGCACAGGCTCCAGACGTGCAGGCTCAGCAGCCATGGCTCACGGGCCCAGCCACTCCACGGCATGTGGGATCTTCCCAGACTGGGGCACGAACCCCTACCCCCTGCATCGGCAGGCAGACTCTCAACCACTGTGCCACCAGGGAAGCCCCAAATTTTTGATTACCACTGTAGAGGGATGATGAAAGGGGAAATGGATGTAGGTAGTCAGAAGGTCCAGACTTCAAATTATAAGATAAATAAGTGCTAGAGATATAATGTACAACATGATGAATATAATTAACACTGCTGTATGTTATATATGAAAGTTGTTGAGAGTAAACCCTGAGATCTCAGTGAGAAAAAATTTTTTTTCTGTTTCTTTAATTTTGTATTCATATGATATTAATATTTACTGAACTTATTGTGGTAATCATTTCATGATGTGTGTAAGTCAAATCATTATGCTGTACACCTTAAATTTATACAGTGCTGTATGTCAATTTTATCTCAATAAAACTGGAAGAAAAATAATAACAAAGTGACCAGAATCTAAATATGTTATGTTTTTAAAAATATGTGGGAGGAAGAGTGAAGTCAAGAGGACTAGAGGATATTTTTTTCAAGGAAAATTTTTACTTTCTAAGATTAGCATTTATCTTGAAACTCAGACTTATTCCTTTTGATGTATTCTTTAGGGAGACCCACTGACAACTTTAGTAAAACAATTGCCTGAATCTGCAGTTTTTGTAATAATGGGAGAATCTCCTCATAGGAAAGGGCAAATTTAGAGCTTAGCCTTGTCCTTTTTGGGGAATTTCTCTCTAGGATACTGATTTTGGGGGTATACTGATTTCCCTTTCATAATTATCGGAAGTGTAGACATAAATATTAATACTTCTCTTAATTTCTTTTTGAACAGCTGAAAAGACCATGGTTTAATGTTTACAAAGTGTGTCTCTTTTTAAAAAATTATTTAACTATAGTTGATTTAAAGCATTGTGTTAGTTTCAGGTGTACAGTTTCAGATTCCTTTCCATTATAGGTTATTCCTTTCCATATTAATTATAGTTCCCTGTGCTATAGAGTAAATCCTTGTTTATTTTATTTATAGTGGTGTGTATCTCTTAACCCCATGCTCCTAATTTATCCCTCCCCCTCCTCTTTCACTTTTGGTAACCATAAGTTTGTTTTCTTTGTCTGTGAGTCTGTTTCTGTTTTGTAAATAAGTCAATTTTAATTTTTTTTTAGATTACTCATATAATTGATATCATATAATATTTGTCTTTCTCTGCCTGACCTACTTCACTTAGTATGAGGGTTGTATGAGTTCTTTATATTTTTGGATTGTAGTCCTTTGTGAGACATACGATTTGCGAATATTTCCTCCTATCCAGTAGATTCCATTTTCATTTTGTTGATTCTGTGCATAAGTTTCTTAGTTTGATATAGTCCCAAATGCTTATTTTTGCTTTAGTTGTCTTTGCCTTTGGTGTCAAATGAAAAAAAAAATATATTGGCAAGAATGATGCCAAGGAGTTATTTTATTCCAGGATTTTTTTATAAGTTATCAAATATATATATATATAAAAGTTATCAAATATATATATATATATATAACTTTATCAGATTCTTTTCCATTATAGCTTATTAAAAGATATTGAATATAGTTCCCTGTGCTATAGAGTAGGTCCTTGTTAGTTATCTATTTTATATATAATAGTGTGTATATGTTAATCCCAAACTCCTAATTTATCCCTCAGCCCCCCCCCCACTTTCCATACATTGGTTTTCTGTCTGTGAGTCTATTTCTGTTTTGTAAATAATCATTTGTATCATTTTGTCTTTCTCTGTCTGACAATTCACTTAGTATGATAATCTCTATGTCCATCCATGTTGCTGCAAATGGCATTTTTTCATTCTTTTTATGGTTGAGTAATCTTATATATCACATCTTCTTTATCCATTCATCTGTCGATGGACAGTTAGGTTGCTTCCATGTCTTGGCTATTGTAAATAGTGTTGCTATTAACAATGGAATGCATATGTGTTTTTGAAGTAGTTTTTGTCTTTTTTGAACATATGCCCAGGAGAGGGATAGCAGGATCATATGATAACTCTCTTTTTTAGTTTTCTAAGGAACTTCAATACTGTTCTCCATAGTGCCTGCAGCAATTTACATTCCCCTCAACCATGTAAGAGGGTTCCATTTTCTCAACACCTTCTCCAGCATTTATTAGTTGTAAGCTTTATGATGATGGCCACTCTGACTGGTGTGAGGTGATACCCCATTGTAGTTTTGACTAGCATTTCTCTAATAATTAGAAATGTTGAGCATCTTTTCATGTACCTGTTGGCCATCTGTATTTCTTCTTTGGAGAAATGTCCCTTTAGGCCTCCTGCCTGGTTTTTTTTTGTGTGTGTTTGTGTGTGGTATGCGGGCCTCTCACTGTTGTGGCCTCTCCCCTTGCGGAGCACAGGCTCCAGATGCATAGGCCCAGAGGCCACGGCTCACAGGCCTAGCCGCTCCACGGCATGTGGGATCTTCCCGGACCGGGGCACAAACCTGTGTCCCCTGCATCGGCAGGTGGACTCTCAACCACTGTACCACCAGGGAAGCCCCTGCCTGCTTTTTTATTGTGTTTTTTGTTTTTTTGAAATTGAGTTGTATGAACTGTCTGTATATTTTGGAAATTAAACCCTTGTCAGTTGCATCATTTGCAAATATTTTTTCCCAGTCCATAGTTTGCCTTTTCACTTGTTTATGGTTTCTGTTGTTGTGCCAAAGCTTATAAGTTTGACTAGGTCCCATTTGTTTACTTTTACTTTCATATCTTTTGCCTCAGAGCAAAATGTAAGGAGAAGGATCTAAGAAGATATTAGTATGTTTTATGGCCAAGAATGTTTGCCTATGTTCTCTTCTAGGAATTTTATGGTGTCATGTCTTATATATAAGCCTTTGAGACATTTTGAGTATATTTTTGTGGATGGTGTAAGGAAGTGTTCTAAATTCATTGATTTACATGTGGCTGTCCAGCTTTCCTAACACCACTTGCTAAAGAGACTGTCTTTTCTTCACTGTATATTCTTCCTTCTTTTGTTGAAGACTAATTGACCATAAGTTTGTGGGTTTAGTTCTGACCTCTCTATTATGTTCTATTGATCTACATGTCTATTTTTGTGCCAATACCATGCTGTATTGATTACTGTAGCATTGTATTATTGTCTGAAGTCTGGGAGAGTTATGCCTCCAGCTTTGTTCTTTTCCTTCAGAATTGCTTTGGAAATTCTGGGTCTTTTGTGGTTCCATATGAATTTTGGGATTATTAATTCTAGCTCTCTTAAAAATGGCATGGGTAATTTGATACAGATCTAATTAAATATGTAGATTGTTTGGGTAGTATGGCTATTTTAACAATATTAATTCTTCCAATCCAAAACAAGGGGATATGTTTTCATTTCTTTGTATCATATACAATTTCCTTTGTCAACTTTTTATAGTTTTCAGCATATAGGTCTTTCACATCCTTGGTTAGGTTTATTGCTAGGTAATTTTTTTGACACACTTTTAAATGGGATTATTTTTTACTTTCTATTTCTTATATTTCATTGTTAGTGTAAAGAAATGTAACAGATTTCTTTATATTGATCTTGTATCCTACCACCTTACTGAATTCATTTTATTAGTTCTCATAGATTTTATGTGGCATCTTCCAGGTTTTCTATATAGAGTATCTTGTCATCGGCATATAATGACAAGGTCTCTATTGCTACCCTTGTAGGACAGTTTTTGCTGCATCTCATAGATTTTGTATGGTTGTGTTTTCATTGTTGTTTGTCTCAAGGTATTTTTAAATTTATTCTTTGATTTCATTGTTGACCCATTGGATTTTTACTAGCATTTTGTTTAGTCTCCATGTAACCATTTTTTCCTCCTTTTTCTTTCTGTGGTTGATTCCTAGTTCATGCTGTTGTGGTCAGAGAATATGGTTGAAATAATTTCTATCCTCTTTAATTTGTTGAGACTTGTTTCATTCCCTAGATCTATCCTAGAGAATGTTCCATGCCCCATTGAGAAGAATGTTTATTCTTGTTTATTTTGGATGAAGTGTACTGTACATATCAATTACATCCAAAAGTTCTATTTTTTCATTTAAAGTCTATGTTGCTTTATTGATTTTCTGTCTGGAAGATCTGTACAGTGATATCAGTGGGGTGCTAAAATCTACTAATATTGAGAGAGACCTTCAAGATGGTGGAGTAAGATGTGGAAATGAATTTCCTCCCCACAAATATATCAGAAATACATCTACATGTGAAACAACTCCTACAGAACACCTACTGAACGTTGGCAGAAGACCTCAGACTTCACAAAAGGAACAGATGTCCTCAGGGGACCTACACGCAGAGGCAGAGCCAAGTACAAAGCTGAACACCTGGAGCTGTGTGAAGAAGAGAAAGGGAAATTTCTCCCAGCAGTGTAAGGAGCAGCGGATTAAATATCCACAATCACCTTGATGTACCCTGCATCTTTGGAACACCTGAATAGACAATGAATCATTTCCAAATTGAGGTGGTAGACTTTGGGAGCAACTAGATATGGGGTTTGCTGTGTGGGACTGACTGGTTTCTGGTTTTATGTTTTTCTTAGTTTAGTATTTAGAGTTTATTACCATTGGTAGATTTCTTGGTTTGGTTGCTCTCTTCCTTTTATATATATATATATATATATATATATATATATACATATTTCCTTTTTCTCCTTTTGTGAGTGTGTATGTGTATGCTTCTTTGCATGATTTTGTCAGTATAGCTTTGTTTTTACCTTTTGCATAGGCTTTGGTCTGCTCTTTTCTAATATACTTTTTAGCACTTGTTATCACTGATAGATTTGCTTTTTGCTTTGGTTGCCCTCTTCATTCTTTCTTTCTTTTTCTTTTTTTAATTTTTTAACTTTTTTAATTTTTAATAATTAAAAAATTTCATTTTAATAAAATTATTTCATTTTATTGTTTTCTTTCTTTTTTTCTCCCTTTTCTTCTGAGCCGTGTGGCTGACAGAGTTTTGGTGCTCTGACCTGGTGTCAGACCTGTGCCTCTGAGGTGGGAGATTTGAGTTCAAGACATTGGTCTACCAGAGACCTCCCACCTCCACATAATATGAAACAGCGAAAGCTCTTCCAGAGATCTCCATCTCAAGGCTAAGACCCAGCTCAACTCAACAACAAGCAATCTACAGTGCTGGACACCCTATGCCCAAAACTAGCAAGACAGGAACACAACCACACCCATTAGCAGAGAGGCTGCCTAAAATTGTAATAAGGTCAGGGACAATGCAAAACACACCACTGGATGTGGTCCAGCACACCACAAAGAAAAGATCCAGCCTCAACCACCAGAACACTGGCACCAGTCCCCTCCACCAGGACACTCCACAACCCACTGAATCAACATTAGCTACAGGGACAGGCAGACACCAAAAACAATGGGAAATATGAACCTGCAACCTGTGAAATGGAGACCCCAAGCACAGTAATTTAAGCAAAATGAGAAAACAGAAAAACACAGCAGATGAAGGAACAAGGTAAAAGCCTACCAGACCAAACAAATGAAGAGGAAATAGGCAGTTTACCTGAAAAAGAATTGAGAGTAACGATAGTAAACATGATCCAAAATCTTGGAAATAGAATGGAGAAAATACAAGAAACGTTTAACAAGGATCTATAAGAACTAAAGAGAAATCAAACAATAATGAGCAACACAATAAATGAAATTTAAAATTCTCTAGAAGGAATAAATAGCAGAATAACTGAGACAGAAGAATGGATAAGTGACCTGGAAGATAAAATAGTGGAAATAAATACTGCAGATGAGAATAAAGAAAAAGGAATGAAAGAATTAAGCACAGTTCTAGTGACCCCTGGGACAATATTAAACACACCAACATTCAAATTATACGGGTCCCAGAAGAAGAAGAGAAAAGGAAAGGCACTGAGAAAATATTCAAAGAGATTATAGTTGAAAACTTCCCTAACACAGCAAAGGAAATAGTCAAACAAGTCCAGGAAGCACAAAGAGTCTCATACAGGATAAACCCATGGAGAAACATGACAAGACACATATTAATCAACTTTTCAAAAAATAAATACAAAGAAAAAATATTAAAAGCAGCAAGGGAAAAGCAACAAATAACACACAAGGGAATCCCCATAAGGTTAACAGCTGATATTTCAGCTGAAACTCTGAAACGCAGAAGGGAGTGGCAAGACATATTTAAAGTGATGGAAGTATAAAACCTACAACCAGGATTACTGTACTCAGCAAGGATCTCATTCAATTCAACAGATAAATTAAGACCTTTACAGACAAGCAAAAGCTAAGACAATTCAGCAGCACTGAACCAACATTACAACAAATGCTAAAGGAACTTCTCTAGGCAGGAAACATAAGAGAAGGAAAAGACCTACAATAACAAACCCAAAATGATTAAAAATATGGTAATAAGGACATACATATGGAGAATTACCTTAAATGTAAAGGGGTTAAATGCTCCAACCAAAAGACACAGACTGGCTGAATGGATGCAAAGACAATACCTATATATATGCTGTCTACAAGAGACCCACTTCAGACCTATGGACACATACAGGTTGACAGTGAGGGGATGGAAAAAGATATTCCATGTGAATGGAAATCAAAGGAAAGCTGGAGTAGCAATTCTCATATCAGACAAAATAGACTTTAAAATAAAGACTATTACAAGAGATGAAGAAGGACACTACATAATCATCAAGGGATGTATCCAAGAAGAAGACACAAAAATTGTAAATATTTATGCACCCAACATAGGAACACCTCAATACATAAGGCAAATATAAACAATCATAAAAGGGGAAATCGACAGTAATACAGTCATAGTAGGGGACTTTAACACCCCACCTTCACCAATGGACAGACCAACCAAAATGAAAATAAAAAATGAAACACAAGCTTTAAATTATACATTAAACAAGAGGGACTTAATTGATATTTATCGGACATTCCATCCAAAACAACAGAATACATTTTCTTCTCAAGTGCTCATGGAACATTCTGCAAGATAGATCATATCTATAGTTACAAATCAAGCCTTGGTAAATTTAAGAAAATTGAAAATGTATCAAGTATCTTTTCTGACCACATCACTATGAGACTAGATATCAATTACAGGAAAAAATCTGTAAAAAATGCAAACACATGGAGGCTAAACAACACACTACTAAATAACCGAAAGATCACTGCAACAATCAAAGAGGAAACCAAAAATACCTAGAAACAAATGACCATGAAAACACGATGAACGGAAACCTATAGGATTCAGCAAAAGCAGTTCTAAGAGGCAAGTTTATAGCAGTATAATCCACCTCAAGGAAAAGAAACATCTGAAATAAACAACCTAACCTTACACGTAAAGCAATTAGAGAAAGAACAAAAATCTCCGAAAGTTAGCAGAAGGAGAGACATCATAAAGATTAGATCAGAATTAAATGAAAATAAATTAAGGAAATGATAGCAAAGATCAATAAAACTAAAACGTGGTTATTTGAGAAAATTGATAAATCATTAGCCAGACTCATCAAGAATAAAAGGTAGAAGGCTCAATAGAATTAGAAATGAAAAGGAGAAGTAACATCTGACCATGAAGAAATACAAAGGATCATTGTTGATTACTACAAGCAACTATAGGCCAATAAAATGGACAACCTGGAAGAAATGGACAAATTGTTAGAAAAGGACAACCTTCCGAGACAGAACCAGAAAGAAATAGAAAATGTAAACAGACAAATTACAAGCACTGAAATTGAGACTGTGATTTAAAATCATCCAACAAACAAAAGCCCATGACCAGATGGCTTCACAGGTGAATTCTATCAAACATTTAGAGAAGAGCTAACACCCATCCTTCTCAAACTCTTCCAAAATATAGCAGAGGGAAGAACACTCCCAAACTCATTCTATGAGGCCACCGTCACCCTGATACCAAAACCAAAGATGTCACAAAGAAAGAAAACTACAGGTCAATATCACTGATGAACATAGATGCAAAAATCCTCAACAAAATACTAGCAAACAGAATCCAACAGCACATTAAAAGAATCATACACCATGATCAAGTGGGGTTTATTCCAGGAATGCATGGATTCTTCAATATACGCAAATCAATCAACGTGATACACCATATTAACAAATTGAAGTAGAAAAAAATATATGATCATTTCAATAGATGCACAGAAAGCTTTCAACAAAATTCAACACCCATTTATGATAAAACCCCTCCAGAAGGTACACATAGAGGAAACTTATCTCAACATAATAAAGGCCATATATGAGAAACCCACAGAAAACACCATCCTCAATGGTGAAAAACTGAAACCATTTCCACTAAGATCAGGAACAAGACAAGGTTTCCCACTCTCACCACTCTTATTCAACATAGTTTTGGAAGTTTTAGCCACAGCAATCAGAGAAGAAAAGGAAATAAAATGAATCCAAATCAGAAAAGAAGAAATAAAGCTGTCACTGTTTGCAGACGACATGATACTATACATAGAGAATCCTAAAGATGCTACCAGAAAACTACTAGAGGTAATCAATGAATTTGGCAAAGTAGCAGGATAAAAACTTAATGCACAGAAATCTCTGGCATTCCTATACACAAATGATGAAAAATCTGAAAGTGAAATTAAGAAAACACTCCCACTTAACATTGCAACAAAAAGAATAAAATATCTAGGAATAAACCTACCTAAGGAGACAAAAGACCTCTATGCAGAAAATTATAAGACACTGATGAAAGAAATTAAAGATGATACAAATAGATGGAGAGATATACCATGTTCTTGGATTGGAGGAATCAACATTGTGAAAATGACTCTACCACCCAAAGCAATCTACAGATTCAATGCAATCCCTATCAAACTATCACTGGCATTTTTCACAGAACTACAACAAAAAAATTTCACAATTTGTATGGAAACACAAAATACCCCGAGTAGCCAAAGCAATCTTGAGAATGAAAAATGAAGCTGGAGGAATCAGGCTCCCTGACTTCAGACTATGCTACAAACGTATGGTAACTAAGACAGTATGGTACTGGCCCAAAAACAGAAATATAGATCAATGGAACAGGATAGAAAGCACAGAGATAAACCCACGCACATATGGTCACCTTATATTTGATAAAGGAGGCAAGAATATACAGTGGAGAAAAGACAGCCTCTTCAATAAGTGGTGCTGGGAAAACTGGACAAGTACATGTAAAACTATGAGATTAGAACCCTCCCTAATAGCATACACAAAAATAAGCTCAAAATGGATTAAAGACCTAAATGTAAGGGCAGAAACTATCAAACTCTTAGAGGAAAACATAGGCAGAACACTCTATGACATAAATCACAGCAAGATCCTATTTGACTCACCTCCTATAGAAATGGAAATAAAAACAAAAATAAACTAATGGGACCTAATGACACTTAAAAGCTTTTGCACAGCAAAGAAAACCATAAACAAAACTAAAAGACAACCCTCAGAATGGGAGAAAATATTTGAAAATGAAGAAAGTGACAAAATATTAATCTGCAAAATTTACAAGCAGCTCATGCAGCTCAATAACAAAAAGACAAACAACCCAATCCAAAAATGGGCAGAAGACCTAAATGGCCATTTCTCCAAAGAAGATATACAGATTGCCAACAAACACATGAAAGAATGCTCAACATCATTAATCATTAGAGAAATGCAAATCAAAAGTACAATGAGATATCATCCCACACTGGCCAGAATGGCCATCATCAAAAAATCTAGGAACAATAAATGCTGGAGAGGATGTGGAGAAAAGGGAATACTCTTGCACTGCTGGTGGGAATGTAAATTGATACAGCCACTATGGAGAACAGTATGGAGGTTCGTTAATAAACTACAAAGAGAACTACCCTACGACCCAGCAATCCCACTGCTGGGCATATACCCTGAGAAACCCATAATTCAAAAAGAGTCATGTGCCAAAATGTTCATTGCAGCCCTATGTACAATAGCCAGGGGATGGAAGCAACCTAAGTGTCCTTCATTGGAAGAACGGTTAAAGAAGATGCAGCACAGATATACAATGGAATATTGCTCAGCCATAAAAAGAAACGAAATTGAGTTATTTGTAGTGAGGTGGATGGTACTAGTGTCTGTCATACAGGGTGAAGTAAGTCAGAAAGAGAAAGACAAATACCATATGCTAACACATATATATGGAATCTAAGAAAAAAAAATCTCATGAAGAACATATGGGTAAGATGGGAATAAAGATGCAGACCTACTAGACAATGGACTTGAGGATACGGGGATGGGGAAGGGTAAGCTGTGACAAAGTGAGGGAGTAGCATGGACATATATACACTACCAAACATAATATAGATAACTAATGGGAAGCAGCCTCATAGCACAGGGTGATTAGCTAGGTGGTTTGTGATCACCTAGGTGGGTGGGGTAGGGAGTGTGGGAGGGAGGGAGATGCAAAAGGGAAGAGGTATGGGAACATATGTATATGTATAACTCATTCACTTTGTTATAAAGCAGAAACTAACACACCACTGTAAAGCAATTATACTACAATAAAGATGTTAAAAAAAAAAAGGATCGTACACCATGATCAAGTGGGGTTTATCCCAGGAATGCAAGGATTCTTCAATATATGCAAATCAATCAATGTGATAAACCATATTAACAAACTGAAGGAGAAAAAACATATGATCATTGCAATAGATGCAGAAAAAGCTTTGACAAAATTCAACACCCATTTATGGTAAGAACCATCCAGAAAGTATGCATAGAGAGAACTTACTTCAACATAATAAAGGCCATATATGAAAAAAACTACAGCTAACATCATTCTCAATGGTGAAAAACTGAAAGCATTTCCTCTAAGATCCAGAACAAGACAATGTTGTCCACTCTCACCCTTATTATTCAACATAGTTTTGGAAGTTTTATGCACAGCATCAGAGAAGAAAAAGAAATAAAAAGTATCCAAATTGGAAAAAAAGAAGTAATGCTGTCACTATTTGCAGATGACCTGATACTATACACAGAGAATCCTAAAGATGCTACCAGAAAGCTACTAGAGCTAATGAATGAATTTGGCAAAGTAGCAGGATACAAAATTAATGCACAGAAATCTCTTGCATTCCTATACACTAATGATGAAATATCTGAAAGTGAAATTAAGGAAACACTCCCATTTACCATTGCAACAAAAAGAATAAAATACCTAGGAACAAACCTACCTAAGGAGACAAAAGAGCTGTGCTGAAAACTATAATACACTGATGAAAGAAATTAAAGGTGATACAAACAGATGGAGAGATATACCATATTCTTAGATTGGAAGAATCAACATTGTGAAAATGACTATAGTACCCAAAGTAATCTACATATTCAATGAAATCTCTATCAAACTACCATTGGCATTTTTCACAGAACTAGAACAAAAATTTCACAATTTGTATGGAAACACAAAGACCCCAAATATCCAAACCAATCTTGGGAGAGAAAAACGGAGCTGGAGGAATCAGGCTTCTGGACTTCAGACTATACTACAAAGCTACAGTAATCAAGACAGTATGGCACTGGCACAAAAACAGAAATACGCATCAGTGGAATAGGATAGAAAGCCCAGAGATAAACCGAAGCACATATGGTCACCTTATTTTTGATAAAAGAGGCAAGAATATACAATTGAGAAAAGGCAACCTCTTCAATAAGTGGTGCTGGGAAAACTGGACAGCTGCATTTAAAAGAATGAAATCAGAACACTCCCTAACACCATACACAAAAATAAACTCAAAATGATTTAAAGACCTAAATGTAAGACCAGACACTATAAAATTCTTAGAGGAAAACGTAGGCAGAACACTCTGACATAAATCACAGCAAAATCCTTTTTGACCCACCTACTAGAGTAATGGAAATAAAAACAAAAATAAACATATGGGACCTAATGACACTTAAAAGCTTTGCACAGCAAAGGAAACCATAAACAAGACCAAAAGACAACTTTCAGAATGGGAGAAAACACTTGCAAATGAAGCAACTGACAAAGGATTATTCTCCATAATTTACAAGCAGCTCATGCAGCTCAATATCAAAAAAAAAAAAACAACCCAATCCAAAAATGGGCAGAATACCTAAATAGCCATTTCTCCAAAGAACATTTACAAATTCCCAAGAAGAACATGAAAGGATGATCAACATCACTAAACATTAGAGAATTGCAAGTCAAAACTCCAATAAGGTATCACTTCACACCAGTCACAATGGCCTTCATCAAAAAATCTACAAACAATAAATGTTGGAGAAACAATAAATGTTGCACTGTTGGTGATCAAGCCACTATGGAGGACAATATGGAGGCTCCAGAAAAAACTAAAACTAGAACTACCATATGACCCAGCAATCCCACTACTGGGCATATACCCTGAGAAAACCATAATTCAAAAAGAATCATGTACCACAATATTCATTGCAGCTTTATTTACAATAGCCAGGACATAGAAGCAACCTAAGTGTCCACTGACAGATGAATGGCTCAAGAAGATGTGGCACATATATACAATGGAATATTACTCAGCCATAAATAGAAACAGAACTGATTCATTTGTAGTGAGGTTGATGGACCTAGAATCTGTGGTACAGAGTGAAGTAAGTCAGAAAGAGAAAAACAAATAACATATGCTAACACATATATATGGAATCTAAAAAAAAAAAAAAAAGGTTTTTATGAACCAGTGACAGGACAGGTATAAAGACACTGAGGTAGAGAATTACTTGAGGACAAAGGGAGGGTTGGGGAAACGTAAGGTGGGCTGAAGTGAGAGAGTGATATGGACTCATATATACTACCAAATGTAAATAGATAGCTAGTGTGAAGCAGCCGCATTGCACAGGGATATCAGCTTGGTGCTTTGTGACCACCTAGAGAGGTGGGATAGGGAGGGTTGGAGGGAGACGCAAGAGGGAGGAGATATGGGGATATATGTATACGTATAGCTGATTCACTTTGTTATACAGCAGCAACTAACACACCATTGTAAAGCAATTATACTCTAATAAAGATGTTTTTAAAAATCTACTAATATTGTGTTCCCATCAGTTTCTCCTTTTGTATCTGTATATGTTTTATTTATTTAGGTGCAGCTATATTGGGTGCATAAATGTTAATGAGAGTAATATCATTTTCTTGTATTGATCCTTTTCTTAATTATATGGTGTTCTTCTTTGTCTTTCTTTATCACCTTTGCTTTAATGTCTATTTTGTCTGATATGAGTATTGCTACCCCCACTTTACTGTAGTTTCCATTTGCATGAAATATCTTTTCCATCCCCACACTTTCAATCTGTTTATGTCCTTCACCTTAAAGTGGGTCTCTCGTAGGCAGTATACTGTATGTTCTTGTTTTATTATCCAGTCTGGCACTCAAAGATATTTGATTGGAGAATTTATTTCATTGACTTTTAAAATAATTTTTGACATGAATGTATTTATTGCCATTTTAAACCTTGTTTTCCAGTTGATTTTGTATTTTTTCTGCATTTCTTTCTTCTTTTTTGTCTTTCCTTTTGTGGTTGATGGTTTTCTTTTGTATTATTCTTGAGTTTTTTCATTGTTTTTTGAGTCTGTTGTATGTTTCTACATTTATGTTTTGATTTGTGTTTACCCTAGTTTTGAACTATGTTATCCCATGAAATTATCTAGTCACTTTAGATTGATAGCCATGTAAGCTCAAACATATTCTCAAAGACGTATATTTTCTTACTGCCCCCACATTTCCTGATTTTGATATTCTATTTTACATCTTCATGTTTATCCTTTTGCTGTTCATTTTGGTTATCATCACTTTCAAAAACTTTTTAAAAATCTGTTGCTGCCTTATTTATGTGATCTTCAATCCTTTCATGTATTTGCCTTTCCTATTGTGACATTCCCTTTCCTAGAAATTCTTACCTCTTTTCTATTTAGAGAAGACTTTTCAATATTTCTTTGGGATAAGTTTAGTATTGCTGTATTCTTTTAATTTTTCTTGTCTTTGAAATTCTTTATCTATTCTTCTATTCTAAATGATAATCTGGCTGTGTGGAATATCATCAGTTGCAGACTTTTCCCTTTTGTGACTTGACTATATATTGCCACTCCTTTCTGTCCTGCAAAGTTTCTCTAGAGAAATCAGCTGATAGCCTTATGAGGGTTCTCTTTTAACTGACTCTGTTTTTCTCTTGCTGCCTTTAGAATTTTCTCTTTAACATTTGCCATTTTAATTATGATATGTCTTGTGTGGGTCTGTTTTGGCTCATCTTGTTTGGGACCATCTGTGCTTCCTGTACCTGAATACCTGTTTCCTTCTTTAGGTTTGGGAAGTCTTCCACAGTGTGTGCTGGCCATTTTTCCCTTGATAGGGAGTGTGTTTGACATTGCAGTGACCAGGAACTGTACTGGATGTTGGGTGGAGCCTCCTGTTTGCTCTGTGGTTGTCACAGCCCTGTCAGGGGCAGAGTCTGCTCCCAAGTTGTTGGAGTAGAAACCACCAGATCCAGTTCTAAGCTGCCCTGTGTGGTAAGTGGTACTGGAGCACTTCCTCTGGGAAAGGACCCACTGCATATTCCTCTCCAGGAGCTCTCCACAGGAATGTGTGACTCTGTGACACTGCCTGCCACCTGGTGTGTGTGCCCAGAAAATCAGATGTGTCTCCACTGCAAGAGCACTGATAATCATCTTATGCATTCATCCCTGCCTGCCTTCAGAGTGTGCACACTCACAAACAAAAGCCCCCCAAATCCATGGAAGCTATGCCCTGTGATGAGCACACTGGAAATGAGGTTTCTATTGTGGGCCCATCCATACCCTACCCCTTGATAATGGGGTGTATGCACCCATGCTCTTTCCAACACACAACCCCAATTTTGGCCTGGATCACACTCCAGCCATTTCAGCCTGTCTCTGCACAGCCAAACCAAGTACTCTCCCTAAGTTTGTCTGTTGAAACCCAAGTTTCAGCACCCAGCCACTGCACATAAAAGTAGGTGTACATCTCAGGCTGGGAAGTGCAGCAATGTGGCAGCTATCAGCACCAATTCTTCTCTAGCTTCCTTGGTAGAAAGCCAGCCCATGCACACTGCTCTCAGGCAAATTCCCCACCTCTGCAGCTCACTATTTGTCCTGGTGGACGTTCCAACAATTGAAGCAGGTTCCCAGGGTGAGGGAATCTTTCCTCTTTCATGGCTCCCTCCCAAGGGAGCAGGTCCTATCTCGATTCCCTTTTATTATTTAGTCCTACCCAGTTATGTGGAGCTCTTTCTTGTAGCTTTAGTTACATGAGATATTCCACTTGCTTTCAGTGGGTATTCTGTGAAAATTGTTCCAGATACAGATGTGTTTTTGATATATTTGTAAGGAGAGGTGAGCTCCATGTGCTCCTACTCCACCATCTTGATCTTCCCTCCTATGGTCTTCACTTAATATCAGGGAAAGATGAAACAAGAGATTCAACATAGAAAGTAACATACAATAAAAAATTTTTGGCAGTCTGATGCACCTGGATCGTGACTCATTCTTACCATATCCCTGAGAGGGCTGCTTTCCTGTCTAACTGCAAGATACCAATCCACCTGGCTCCCAGAACTCCTCAGTGAGTTAGCAGTAGCTCTCTCTTCTATGTCTTCTGGGCATGTCTTCAAACTTGAAGTACCAGTTCAAGACAGTAGCAATAAGACACTTGGAGAAATAGATGTCCCATCTTCTTTCATCCCAAGTATGCTTTACAGACTTTTTTTTTGTCCCAGGCTTTGTCTCTTCCTAAAGTAATTGACACTTCCTGCAGGAAAATTCCATCATCTCACCAACTACCTGTAAAAGTGGTGCCTTATATGGTTTCAAAGAAAAATCATATAAGAATTACCACAATTAAACATTTTCACAGGGTACATAAAGTGCAGTAAAGTGTATTAAAGAATTTACCTGTAACCATGACTGGAAAATATTGTGGACACCCATTTAATTTTTATTTTATTTTTGAACTAAGATATAATTACTATGCCATAAAATCCACTCTTGTAAAGTGTATAATTCAATAGATTTTTTATTATATTCAAATGATTGCTTATCACTGCTATATAATTCCAGAGCATTTTCTTTATCCCCAACAGAAACTCCATCATGTTAACAGTCACTCTCTATTCCCCTCTCTCTGCAAACCCTGGCAACCCTCAGTCTACTTTCTGTCTCCATAGATTTATGTTATTATCCTGCAGGTTTTGTGAAAATGGATGTTAGAGAAGTTTGTCAAGAGATGTGACTACTGGGATTCCCTGGTAGCGCAGTGGTTGAGAGTCCACCTGCCGATGCAGGGGACACGGGTTCGTGTCCCGGTCCAGGAAGATCCCACATGACATGGAGCAGCTGGGCCCGTGAGCCATGGCTGCTGAACCTGTGCATTCCAGAGCCTGTGCTCCACAACAGGAGAGTCCACAACAGTGAGAGGCCTACGTACCACAAAAAAAAAAAAGAAAAAAAAGAAAGAAAATAAAAGAGATGTGATGACTGACTGAACATTGAGATGTATCTGGGCATCAGGGATCCACCCTCCTCTGTCCTTAGAATATGTATTCTTCTTGCCTTCCTCATGCTAGAAGGTAGCTCAAGGACACAGCCTTGAGATACTAATGTGTTTTTGAGACCATCTGGGCAGTATACATGACTGAGTCCAGTTGAGGATGCCATTGTGTAAACTTTAAAAAAAATTGAAGTATAATTGACTTACAATATTCACAATATTATATTTGTTTTGGGTGTACAAAATAGTATTTTGATATTTTTATAAAATTATACTCTGTAAAGAGTTATTATAAAATATTGACTATATGCCCAGTGCTGTACCTTAAAATCTTGTAACTTATTTATTTTATACCTAGCAGTGTGTATCTCTTAATCATCTTTACCTATTTTGCTCCTCCCCTAACTCTCGCCCCTCGGATACCTACTAGTTTGTTCTCTAATCTGTGAGTCTGGTTATGTTTTGTTATATTGTTTCATTTTCAATTTCCATATATAAGTGAAAACAACAGTACTTGTCTTTCTATGTCTGACTTATTTCTCTAAGCTTACTACCCTCTAATTATATCCATGTTGTTGCAAATTGAAAAATTTATTCTTTTTTTAAGTCTGAATAATATTGCATTGAATAGTGGTATATATATATTCTTTATCCATTCATCTGTTAATGGACACTTAGGTTGCTTCCATATATTGGCTATTGTAAACAATGCTTCTATGAACATTGGGCTGAATATATATTTTTAAACTACTGTCTTTTTTCTCTTTGTATAAATACCCAGTAGTGGCATTGCTGGATCATAGTTTTAGTTTTTTGAGGAAGCTCCATGCTGTTTTCTATAGTGACTGCACCAATATACACTTCCACCAACAGTGTACAAGGGTTCCCTTTTCCCCACATCCTTGCTAACAGTTGTAGATTTTTTTATGATACCCATTCTCACAGGTATGAGGTGATACCACTCACTGTGGTTTTGATTTGCATTTCTCTGATATTCAGCTTCTTATGTCCTGTTAAGCCATCCATATATATTTTTTTGGAAAAATGTCTGTTCAGATCTTCTGCTCATTTTTTAAAAATGAGTATTTTGTGTTTTTGATATTGAGTTGTATGAAGTATTTACATATTTTGTGTATTAACCCCTTGTCAGTCATATCATTTGGAAGTATTTTATTCCATTCAGTAGGTTGTTTTTTTCATTTTGTCGAGATTTCCTTTGCTGTGCAAAAGCTTTTAAGTTTAATTAGGTCCCCCCCCCTTTTGTTTTGGCTTTTTTTCCTTAAGAGACAATCCAAAACATTATTGCTATGATGTATGTCAAAAAGTGTCCTCTTCTAGGAGTTTTATGATACCAGGTATTACATTTAGGTCTTTAATCCATTTTGAGTTAATTTTTGTATACAGTGTGAGGAAATGTTCTAATCTCATTCTTTTACACGTAGGTTCCCAGTTTTTGCAGTACCAATTGTTGAAGAGACTGTCTTTTCTCCATTGTGTATTCTTACCTCTGTCACAGATTAATTGACTCTCTATTCTGTTCCATTTATTTATGTGTCTGTTTCTTGCCAGTACCATGCTGTTTCTATTACTCAAGCTTTGTACTATAGTCTGAAGTCAGGGAGCGTCATATGTCCAGCTTTGTTTTTTTTCCTCAAGATTGGTTTGGCAATTCAGTCTTTTGTGGTTCCATATGAGTTTTGGGATTATTTGCTCTAGTTGTGTGAAAAATGTCATGGGTACTTTGATAGAGTTTGCATTAAATAGGTAGATTGCTTTGGCTAGTGTGGCCATTTTAACAATATTAATTCTTCCAATGCAATAATGCAGGGTATATTTTCATTTCTTTGAATTATCTTCAATTTCCTTCATCAATATTTTATAGTTTTTCAGAGGATAGGTCTTTCATCTTCTTTGTTAAGTTTATTCCTAGGTATTTCATTCTTTTACATGTGATTTTGAATGTTTTGCTTTCTCTTTCGATTTCATTATTAGTGTATAGAAAAACAACAAATTTCTCTATATTAATCTTTTGCCCACAACTTTACCAAATTCATTTATTAGTTCTAATCAGGGTTTTTTGTAGATTTTAGGGTTTTCTATATATAGTATCATGCAAGTTGTGACAGTTTTACTTCTTCCATTTCAGTTTGGATGACTTTTATGTCTTTTCTTGTCTTAATGCTCAGGCTAGGACTTTCAATACTTAGAGAAAAGGCCTTCAACTTTTCACCATTTTGTATGATGGTATCTGTCTGTTTGTCATAAATGACCTTTATTATGTTGAGGTATGTTCCCTCTATCAGAATTTCGATAGGAATCTTTTATCATGAATGGAATTTGAATTTTGTCAAATGGTTTTTCAGTGTCTATTGAGATAATTTCAATCTTTTAAAATTTATTTAGACTTGTTTTCTGCGCTAGCTTGTGTTCTATCTTGGAGAAATTTTCATGTGCAGTTGAAAAGAATGTGTATTGTGCTGTTTTTGAATGACTTGTCCTATATGTATCTATTAAACCCATCTGGAGTAATGTGCCATGTAAGGCCACTGATTCTTATTTTTTTCCCTGTCTGGATCATATATCCATTGATGTAACTAGTAGATTAAAATTCCTATTATTATTGTCTTACTGTCAATTTCTTTCTTTATGCTTATTAATTTTTAAAATTTATTTAGATGTTCCTATATTAGGCCACATATATTTAAGAATGTTATAATACCGTTCTTTGTATTTTGTTATAGATTTTTTAAAAATTCCCTTTTCTATGATATGAGTTTTGTTACCCAAGCTTCTTTTTATTTCCATTTGTATGAAATATAAACACACACACAAATATAAATATATACATTCAAAAATATTAAAACTCTATATCTTTTATACTCCCCAACTTTTTTCATTTTGGCATCATATTTTACGAATTGACGTTTATCCGTTAACTGTTTATTATAGGTATAGTTATTTTAACAATTTTTGTTTTTTAACCTTTGTACTAGATTACTTAACTGGTTGATGTAGTGACTTTACTATATGTTTACCTTTTCCAGTGAGATAATTTTCCTTTGAATATTTTCTTATATCATTTTACAGCCTTTTCTTTTTCACTTAAAAAAGACCTTTTAACATTTCTTGTAAGGCTGGATTAGTGGTGATTCACTCTTTTAATTTTTGCTTCTTGGGAAACCCTTTACCCCTCCATCAATTCTGAATGATTAACTTGATGTGTGGAATATCCTTGGCTATAGGATTTTCATTTCAGCACTTTAAAATATATCATGATTCTCCCTTGGGCCAACCATGTTTCTGCTGAAAAATCAGCTGATAGCCTTATGGAGATTCCCTCTTACATAATCCTTTTCTTTTCTTTTTGACTCTTGCTGCCTTTAAAATGATCTCTTTCACCATTTACTCTTTAACTTTTGCCATTTAAATAATATATGTTGCTGTGGATCTCTTTGATTTCATCTTGATTTGGACTCTGTGATTCCTGGACCTGGATATCTGTTTCCTTCTTCAGTTTAGTGAAGTTTTCAGCTACAATTTCATTATACACGTTTTCTGCTCCCTTATCTCTCTTCTTGATGGGACCCCTATAATACAAATGTTAGTATGCTTGATTTTGTTTTAGAGGTATCTTAAATTATCCTCATTAAAAACATTTTTTTCCTTCTGTTTAGATTGATTTCCACTATTCTGTCTTCCACGTAGCATATGCTTTCTTCTATATCACCTAATGTTCTGTTAATCTTTAGCAGTGTATTTTTTATTTCATTATTTTATTCTTCAATTCTACTTCTAGGACAAAAGGTCCTATTTTTTTGTTTTATGGTGGAGGAGCCATGCCACATGGCTTGTGGAATTTTAGTTCCCCAACCAGGGATTGAACTGGGCCCTCAGCAGTGAGAGCACAGAGTCCTAATCACTGGACGACCAGAGAATTCCCTATTCTTCAGTTCTGATTTGTTCTTTTTTATATTTTTGAGTCCTTTATTGAAATTTTCACTGTGTTCCTCTATTATTTTCATGTGTTTAGTGAGCATTTTTATAACTATTGCTTTGAATTCTTCATCAGGTAAATTATTTATCTCCATTTAATTAGGGTTTTTTTTTTTTCCTGGGGTTTTATCTTATTTTTTCATTTGGAACAGATTCCTCTTTCTTCTTTTTTTATGGTTTTCCAGTCTTCATTATTTATTTTTCTCAAGTTTGATCATAACTGGTTATCCAAGAGCTAAGGAATAATTCTTAACTCTTTGGGAAGGAATTATTTTCAGGGCAAGATTACAACTTCCTTCTCTTCTCCTAAGAAGTATGTTCTTCCTTCAGTAGGTAATTCTACATGACTTCTGATCAGAGAAGAAATTATAGATGAAAATGTTTACTGAAGGTCAGATTTTCATGTGATGAAAACCTATCCCCAGTAGAGCCTTAAAAGTATCTTCCATTCTTGATGGTAGTTGGATTCTGATATTTTATTAGCGTTTGGCAAAGATAGGTGCTGGCAAAATGTTGTTTAAAGGTCTGGCTTAATTTGGAGGATTCCTTATCATAAATCCAGGAGTAATTCATTCTATGATCTGGGAGAAGTCCAGTGTGTCTTGATTTCTCTAATATAGTTAGATATTGAAATTTCGATCCTTCATGGAGAAACTGGACACTGTTTGTTAAATTATCTATTATTGTAGTTTTATCAATAAATATTTTTTGCAGCTATAAGTTTGTCACTATTTTCTTTTTTAATTTTTATTTTATATTGGAATATAGTTGATTACAAATGTTGGTTAATTTCATGTATACAGCAGTGTGAGTCAGTTATACATATACATGTTTCTATTCTTTTTCAAATTCTTTTCCCATTTAGGTTATTACAGTGTATTGAGCAGTGTCTGTGCTGTACAGTAGGTCCTTGCTGGTTATTTATTTTAAATATAGCAGTGTGTACATGTCAATCCCAAACTCCCAGTCAATACCTCCTCACCACCCTTCACCCCTGGTAACCATAAGTTAATTCTCTAAGTCTGTGGGTCTATTTCTGTTTTATAAATAAGTTCATTTGTATAATTTTTTCGATTATTCACATAAGCAATATCATATGATATTTGTCTTTCTCTGTCTGACTTACTTCACTTAGAATAAAAATCTCCAGGTCTATCGATGTTGCTGCAAATGGCATTATTTCATTCTTTTTAATGGCTGAGTAGTATTCCAGTGTATATATATATACCACATCTTCTTTATCCATTCCTCTGTTGATGGATATTTAAGTTGCTTCCATGTCTTGGCTATTGTAAACAGCACTGCATTGAACAATGACATGCATGTATTCTCCAGATATATGCCCAGGAATTGGATTGCTGGATCATATGGTAGCTCTATTTTTAGTTTCTTAAGGAACCTCCATACTGTTCTCCATAGTGTTTGTACCAATTTACATTCCCATCAACAGTGTAGGAATGTTCACTTCTCTCCACACCTTCTCCAGCATTTATTGTTTGTAGACTTTTTGATGATGGCCATTCTGACTGGTGTGAGGTAATATCTCATTGTAGTTCTGATTTGCATCTCTAGTAATTAGCAGTGTTGAGCACCTTTTCATGTGCTTCTTGGCCATCTGTATGTATTCTTTGGAGAAATGTCTATTTAGGTCTTCTGCCCATTTTTTGATTGGCTTCTTTGTTCTTTTATGATACTGAGCTGCATGAGCTGTTTGTAAATATTGGAGATTAGTCCCTTGTCAGTCACATTGATTGCAAATATTTTCTCTCATTCTGTGGACTGTCTTTTCATTTTGTTTATGGTTTACTCTGCCATGCAGAAGTTTTTGAGTTTAATTTGGTCCCATTTTAAAATTTTCATTTCCATTGCTCTAGACGGATTGAAAAAGATATTGCTATGATTTATATCAGTGTTCTGCCTATGTTTTCCTCTAAGGGTTTTACAGTATCTGATCTTACATTTCTGCTTTAATTTCTCTTTCTGATCTTTCATTGTTACTGTATAGAAATGCCACAGATTTCTGTGTATTTATTTTATATCTTGCAAATTTACCAGTTGATGAGATTTAATAGTTTTCTGATCTTACATTTAGGTCTTTAATCCATTTTGAGTTTATTTTTATTTATGGTGTTAAAGCATGTTCTAATTTCATTTTTATTTACATTTAGCTGTCCAGTTTTCCCAGCACCACTTTTGAAAAGACTGTCTTTTCTCCTTTGTGTATTGTTGCCTCCTTTGTTATAGATTAATTAACCATAAGTGTGAAGGTTTATTTCTGAGCTTTCTATGCTGTTCCATTTACCATACTATTTTGATGACTGTAACTTTGTAGTATAGTCTGAGATCAGGGGGCCTGATTCCTCCAGCTCCATTTTTCTTTCTCAAGATTGCTTTGGCTATTTGTGGTCTTTTGTGTCTCCATAAAAATTTTAAGATTTTTTTGTTCTAATTCTGTGAAAAATGCCATTGGTAATTTGATAGGGATTGCATTGAATCTGTAGTTTAACTTTGGTAGTGTAGACATTTTGATAATATTGATCCTTCCAATCCAAGAACATGGTATATTTTTCCATCTGTTTGTGTCATCTTTAATTTTTATCATCAGTGTCTTATAGTTTTTGGGGTACAGGTCTTTTACATCCTTAGGTTGGTTTATTTCTAAGCATTTTATCATTTTTTTTCAAATCAAACAAATAGAATGGGATACCTGTTTTATAAGACATCTTAATTAATTAACTAGGTTGTGCTGGGCCTTAGTTGTGGCTTGAAGCTTCCTTAGTTGTGGCATGTGAACTCTTAGTTGTGTGGGATCTAGTTCCCTGACCAGCGATCGAATCCAGTCCCCTGTACTGGGAGCTTGGAATCTTAACAACTGCACCACCAAGGAAGTCAGACTAAGTATTTTATTATTTTTGATGCAATGGTAAATGGGATTTCTGCCTTAATTTCTCTTTCTGATCTTTCATTGTTACTGTATAGAAATGCCACAGATTTCTGTGTATTTACTGTATATCTTGCAAATTTACCAATTGATGAGATTTAGTAGTTTTCTGGTAGCTTCTTTAGGATTTTCTGTATAGTATTATGTCATCTGCAAACAGTGACAGTTTTAGTTCTTCTTTTCCAATTTGGATTCACTTTAATACATTTTCTTCTCTGATTGCTGTGTCTAGGACTTCCAAAACCATGCTGAATAAAAGTGGATAGAGTAGGCATACTTGTCTTGTTCCTGATCTTATAGGAAACATTTTAAGTTTTAACCTTTGAGTATGATGTTAGCTGTAGGTTTGTCATTTATGGCCTTTATTATGTGGAGGTATGTTCCCAATAGGCCCCCTTTCTGGAGAGTTTTCATCATAAATTGGTGTTGAATTTTGTCAAAAGCTTTCTCTGCATCTATTGAGATGTTCATATGGTTTTTATTCTTCAGTATGTTGATGTGGTGTATCACACTGATCAATTTGTTGATATTGAAAAATCCTTGCATCCCTTGGGTAAATCTCACTTGATCATAGTGTATGATCCTTTTAATGTATTGTTGGATTCAGTTTCCTAGTATTTTCTTAAGCAGTTTTTGTGTCAATATTCATCAGTGATATTGGCCTGTAATTTCCCTTTTTGTGATATCTCTGGTTTTGGTATCAGGGTGATGGTGGATTCATAGAATGAGATTAGGAGTTTTCTTTCCTCTAAAGATTTTTGGAAAAGTTTCAGGATAGCTTATCTCTTCCCTCAGTGTTTGATAGAATTTTTCTGTGAAGCCATCTGGTCCCGGACTTTTGTTTGTTGGGAGTTTTGTTAATCACAGTTTCAATTTCATTTCTTGGGAGATTGTACCTTTCTAAGAACTTGTCCATTTCTTCCAGGTTGTCCATTTTATTGACATATAGTTGCTTGTAGTAGTGTCTTATGATTTTTTGTATTTCTGTGACGTCCATTGTAACTTCTCCTTTTTCATTTCTAATTTTACTGATTTGAGGCCTCTCCCTCTTTTTCTTCGAGTCTAGCTATTGTTTTATCACTTTTGTTTATCTTCTCAAAGAACCAGCTTTTCGTTTCATTGATTTTTTTCTATTTTTTCTTCATCTCTGTTTCATTTATTTCTGCTCTGATCTTTATTATTACTTTCCTTCTACCCCCTTTGGGTTTTGGTTTGTTCTTCTTTCTCTATTGCTTGGGGTGTAAGGTAGGTATTTTTGTGAGATTTTTCTTGTTTCCTGAGGTAAGACTGTATTGCTATAAACTTCCCTCTTAGAACTCCTATTTCTGCATCCCATAGGTATTGCATCATAGTGCTTTTATTTTCATTTGTCTCTAGGTATGTTCTGATTTCTTCTTTGGTTTCTTCAGTGGTCCATTAGTTGTTTAGTAACTTATTGTTTAGCTTCCACGTGTTTGCATTTTTTACTTTTTTCCCCTGTAGTTTATTTCTAATCTTATAGCATTGTGGTTGGAAAAGAGGTTTGATATGATATCAGTTTTCTTAAACTTGTCCAGCCTTGATTTGTGATCCAAGATGTTTTCTATCCTGGAGAATGTTTCATGTGCACTTGAGAAGAATGTGTATTCTGCTGCTTTTGGATGGAAGGCTCTATAAATATTACGTCTATTTGCTTTAATGTCATTTAAAGCATATGTTTTCTTATTGATTTTCTGTCTGGATGATCTGTCCATTGTTGAAAGTGGGGTGTTAAAGTCACCTCCTATTATGTGTTACTGTTGATTTCTCCTTTTATGGTTCTTGGTATTTGCCTTATTTATTGATGTGATCCTATGTTGGGTGTATATATTTTTACAATCGTTATACCTTCTTCTTGGATTGATCCCTTGATCATTATTCAGTTTCCTTCTTTGTCTCTTTAACATTCTTTATTTTAAAGTTTATTTTGTCTGATATGATTATTGCTAATCCAGCTTTCTTTTTATTTCCATTTGCATGGAGTATCTTTACCCATCCCCTCACTTTCAGTCTGTATGTGTCCCTAGATCTGAAGTGAGTCTCTTGTAGAAAGCATATATATGGGTCTTGTTTTTGTATCAATTCTGCCAGTCTGTGCCTTTGATTGGAGCATTTACATTTAAGGTAATTATCTATATGTGGTTTTTTAAAAATATCTTTATTGGAGTATAATTGCTTTACAATGGTGTGTTGGTTTCTGCTTTATAACAAAGTGAATTAGCTATACATATATTCCCATATCTCCTCCCTATTGCGTCTCCCTCTCACCCCCCTATCCCACCCCTCTAGGTGATCACGAAGCACTGAGCTGATCTCCCTGTGCTATGCAGCTGCTTCCCACTATCTATTTTATATTTGTTAGTATATATAAGTCCATGCCACTCTCTCACTTCATCCTAGCTTACACTTCCTCCTCCCTGTGTCCTCAAGTCCATTCTCTATGTCTGCATCTTTATTCCTGTCCTGCCCCTAGGTTCTTCAGAACCTTTTTGTTATGGATTCCATATATATGTGCTAGCATACAGTATTTATTTTTCTCTTTCTGACTTACTTCACTCTGTATGGCAGACTCTAGGTCCATCCACCTCACTATAAATAACTCAGTTTCTTTTCTTTTTATGGCTGAGTAATATTCCATTTTATATATGTGCCGCATCTTTATCCATTCATCTGTCGATGGACACCTAGGTTGCTCCCATGTCCTGGCTATTGTAAATAGAGCTGCAATGAACATTGTGGTACATGACTCTTTTTGAATTATGGTTTTCTCAGGGTATATACCCAGTAGTGGGATGGCTGGTTCATATGATAGTTCTATTTTTAGTTTTTTTAAAGGAACCTCCATACTGTTCTCTATAATGGCTGTATCAATTTACATTCCCACCAACAGTGCAAGAGTGTTCCCTTTTCTCCACACCCTCTCCAGCATTTATTGTTTGTAGATTTTTTGATGGTGTCCATTCTGACTGGTGTGAGTTGATACTTCATTGTAGTTTTGAATTGCATTTCTCTAATGATTAGTGATGTTGAGCATTCTTTCATGTGTTTGTTGGCAATCTGTATATCTTCTTTGGATAAATGTCTATTTAGGTCTTCTGCCCATTTTTTGGTTGGGTTGTTTGTTTTTCTGATATTGAGCCTCATGAGCTGCTTGTAAATTTTGGAGATTAATCCTTTGTCAGTTTCTTCATTTGCAAATATTTTCTCCCATTCTGAGGGGATATGTGTGTTCTTATTGCCATTTGTTTAATTATTTCTGATTTGTTTTTGTAGGTGTTTTTTCTTCCCTTCCCCTTTTTTATCTCTTCTCTTGTGATTTGTGACTTAGTGTTGTGTTTAGATTCCTTTTTTTTTTCGTGTGTTTATGTATTGCAGATTTTTGTTTTTTGGTTACTGAGAGTTTTTGATATAGCAGTCTATATATAAACAAGATTGTTTTAAGTTTCTTGTTTTTTAATTACCAATACATTTCCAATATCCTACATTTTTGCTCTCCTCTTCTCATAATTGCTGGTTTTGATATATTTTTGTGCAAATGATTTCTTACCTTTACTGTATGTTTGCCCTTATTGGTGAGCTCTCCCATTTGTAATTTTCTTATTTTAGTTTTGGCCTTTCTTTCTTGCTTAGAGAAATTCCTTTAGGATTTGTTGCAAAACTGCTCTGGTTGTGCTGAATTCTTTTAGCTTTTGCTTGTCTGCAAAGCTTTTGATTTCTCTGTTGAATACAAATGATAGCCTTGCTGGTTAGAGTATTCTTGTTTGTGGCTTCTTCCATTTCATAACTAAATATATCATGCCACTCCCTTCTAGTCTATAGAGTTTCTCCTGAGAAATCAGCTGATCACCTTATGGGAGTACTACTGTATGTTATTTGCTGCTTTTCCCTTGTTGCTTCTAATATTTTTTCTTTGTCTTTAATTTTTGTCATTTTGATTATTATGTGTCTTGGTATGTTCCTTCCTGGGTTATCTTGCCTGGGACTCTCCGTGTTTCTTTGACATGTGTGACTGTTTCCTATCCCATGTTAGGGAAGTTTTCAGCTATTATCTCTTCAAATACTTTCTCAGGTCCCTTCTCTCTCTCTCTTCTTTTTCTGAGACCCTTATATTCAGAATGTTGGTGCATTTAATGTTGTCCCAGATGTCTCTGAGACTGTCCTCATTTCTTTTTATTCTTTTTTCTTTATTCTGTTCTGCAGCAGTGATTTCCACCATCCTGTCCTTCTGGTCACTTATCTGTTCTTCTGCCTCAGTTATTCTGCTAATGATTTTTTCTAGTGTATTTTTCATTTCAGCCATTGTATTGTTCTTTAGTTCTTCTAGGTCTTTGTTAAACATTTCTTGTATATTCTTGATCTGTTCCTCCATTCTTTTTCCAAAACCTTGAATCATCTTTTTTATCATTACTATCAATCTTTTACTGGTAGATTGCCTGTCTTCACTTCACTTTGTTGTTCTTGACTTTTATTTTTTTCCATCTTCTGGGACATATTCCTCTGCCATCTCGTTTTGTCTAAGTTTCTGTGATTGCAATTTCCATTTCTCAGACTGCAGGGTTATAGTACTTCTTGCTTCTGCTGTCTGCCACCTGGTGGATGAGGCTGTCTAAGAGGTCTGTGCAGGCTTCCTGGCAACAGGGAGTGTGGTTCTTGTCCACTAGTAGATGGAGTTGTGTCTTGTCCATCTGGTGCACAGAGCTGTGTCAGTGGGTGTGGTTTATTGGGCAACTGTGTATTCAGGAAGACTTTAAGCCGCCTATCTGCTGATGGGTGTGGCTGTGTTCTTGGCCTGTTTGTTCTTTGGCCTGAGGCATCCCAGAACTGGAGCTTACAGGCTATTGGGTGGGGTCAGGTCTTGGTGAGAAAATGGCAGACTCCAACAGGTTTCACACCAATAAGTAGTCCCCAGAACTGCCACCACCAGTGTCCTTGTCCCTCAGTTAGCCACAGCCACCACCACCCCTGCCTTCACTGGAGACCCTCCAATACTAGCAGATAAATCTGCCCCTGTCTTTTATGAGTTCACCACTTTTTTTCCCCTGAGTCGTGTGCACGAGAAACTGTGTGCACCCTCCAAGAGTGGAGTTTCTGTTTCCCCCAGTCCTGTAGAATTCCTGTGATCAAACCTCACTGGTCTTCAAAGCCAGATCTTCTGGAGGCTCCTCCTCCTGTTGCCAAATCCCCAGGCTGGGAAGCCTGACATGGGGCTCAGAACTTTCACTCTTGTGAGAAATCTTCTGTAGTATAATTATTTTCCAGTTTGTGGGTGGCCCACCTGGTGTGTATGGGATTTGATTTTATTGCAGTTGTGCCACTCTTACTATCTCATTGTGGCTTCTTCTTTGCTTTTGGATATAAGGTATCTTTTTGGTAGGTTCCAGGGTTTTTATGATCGACGGTTGTTTAGCAGTTAGTTGTGATTTAGTGTTTCCATAAGAAGAGGTGAGCTCAAGTCCTACTCTGTCATCTTGTCTCCTCCCTATATGTTTTTATTTTATCCTCTTTCTTCTTTTTTCTTTTAACTTTCTCTGTTTGTCTTTATGAAATTAGGTGAAAAAGTTACCTATCCTGGTCTTGAAATTGTGTCCTTGAGTGGGAACATCTCTATGCAGTCTGTGTGTGCTCAGTGATTTTGGTGGGGAAGCTGGATCAGAAATGAGCATGGACCTTATCTTTTCCTTGGGAAAAATGGCAGTCACCATCTTGGTTTGGTATAGGGATACAGCTGCTAGGGCTAGAGCCGGAGCTAGTTGCAACCTGGATTTCTCCCAGACTCAATGGCTACTGCCACCTTTTGAGTTGCAGGTCATGGGGCTCTGGTGTTGGAGCCACAGTCTGGAGTAACCTCATCTTTTCCATGGTGTAATGGCAGTTACAACATTTGTTGGGGGTGTGGCTGGGGTCCAAGAAGCTGACCTATGATCTCTGGGATGTTCAGCTTTTCTCTGGAGTGATGGTGGTTTTCTTCTTGACCTGGCACAGAATTGGGACCCTTGGGTCTGGAGGCACAGTTCTGAATGAGCTCTGATTCTCCCTGGATGAATGGTGGTTGCTGTCTTGGCCAAGGTTGAGGCTGGGGGCTGGGGGATGGAGTGAAGTCCAATAAAAGCCCAAGGTGCAATGTTGTTAATGTCATTTGGGGGAGTAGTAGTGGAGTAGGAGGGTTGGAGCTGGAGTCTGGCGTGGGCTGGGGAGAGGGTGTGAGCTGAGGTGGTCCTGGCATGTCAGCAAGAGCACCAGGAAGTTTTCAGTTTGCTGTCTCTGCACTGGAACTTGAGGCAAGCAAGTCTTTGTGTGTTCTCCTCAAGAGTGGAGTTCTGGTTTTCTACAGCCCTCCAGTAAGTCCCACTGGTTTTCAAACCAGTCAACAGAGCTTGTCTTCCCAGTGCCAGATCCCATGACTGGAGTGCTCAGTGTGGGGCTAGAAGCCCTTGCTCTTTAGGGAGGATCCTGAAGCTTGAGCTTGTACTATCCCCCTTTTCTTCTGGTTCTCCAAGTTGGGTGTGTGTCCTGATAAGATTCCTTCTCCTTCCCTCCTACCAGACTCTGTATGGTTCTTTCTTTATAACCTTGGTTTTAGAGAAGCCATTCTGCTAGTATTCAGGTTGCTCTCAGAGAGAGTTGTTCTATATGTAATTGTGGTTTTGATGTATTTGTGGTGGGAGGAGAGCTCAGGGTTTTTCTACTTCCCCATCTTAATCCTGCCCCTCTCTGTAGTTTAAACTTTTTAAGTGTCTGGAGGATGCATACAGAGATCCACTTGTTTTGAGACTGCCCATGACAAGCCTCTTATTAAACCTACCACCTGCCAAACTGGAGTGGCCTGGTTTTATCTTTGGTCTCTCCTTTTCCTCTGTGTATGGCGGCCAGTTTCAGATTTCACCTAAGAAGTTCCTGAGGTTGCAAACCAACAGTAGAATCACATAATATGTGTCCTTTTGATTCTGGCTTCTTTCACTTAGCATAATATTGTAAATTTTTATCCATGGTGTAGCTTGTTTCAGTGGCTTTTAATGGCTGAACAACAGTCCATTGTATGGAGCTACATTTGTTTATCTATTTTCTAAAATCCATTCAACTGATGGACATTTCAGTTGTTTATACTTGTTTGCTATTATGAATAATGTTATGAAAATTCATACCCATTTTTGTGTGTATATTTTAAAAATTCTCATAGATATATATCTACACTTATTAGTAAAATTTCTGCATCACATGCTAACTTTATGTTTAACATTTTGAGGAAATGCCAAACTGTTTCCCAACATGGCTGTACCATATTACATTACTACCAGCAGTGTATGGGGGTTCCAATTTATCCACATTCTTTCCATCACATGTTATTGTTCATCTTTTTCTGATTACAGGCATCCTATTCTGTGTAAAGGGTATCTCATTGTGGTTTTGACTTACATTTCCCATTGGGAATGGGATGTTAAACTTGTTTTTATGTGCTTATTGGCCACTTTTATATCTTCTTTGGAGAAATGTCTATTCAGATCCTTTGCCAATTTTTTAATTGGGTTATTTTTCTTTAAATTGTTGAGTTGTAATAATTTTTTATATATTATGATTACTAGACCCTTATGAGATATATGATTTGCAAATGTTTTTCTCATTCTATGGGTTGTCTTTTCATTTCCATTTTTTTTTTTCTGAGAGAGTCCTTTGAAGAAAAGAAGGTCTTGATTTGGGTAAAGTTCCTTTTCTCTATTTTTTCCCCAGTTGCTTGCGCTTTAGGTGTCATATCTAAACATAACAAAACAAAATTGCCTAATCCTGGGTCATAAAGATTTACATTTGTGTTTTCTTCATAAGTTTTTAATGGAGAAGGAGTGGTTTCTTGGACAAGGAAAATGCAAAGGAAATTTCCAAACAGGAGGAACTGCAGGTGAAAAGTCATAGAGTTGTGAGAGGTTTTAGTGATTTTCATAAGACAGAGGTAACTGAGGTGTAGCATACAATTTTCTGATGTAGTGTTTAATTTTTTTATAAATTTGCATTTTTACTTTCTACCAGGACACTGTGTATGCTTTATTTTATAATGTGCCTTCAGATGTCTAGATGGAATGCTTTTTCTGAACAGAAATTGTTACTACACATTAGCTTAAGGTTGCCTGCATACTGGTTAGCTCTACAACATATGTTTCTAATAATAATGAAGAAGAAAAAAAACCTAGTGGGAGAGTTTATTTTTATCTTATATCAAGAATTTCATCAAGAAAGATAACAACATACATAGAATCTGTGCTGACAGTCTTAGCTGAGTGAACAACAGTGAAAAGAAGCATTGTTTTTCTTTTTTTGGCCTGCTTCCTCAAGTTCACTGTTAAAAAAACAGGAGTACTCTAGAGTAGTGGTCATTAAACCTGGCTGCACAATAGAAACTCCTGGAGACATTTTCAAAAATACAGATCCTTAGGCCCCATTCCAGACCTAGTGAGTCAGAATGTCATTTAAAAAAAAACAAAACATATCCAGTGATTCTCAAACTCAGCCAGCTTTGGAGACCAGTGCTCTAGTGGGATTTGCCTTATCTGCAGTGGTCCAACTGTGTTGATTGCTTCAAGCCAAATTGGTTAATACAAATAAGAATTAATATTATTTTCTAGAAAAATACTACACTGTATCAGAAATATTTCCTTCATCAATTAACAAAGGTACAGGAAAAGGGAATTTGGAGAGTTAATGAAGCAGATGTATTTCATTTACTTTATTGGAAAGAGGAAAAGCCATGATCACAATATTGTCTACAGAAATCAGCCTAAGGGGAGCAGAATATATCACCTCAAAATATGTCACTTTGGAATATTGATTATTTTGAATTAAAATTACTTTAAGAAACAGCAGGTACAAAGACACTCTGATCTTCCTTTGTCTCCTTGAAAGTAGGAAATAAATCTTCCATGTGAAACTACCCTTCCTGTATCAGGAGGATAAAAGATATCTTTATCACCATATCTAGGGAATTCAGGGCCAAGAAGTCTATATAAGCAAATATTGTTACTTTTCACTAATTTGCTACCCCAAGCCCAAATCCCTTTGTTTTGCCAATTCTTCACAAATTTGCTAAAAGGTGTAAAACTGCCTGCTTTTGTCACTTATTGGAGTCATATTTCTATGGGATCATGTATATATAAAATTAAATTTGTTTTTCTACTATTAATGTCTTATGTCAGTTTAATTAATAGACCAGCCAAAGAAGCTAGACAGGTAGAAATGTTTCTTTTTCCCCTACAATGTTGGTTACATTTAATGATGACAACTCAATAATAAAATCAGCCATAACACTGAGACTTTCTATAAAATTACCAAAACATACATTTGTTTTGATTATAAGCATATTGCCATTTTATTGCATAGGCTGAAATCAGTGGAAGAATAATCAGGAATCAATTTTATTTTTCTCTCATCACTGCTTTGAGGCATGTTCTGATAAATTTCCCTTCTCTGCCATTGAACAAAAACTCTGGCAAAAGTCTTAGGTTTTCAGTCACTCTTATGAACATGAAAAAGTCCAGTTCTCATTCATTTCAAAGCTTCTCTTTTCCCAGCTTGGCCTAACTTCTGACCTGAGGTATTGGGTTGGTAGTAGGGAAATAAGGAGGAAAGTTTGTTTAGCTTTACCCTTAACTACTAAGTTGCTCCTAGCTTCCCCAAGTTGATCCTAAGTGTGGGGTTCAGGAAATTTTAGATAAATTGGTATATATTTTGGATTTTTCAGCCATTTATTATGGTAGTCTAAAAAAAACTATAAAGAAAATTCAAACACCTATGTATCAACTACCCAGTTCAAGAAATATAACATTACCAATATAGATTCATAAGCCTTTATTTGAAATTCTTGGGGTAAGATGTTTTTTAAAATTTAGAATATTTCAAAATTTGGGAAAGCTAATACTTTGTGCCATATATTATATAACACTGTCAGTGAGGTCTGTGGCCATATCCCTAGTTGAATACAGTAGTATTTTTACACCTTAATGTACAGTTATTTAGCCTAAATAAGATAACTTTAGATTATAAATTCTCATGTCAGATCAGGTTTCTATTTTATTTTTTCTCCAAATTGTTTTAGGATATTTTTCACAAGACTAATGTTATTGGAATCTGGAAATTGCTTTCTCTTATCATGTCCAGTGTCCGAATGCAGCCTCTTTAGTTTTTGTTTATTTTGCTTTTCTGCCCCCAGTTTTATTGAAGTATAATTGCTGTATAACACTGTATTCATTTCAGGTGTACAATGTAATGATTTGATATATGAATATATTGTGAAATGATCACCACACTAAGTTTAGCTAATATCCATCAACTCACATAGTTACCATTTTTTCCATGAGATAAGAAGGTTTAAAAACTACTCTCTTAGCAACTTTCAAATATAAAATACATCACCATTAGCTACAGGCACCATGCTGTATATTACATTCTTAGAACTTATTTATCTTATAACTGGAAATTTGAATCTTTTGCCACATTCACCCATTTCCCTCACCCCTACCTCCTGTCTCTGGTAATTAAAAATCTACTCTACTTATACAAGCTCTGTATTTTTTTAGATTCCACATATGACACCATACAGTATTTGTTTTTCTCTGTCTGACATATTTCACTTTGCATAATGCCATCAGGTCTCTTTAATGGGACATATTTGTGGGGAGTTCTTTGGATAACCTCCACAAGGAACTTCTAAATGCATTCTTCTATTTCAGGGAAAATGGATCATTTGTCCTCATGCACCTACACCTCTTTACCCCTGGTCAGATTCATTTTAGATACATAATGTGGTTTTATTATTTCTAAAGATTTCCAGTGGTTAAAATGTCAATGTTATTCTTAAGCTAATATAGGTAGTGGCTTATTTACTCACTGACATTAATTGAATCTGACAAGTCAGGTGCTTCTTGTTTGGCTGACCATCTAAATTTAAAATTATCCACATAACTGTTAAAACATTACTTTTTCTCATATAATTTTTATATCAGATTTATTGAAGTATAGTTCATATGCAGTAAAATTTATCCTTTAAAAATGTATAGGTCTATGATAAAAACTCTTCAGAAATTGGACATAGAGAGACCATATCACAACATAATACAGGCCATATATGACAAAAACACAGCTAACATAATACTCAATGGTGAAAAGCTGAAAGCATTTCCTCTAAGATCAAGAACAAGACAAGTATGCCCACTCTTGCCACTTTTTTCAATATAGTTTTAGAATTTCTAGCCATGGCAATCAGAGAAGAAAAAGAAATAAAAGGAATCCAAATTGGAAAAGAAGTAAAGCTGTCCCTGTTTGCAGATTACCTGATGCAAAATCCTAAATATGCTACCAGAAAACTACTCGAGCTCATCAATGAATTTGGTAAAGTTGCTGGATGCAAAATTAATATAGTGCATTTCTACATACTAACAATGAACAATCAGAAAGAGAAATTAAAGAAACAATCTCATTTACCACCTCATCAAAAAGGATAAAATATCTAGAAATAAACCTACCTAAGGAAGCCAAAGACCTGTACTCTGAAAACTATGACACTGAAGGAAGAAATTGAAGACAACACAAACAGATGGAAAGATATACTGTGTTCTTGGATTGGAAGAATCAATATTGTTAAAATGACCATACTACTCAAGGCAATCTACAGATTCAATGCAATCCCTATCAAATTACCAATGGCATTTTTCACAGAACTAGAACAAAAAATCTTAAAATTTGTATGGAGACACAAAAGACCCTAAGTAGCCAAAATAATCTTGAGAAAGAAGAATGGAACTGGAAGAAAAAGCTCCCTGACTTCAGACTATACTACAAAGTTACAGTCATCAAAATAGTATGGTACTGGCACAAAAACAGACATATAGATCAATGGAACAGGAAAAAAGAAGCCAGAAATAAGCCCACACACTTATGGTCAATTAATCTACAAAAAAAGAGGTAAAAATATACAATGGAAAAGAGTCTTTTCAATAAGTGATGTTGGGAAAACTGGACAGCTACATGTAAAAGAATGAAATTAGAACATTCTCTAACACCATATACACAAATAAACTCAAAATGGGTCAAAGACCTAAATTTAAAACTGGGTACTATGTTTCCTCCTAGAGGAACTGTTTCCTCCTAGAGGAAAACATAGGCAGAACACTCTTTGACAAAAATTGCAGTAATATTTTTTGGGATCCATCTCCTAGAGTGATGGAAATAAAAACAAAAATAAACTAACTAGACTTAATTAAACTTAAAAGTTTTTGCAGTACAAAATAAATTATAAACAAAATAAAAAGACAACATAATGACTGGGAGAAAATATTTGTAAATGATATTACAAACAAGGGATTAATTTCCAAAATATACAAACAGCTCACACAGCTTACTATAAAACAAACAAACAAACAAAACAAATCAAAAAATAGCCAGAAGACTTAAATAGACATTTTCCCAAAGAAGACATACAGATGGGCAACATGCACATGAAAGGGTGATCAATATCACTATTAGAGAAATGTGAATCAAAACTAGTATGAGCTATCACCTCACACCAGTCAGAATGGCCATGATTAAAAAGTCTACAAACAATAAATTCTGGAGAGGGTGTGTAGAAAAGGGAACCTTCCTACACTGTTGGTGGGAATGTAAATTTGTGCTGCCATTATGTAGAACATTATGTAGGTTCCTTAAAATACAAAAAATATAGTTACCATATGATCCTGCAATCCCACTCTTTTTCCAGAGAAAACCATAATTTGAAAAGATACATGCACCCCAGTGACTTTCCTGGTGGTGCAGTGGTTAAGAATCTGCTGGCCAATGCAGGGGACAGGGGTTCAGGCCCTGGTATGATAAGATCCCACAAGTCACAGAACAACTAATCCTGTGAGCCACAACTACTGAAGCCTGCATGCCTAGAGCCCATGCTCCACAACAAGAGAAGCCACCGCAATGAGGAGCTCACACACCACAATGAAGAGTAGCCCCTGCTCACTGCAACTAGAGAAAGGCTGCACCCAACAATGAAAACCCAATGCAGCCAAAATAAATAAATAAATAAATAAAAAGAAAAGAAAAGATACATGTGCTCCAATGCTGATAGCAGCACAATTTACAATAGCCAAGACATGGAAGCAACCTAAGTATTCTTTGACAGATGAATGGATAAATAAGTGGTATATATATATTATATATATATATATATATATATATATATATATATATAATGAAATACTACTCAGCTGTATAAAAGAATGAAGTAATGCCATTTGCAGCAACATTGATGGACCTAGAGATTATTATATTAAGTGAAGTAAGCCAGATAAAGACAAATATCATTTCACTTACATGTGGAATCTAAAAAAAATATATATGAATGAACTTATTTACAAAACAAATAGATTCACAGGTATAGAAAACAAACTTACAGTTACCAAAGGGGATAGCAAGGAGTTTGGGATTAGCTTATACACACTACTGTATATAAAATATGTAAACAACAAGGACCTACTGTATAGCACAGGGAACTATACTTAATATCCTAATAACCTATAAAGGAAAAGAATCTGAAAAAGTATATATATATATATATATATATATATATATATATATATATATGAAACTGAATCACTTTGCTATACACTTGAAACTAACACAACATTGTAAATTAACTATACTTCAATAAAAAATGAGAAAAAAATATATAATTCTTGGCAAATGAATATTCTGTAGCCACCACCACAGTCAAGAAATATAAATGTCCATTACCTTAAAAAGTTTCTTCATATCCATGAAGAGTCAATCCCCTTCCCACACTTTTAGGCTTTGTCAAACACTGATTTTATTTCTGTTCCTACAGTTTTGTCTTTTTTATAATGTTATACACTAGATTTCTTTCTTGTTATGTTTTGGAAAACTACATTAGCACAAAACTACATTAATCCCTAGTTCTATTCTATTCTACTCTATTCTATTCTATTCTATTCTATTCTATTCTATTCTATTCTATTCTACTCTACTCTACTCTACCCTACTCTACTCGACTCGACTCTACCCTACTCTACTCGACTCTACTCTACTCTACTCTATTCTATTCTATTCCATTCTACTCTACTCTACTCTACCCTACTCTACTCGACTCGACTCTACCCTACTCTACTTGACTCTACTCTACTCTACTCTATTCTATTCTATTCTATTCTATTCTGGTTTGGCCAAGGATTAATGACGTGGCTCTGGAAATAGGCATAGAGCTTCAATAGACCGGTTGAGAATAAGAATGGAATTATATACAGCTGATTATTGTTTTTCATCAGGTTTGGAAAATTGTAAATCATTCTCATTTCACATATTGCTTCTTGCCCATTTTCTCTCTTTTCCTTTCTTAGACTCCAATTCTACACATTAGGCCTTTTCAACATGTTCCATATATTATGATTTTTTTTTCTGTATTTTTCTCTCTGTACTTTAGCTTGGTGATTATGTACATATGATATACATAATTGAGAAAATAGCTATATATAAATTGCTTTTTCTCATTTATGTATCCTTTCATTTTGTCCTCTGGCAGTTCTTATCTGCTGTCATAACCATCTATTAAGTAATCAATTTCATTTTCTACTTTAGAAGTTTAATTTTCAATTTAAATTCTTGATCTTGTCACTCTTCTCCATTATTGAACATATTAATCACAGTTACTTTTAAATCCTTGGCTTTTATGCCAAAAATTCTCATTCATTAATCTGTTTCTATTATATGTTTATTTCTTTCTGTCCTTGTAATTTTTGGATGATTGTCAAACACTGTATATGAAAAATAGTGGAGGCTCCAAATGATATCTTTCTCCAGAGAAGTTCACCTTATCTGCTCATAGGCAGATAGAGAGGGGACAGATTATATGCATTGAGCTGAATCAACTCTGAGTTGAAGCTTTTGAAAGTTTTCATTTATTGTCAGTTTGCTTCAGTTCTCATTCTCTGTTCCTCCAGAAATTTCTGTTGTATGCCTCCTCTTTGTTAGGTTCTGACCTTTGATTTTTATCCCCTCAGATTAGTGAAGTGACTTCTAAAAAATTTCTCTGCTGTAGTCTCTTTCCCTGTTCATTTTAAGAATTCTGCTAATTTTGGAAGAGAAAGCCAAGCGTCAGTTTGGCTGCTCATTGGCTGCTCAGAGATTACTTTTTCATCAAGATCTTGGTCTGTGAAGTCTTAATTGACTTGTCATCTATGACTCTAAATTGTTCTGCCGTTCTGTGGAATTGACAAAAGTTCTGAAAGATTCTGTGCCTTGTAGCCACAGCTCTATTCTTAAATTCTCCTCTTTTTTCTTTTTTTTTCTACCAGGAATCTGCAAAAATCTAAAATAAGGTGAAAGTGTGGGAAGTCACTTACAATGTATGTCCCCACACTGTATGGTACCACTTTCTTTGTAATTTTGGCTTTTTATGGTCTGATTGTCTCAACAATTCTCTGATAGTTTCAAAAAATTTATTTCTTATTTTTAAACAATTTAGAATTTTATCTGGTTTTTCTCAACAGGAACATAGTTTTCCTCAAGGAACTCCATCTCACCCAGAAGCAGAAATCAATACAATGATTTCTTTAAAATTTTTCTATTTACCAGCAAGAGTTTGGAATTTGGGTGAGAGTAACAGGGAAATTGTTAGGTTGAGTTTAGACTATATAAAGAAATTCAAGGGGAACCTTCAAGATGGCAGAGGAGTAAGACGTGGAGATCACCTTCCTCCCCACAAATACATCAAAAAATACATCTACATGTTGAAAAACTCCTACAGAACACCTACTGGACACTGGCAGAAGGTCTCAGACTTCCCAAAAGGAAATAAAATCCCCACATACCTGGGTAGGGCAAAAGAAAAAAGAAATAAACAGAGACAAAAGAATAAGGATGGGACCTCTCCACCTCTTGGAGGGAGTTGTGAAGGAGGAAATGTTTCCACACACTATGAAGCCACTCCACTGGTGGAGTCGGGGGGTGGGTGGGGGGAATTTCACAGCCATGGAGGAGAGAGCAGCAACAGGGATACAGAGGACAAAGTGGAGAGATTCCCACACAGAAGTTTGTTGCCAACCAGAACTCGCCAACCTGAGAGGCTTGTATGCTCACCCACTGGGGAGAGTGGGGACTGGGAACTGAGGCTTGGGCTTCAGAGATCAGATCCCAGGGACAGAACTGGGGTTAGCTGTGTGGACACAGCCTGAAGGGGGCTAGTGTACCACAGCTAGCTGGGAGGGAGTCTGGGAAAAATTCAGGACCTGCCTAAGAGGCAAGAGACCATTGTTTTGGGGCAAGTGAGAAGAGGAGATTGCTTCCCTATCTGCCCACAGAATGAAGAGCACCACTTAAATGAGCTCCAGAGATGGGCTTGAGCCACGGCTATCAGCTCAGACACCAGAGGCTGATATGAAATGCTACATACAGGCATGAAACGTTAACACTGCTGCTGCAGGCACCAAGAATCCTATGTGTAAGCACAGGTCACTATCCACACACCACCCACCCCCTCCAGGAGCCTGTGCAGCCTGCTAATGCCAGGGTCCCATGATCCAGGGACAATTTCCCCAGGAGAACACACAGTGCAACTCAGGCTGTTGCAAAGTCACACCAACCTCTGCCACGGCTGGCTTACCCCGCATTCCAGTTATAACTACCGTAGCCCTCCCTCCCCATGGCATGAGTGAGCCAGGGCCTCCTAATCAGCCGCTGCTTTAATCCCCTGCTATCTGGGAGTGGAAAAGATGCCTGAGGGTGACCTAAAAGCAGAGGTGGGGCCAAAACCAAAGCTGAATCAGGAGACGTGTGAATAAAAAAGAGAAAGGGAAATTTCTCTGTGCAGCCACAGGAGCAGTGGATTAAATCCCCACAATCAACTTGATGTACCCTGCATCTGTGGAATATCAGAATAGAAAATGAATCATCCCCAAATTAAGGCAGTGGACTTTGGGAGTAACTGTAGACTGGGGGGGTTTGCTGTCTGTGACTGACTTGTTTCTGATTTTTATGTTTATCTTACTATAGATTTTAGTGCTTGTTATCATTGGTGGATTTGTTTATTGGTTTGGTTGCTCTCTTCTTTTTATTATTGTTACTTTTTATTTTAATAAATTACTTTTTATTTCAATAACTTAATTTAAAATTTTTAAAATTATTATTATTAACTTTTCCTCCTTTTCCTTCTGAGCTGTGTGGCTGACAGGGTCTTGGTGCTTCACCCTGGTGTCAGGCCTGACCCTCTGAGGTGGGAGAGCTGTGTTCAGGACACTGGACCACCAGAGACTTCCTGGCCCAATGTAAAATCAATCAGCAAGAGCTCTCCCAGAGATCTTCATCTCAGTGCTAAGACCCAGCTCCACCCAACAGCCAGCAAGCTCCAGTGCTGGATGCCAATGCCAAACAACTGGCAAGAGAGGAACACAACCCCACTCATTAACAGAGAGACTGCCTAAAATCATACTAATTTCACAGACACCCCAAAACACACCAGTGGATGTGGTCCTGCCCAGCAGAAAGACAAGATCTAGCCCCATAAAGGAGAACACAGGCACTAGTCCCCTCCCACAGGAGGCAACACAAGCCACTGAACCAACCTTACACACTGGGAGTAGACCCCAAAAACAATGGGAACTATGAACCTGCAGCCTGCAAAAGGAGACCCCAAACACAGTAAGTTAAGTAAAATGAGAAGACAGAGGAATATGCAGCAAATGAAGTAGAATGGTAAAAACCTACCAGGCCAAACAAATGAAGAGGAAATAGGCAGTCTACTTGAAAAAGAATTCAGGGTAATGATAGTAAAGATGATCCAAAATCTTGGAAATAGAATAGAGAAAATGCAGGAAATGTTTAACAAGGACCTACAAGAGCTAACCAGCATACAAACACTGATGAACAAAACAATAAATGAAATTAAAAATTCTTTAGAATGAATCAATAGCAGAATAACTGAGGGAGAAGAATGGATAAGTGACCTGGAACTTAAAATAGTGGAAATAACTACTGAAGAGCAGAATAAAGAAAAAAAAATGAAAATATTCAGAGGTCTCAGAAACCTCTGGGACAACATTAAATACACCAACATTGGAATTATAGGGTTCCCAGAAGAAGAAGAGAAAAAGAAATGGTCTAAGAAAGTTGAAAAGTTGAAAAGTTCACTAACATGGGAAAGGAAAGAGTCAATGAAGTCCAGGAAGCACAGAGAGTCCCATACAGAATAAATCCAAGGAGAAACACACCAAGACACATATTAAACTATCAAAAATTAAACACAAGGAAAAAATATTAAAAGCAGAAAGGGAAAAGCAACAAAAAACCTACAAGGGAATCCCCATATGGTTAACAGCTGATCTTTTAGCAGAAACTCTGCAAGCCAGAAGGGAGTTGCAGCACATATTTAAAGTGATGAAAAGGGAAACCCTACAACCAAGATTACTCTACCCATCAAAGATCTCATTCAGATTTGAAGGGGAAATTAAAACATTTACAGACAAGTGAAAGTTAAGAGAATTCAGCACCACAAAACCAGCATTATAACAAATGCTAAAGGAACATCTCTAGGCAGGAAACACAAGAGAAGGAAATGACATACAAAAACAAAAACATAACAATTAAGAAAATAGTAATAAGAACATACATATAGATAATTACCTTAAAGGTAGATGGATTAAATGCTCCAACCAAAAGACACCGACTGGCTGAATAGATACAAAAACAAGACCTGTATATACGCTGTCTATAAGAGAAGCACTTCAGACCTAGGGATGCATACAGACTGAAAGTGAAGGGATGGAAAAGATATTCCATGTGAATGGAAATCAAAAGAAAGATAGCATAGCAATTCTTATTTCAGAAAAAATAGATTTTAAAATAAAGACTGTCACAAGAGACAAAGAAGGACACTACATAATGATCAAGGGATCAACCCAAGAATAACATATAACAATTGTAAATATTTATGCACCCAACATAGGAGCAATTCAATACATAAGGCAAATGCTAAGAGACATAATAGGGGAAATCAACAATAACACAATCATAATAGGGGATATTAACACCCTACTTTCACCAATGAACAGATCATCCAAAATGAAAATAAATAAGGAAACACAAGCTTTAAATGATACATTAAACATGAGGGACTTAATTGATATTTAAAGGATATTCCATCCAAAACAACAGAATACACTTTCCTCTCAAGTGCCCATGGAACATTCTCCAGGATAGATCATATCTTGTGTTACGAATCAAGCCTTGGTAAATTTAAGAAAATTGAAAATGTATCAAGTATCTTTTCCTACCACATCGCTATGAGACTAGATATCAATTACAGGAAAAAAAAACTGTAAAAAATACATACACATGAAGGATACACAATAAGCTAATAAATAGCCAAGAGATCACTAAAGAAATCAAGGAGGAAATAAAAAACATACCTAGAAACAAATGACCATGAAAACAGGACGACCCAAATCCTATGGGATGCAGCAAAAGAAGTTCTAAGAGGGAAGTTTATAGCAATAAAACCCTACCTCAAGAAAGAAGAAAAATCTCAAATAAAGAACCTAATCTTATACCTAAAACAATTAGAGAGAGAAGAACAAAAAAACCCAAAGTTAGAAGAATGAAAGAAATCATAAAGATCAGATCAGAAAATAAATGGAATAAAAACTAAAACACAACAGCAAAAATCAATAAAGCTAAAATCTGCTTCTTTGAGAAAAGAAACAAAATTGATAAACCATTAGCCAGACTCATGAAGAAAAAAAAGGGAAAAGACTCAAATCAATAAAATTAGAAATGAAAATGTAGAAGTAACAATGGACACTGCAGAAATACAAAGGATCATGAGAGATTACTACAAGCAAATATATGCCAATAACATGGACAACCTGGAAAAAAGACACAAATTATTAGAAAAACACAATGTCCTGAGACTGAACCGGGAAGAAATAGAAAACATAAACAGACCAATCACAAGCACTGAAATTGAAACACCGAGAAAAATCTTCCAGCAAACAAAAGCCCAGGACCAGATGGCTTCATAGGCGAATTCTATCAAACATTTAGAGAAGCGCTAACACCTATCCTTCTCAAACTCTTCCATAATATAGCAGAGGGAGGAACATTCACAAACTCATTTTACGGGGCCACCATCACCCTGATACCAAAACCAGGCAAAGATGTCACGAAGAAAGAAAACTATAGACCAATATCACTGATGAACGTAGATGCAAAAATCCTCAAGAAAATACCAGCAAACAGAATCCAACAGCACATTAAAAGGATCATACACCATGATCAAGTGGGTTTTATCCAAGAAATGCAAGGATTCTTCAGTATACACAAGTCAATCAATGTGATAAACTATATTAATAAATTGAAGGAGAAAAAACATATGATCATTGCAATAGATGCAGACAAAGCTTTTGACAAAATTCAACACACATTTATGATAAAATAAACTCCAGAAAGTAGGCATAGAGGGAACTTACTTCAACATAATAAAGGCCATATCTGACAAATGCACAGTTAGCATCATTCTTGATGGTGAAACCTGAAAGCATTTCCTCTAAGATCCAGAACAAGACAAGGTTGTCCACTCTCACCACTATTGTTCTACATAGTTTTGGAAGTTTTAGCCACAACAATCAGAGAATAAAAAGAAATAAATGGATTCCAAATCAGAAAAGAAGAATTAAAACTGTCACTTTTTCATATGACAGGATACTACATATAGAGAATCCTAAAGATGCTAACAGAAAGCTACTAGAGCTAATCAATGAATTTGGTAAAGTAGCAGGATACAAAATTAATGCGCAGAAATCTCTTGCCTTCCTATACATTCCTTAATTTCTCTTTCACAGAAATTAAGGAAACACTCCCAATTACCATTGCAACAAATGAATAAAATACCTAGGAATAAGCCTACCTAAGGAGACAAAAGAACTGTATGCAGAAAACTATAAGACACTGATGAAAGAAATTAAAGGTCATACAAACAGATGGAGAGATATACCATGTTCTTGGATTGGAAGATTCAACATTGTGAAAATGCTTATACTACCCAAAGCAATTTGCAGATTCAATGCAATCCCTATCAAACTACCAATGGCATTTTTCACAGAACTAGAACAAAAAATTTCACAATTTGTATGGAAACACAAAAGACCTCGAATAGCCAAAGCAATCTTGATAAAGAAAAAAGGAGCTGGAGGAATCATGCTCCCAGACATCAGACTATACTACAAAGTTAAAGTAATCAAGACAGTATGGTACTGGCACAAGAACAGAATTATAGATCGATGGAACAGGATAGAAAGCCCAGAGATAAACCCATGCACATATGGTCACCTTATCTTTGATAATGTAGGCAAGAATATACAATGGAGAAAATACAGCCTCTCAATAAGTGGTTCTGGGAAAACTGGACAGCTACATGTAAAAGAATGAAATTAGAGCACTTACTAACATCACACACAAAAATAAAGTCAAAATCTATTAAAAACCTAACTGTAAGACTAAACGCTATAGAACTCCTAGAGGAAAACTTATGAAGAGCGCTCTTTGACATAAATCACAGCAAGATTCTTTTTGACCCACCTCCTAGAGTAATGGGAATAAAATAAAAACTAAACAAATGGAACCTATTGAAGCTTAAAAACATTTGCACAGCAAAGGATAGCATAAAGAAGATGAAAAGACAACACACAGAATGGGAGAAATATTTGCAAATGAAGCAACAGGCAAATGATTAATCTCCAAAATGTACAAGCAGCTCATGCAGTTCAATATCAAAAAAACAAATGACCTAATCCAAAAATGGGCAGAAGATCTAAATAGACATTTCTGCAAAGAAGATATACCGATTGCCAACAAGAACATGAAAGGATGCTCAACATCACTAATCACTAGAGAAATGCAAATCAAAACTACAATGAGGTATCACCTCACATCGGTCAGAATGGCCATCATCAAAAAATCTACAAACAGTAAATGCTGGAGTGGGTGTGGTGAAAAGGGAACCCTCTTGCACTGTTTGTGGGAATATAAATGGATACAGCCATTATAGAGAACAGTATGGAGGTTCATTAAAAAACTAAAAGTATAATTGCTATATGACCCAGCATTCCCACTACTGGGCATATACCCTGAGAAAACCATAATTCAAAAAGAGACATGCACCCCAATGTTCATTGCAGCACTATTTACAATAGCCAGGACGTGGAAGTGTCCATCGACAGATGAATGGATAAAGATGTGGCACATATATAAAATGGAATATTATTCAGGCATAAAAGGAAACAAAACTGAGTTATTTGTAGTGAGGTGGATGGACCTAGAGTCTGTCATACAGAGTGAAGTAAGTCAGAAAGAGAAAAACAAATACTGTATGCTAACACATATATATGGAATCTAAAAAACAAAACAAAACAAAGGTTCTGATTGACCTAGGCACAGGACAGGAATAAACACACAGATGTAGAGAATGGACTTGAGAACATGGGGAGGGGGAAGGGTAAGCTGGGATGAAGTGAGAGAATAGCATTGACATATATACACTACCAAATGTAAAATAGTTAGCTAGTGGGAAGCAGCTGCATAGCACGGGAGATTAGCTTGGTGGTTTGTGGCCACTTAGAGGTATTTGAAGGGAAGTTTTGAGGGAGACACAAGAGGGAGGGGATATAGGGATATATGTATACATATAGCTGATTCACTTTGATATACAGCAGAAATTAACACAACATTGTAAATCAATTATACTTCAATAAAGATGTTAAATTTAAAAAAAATCCATGTTTACTCTGCCTCAAAATTGTGGTATTATTTGAATTTATGATGCACCAGAGATAATTGTTACAATGTATTATATGCAATTTTTTAAAATAAGGGTGATATATACTATGTAGAAATCAGATAATGCATAATTATGTTAAAGAAGAAAAACATCTCACAGAGCACTAGTATCAGAACTATTTACTGTTAACATGTCATACTATATTCCTATATTCTTTTAGCTTTATATGATGTTCTTACGTTGTTATAATTGTACTCTATACGCTCATTTTAAAGTATGTTTGATACAAATTAATATATTTCAATGGGAAAGGATATGAAATGTTGCTGGGTAAATGTCATTGGTAATTTTCCAGTTAAAAAAATCCATAGAGAATCAGGCACTCATTAATCATACTTATTCAAGTACTTTTGTTATTAAAGTGGGCGCTATTCCACATCTTTTATTCTGTGGAGAAAGAGGAAGAAACACAAGAAAGTCTTAAAAGTATTCCCAAATCAGAAATCAAAAAAATCACATTCCCTGACCAGAATAAAATTAAATTTCATGTAATTAAGAGAGGGTCAACTAAGGAATTTTAACACTTAAGATTTAAAGTAAAAACAGAGCTTTTCGTAAATAATTCTTAAGTCAAAGAGAAAATCAAAACTTCATTTACCAACTAGAAATAAATGACACAGATAATACATGTAGCCTTAAATGCTTTTATTATTATATAATAAGAGTACAAGAAAATACACCAGGCTTTTTATTTTAAAAAGTTATTAAAACAGCAATAAAATAACTTTAGGAAGAATAAGAAAAATATCTTGACTTAAGCTAAAGATAAGCAGAAAATGAAATGAAACAAAAACTAAATATTTATATATATTTAATCTATTACCTAGTTATATAAAACATCCACTCAAAATAAAAACCTGTGATAGAGCTAATTAAAATGGGGGAATACATGCAAACTAGGAATGTAAAACCAGGGCATAATATACAAAAAAATATTTACAATTCAAAAACTGTAACACAAAGATATCCAAAATTGTTGAAGAAATGGAAGATTTTCTAGGCAAATATTAATGAGCAAAGTTGAATCAAAAACATAAAATGTAAATATACAAATGGAATAGAGTGAAGAAATAATCAATGTGTTTAGCCCCATAAAAAATATTGGCCTAAGTGATATAATGGGCAATTTCTAGCAAACTGTCAAAGAAAAGTTATTTCTCATAATATTTAAAAATGTTTCAGGAGATTTCAGATTAAACTAAGCTGTTGAACACATGCACCCACTCCAAATTCCAACACAATGATATTAAGAATTAATAATAAAAAGGCAGAAAATCTATGAGCATAAAGAGAATGGGAGGAAGGACAGTAGTAGAATAAGTGAGAAATGTCAACTTGTCTTTAGAAGCTGGAATGGCTTCAAAGGAGAAATTGTCTTGGCAGAGCAGAGGAAAGCTGAAATCTTAAGACTTGGCAGAAGATGAAAAATGAAGAGATGCTGAGTGATTTGCCCAGCGGCACTCAAGAAGACCTTGCATCCTGTAGAAAATTTAGAGCTGAATACCTGCTGATTGACCATACTGTGATTATAGTGGTTTCATACCCACATAACAGCAAGTAGCTATTCATCACTTCCTGATTACTGCCTCAAGAGACACTATGGACTCAAGAACAGTGGTAATGGTGAAGAAAGGGAGATAGGGGTTAGACTAAAATCAGAACAGATGTGCATTGGTGAGTTCTCCCGCCTTCCTCTACTCAGCTCTTCTCCTGCCCCTCCCTGAGTCTAGTCTCCAGAATGTACATAATCAGAGACAAAACTGCTTTACTCCTTATACAGGAGAATGGAAGATTATCCTTTGGAGAAACTAAATAGTCCCCGAGAAAGGGTCTGAGACTTCCTCAGTGAAAAATATGGAATGTTGCCTCATTGCATTATACTGGCCCACCACTCAATTAGCATGCTCTTACCACAGAGCTCCCAATCAAGTTTTTATTGACTCAATTATGGATGAAGAGACAACTAAAGAATACCAGATGGTTGAGGAGTTCTTTTAACACTAAAGACAGAGAAAAAAACAGAAAAGCAAATAAATGGTAAAATGACCTTGGAGAAAATAAGAAGCAAATCAGAGAGTAGAAAAAAGATATGCTGCCCTCTCAAAATATAAAAGTCATTAATATGCTCAGGTAGATAGCAAAACATATTATGTGATAAAACATTGCATTCATGAGCAAATGGAAGATGTTATATGAAAGGGACTTTTAGAACATAGCAGCTCTTAGAAATGTCAAATAGAGCAACCCCAACAATTTAATTGAACAGTTGAAAGATAAACCCTAGGGACTCTTTTAGAAATTAGAACACAATACAAAGGTGGAAAAGATAAAATTTGTGAATCAATGTATAAAGTCCAATATCAAAATAACAGTTTAAGAAGAGACAACTGAGAAAACAGAGAAATGGAAAACATCAAAGAAATAATATGGGTAAAATTCCCAGAGGTGAAGGATGTAAGTCTTTAGATAGTAAGGATCCATGTGTCCAGTGTAATGAATGAAAAAACTCACCATGCCATATCATCATGACATTTTAGAACATCAGTAGTAAAGAGCAAAATCTTAGGCTTATTCTGAAAAGAAAAAAAGAATAACCTATAAATAAGTGGTAATCAGATGACACAGGAATTTAAAAAATATAACTGAGTGCTAGAAGTCTATAGAATAAAGCCTTCATCTTTGAGTGAAAATTACTTTTAGTGCATGATTGTATACCCAGGCAACCTATAAATCCAGTCATAAAATATGAGAGTACTAAAAATTTTATTTCTCATGTACTCATTTTCAGAAGCTATTTAATTGTTCTTCAGTAAAATGATGTGGATAAACAAGGCAGAGGAAGACAGAAGATAAGAAATAGGGCATTAATCAAGAGGAGTAATGAAGGAAGTTCCCAGATGACAGCTGTGCATCAGACCTACAAAGAAATGTCATGGGTCTGTATTTAAGCATTTGGGAAAATAACTGACAGATCATTGGGTATATTTTTTAAAATGTGAAAAACCCAGAGAAAGCAATACAAAAACAATTATTGATACCAACAAAAATTGTATTAGAAAATATGCATAATCATAGACCATTCTGTCTCAACTATAAATAATATACAACTATGAACTATTTATTTAAAAACTAATTTTGCCATAATTATGTTGGGAGTTTAGGAGAAGGGAAAGGTGGAGGATTGTGTGAAGCATAATTCCCATAACTAGAAGTTTATAAATAATGTCTATATTTTATAAATCAAGAAACAATCGTATAAACAATTATATGGAAATGTGGAGATAAATAGCTCCCCCCAAAATTCTAAGAAAGTTGAAAGTAAGAAAGAGGACTGCTTTATTACATTATAAGCCTTTCAATAATTTTTTCCTAAATTTTAAATACATAATGCTTTATATGATAAAGATAAAGAACTTAAAGAGGGAAATGAATAAAAAATGTTTTAAGGCATTGAAGAAGGTGGAAAACTTTCTAAATCATTTTACTAAGGAAACCTCTTACTTAAAAACTTAAGATGGTTATACAAAACAGAAAAACTACACATCTCAGCTATAGATATAAAAGTCCTAAATAAAATATTAACAAATAAAATTTATAAAATGATAATAAGCTGACAAGCTGAGTTTAGTCCAGGAAGCAAGGAAGGAATATGAAAGAAGTACACAGGCTCTTCTTAATAGACACTGGATAAATTTAAACACTATTGTTGATTAAATGGAAAATCTTTGGTAATATCAGGAAAAGAATATTTCATTGACATGACAAGAATATCTGAAATAATCACTCAACATCATCCTCAACAATGATACGCTCAAAGAAGTACCTAAAATTAGGCAAAGATAACTATAATAATCTCTATTGTTCTGGAAATTTTGAGCAAAACAATAAGGTACAGAAAGACCTAAATATTGGGAAGATAGTGAATTATTTTATCTGCAAGTGATATGTTTGTCTACCCAGAAAACACATGAATATAAATTGAAAAGCTATTAAAATTTCTAAGAGAGTTTATTAAGATGGTATGTTTTAAAATATACAAAAGTTAATCACTTTTTATACAGCAATAGCTAGTTAGGAAGTATAATGTATTTAAAATATCTTAATTACAGTAATAATTTTAAAATTTCTTAAGAATAAACTTAAAATAAGCACTTCCCTGGAGGTCCGGTGGTTAAGACTCTGCACCTCTACTGCAGGGGGCGTGGATTCAATCCCTGGTTGGGGAACTAAGATCCCGCGAAAAAGTTTAAAAAAAAAGTCTTTAATAAAAAGAATAAACTTGAAATAAATATGGAGGAATTCTTTAAAGGGATCTATCAAAATTTTCTAGAGAGTTGGGTCTGGTTGTATATGAAAGCAAAACCAAAATAAAATGACAGTACTTAAAACAACAGTTCTCAAAAGTTTTGGCTTCAGTACCCTTTTGACAGATGTCACACAAGGATTCTGGAATAGATGAAGGTTTAGCATACTGTCTTACATTTCTAGGACTAGTGTAATAAATTACCACAAACTAGGTAGTTTAAAGCATCAGAAATTTATTCTCTCACAGTTCTGGAGGCCTGAACACAGAAATCCAGGTGTCTGTAAGGCTGCATTCCCTCTGAAGGCTATAGGGGAGATTTCCTTATTTGCGTCTCTGGCTTCTGGTAGCTCCAGATATTCTTTGACTTGTGGTCTCATCATTCCAATTTCTGCCTTCGTGGTCACATTTCCTTCTCATCCTTTGTCCTATGGGTTTTTGACCCTCTTTTTTAGCTCCCCCTATCAAATCAGCCAATTCCTTGAAATAAATCTTTAATATATATGTCAACATTACCTCTATTCTTTGGCTGAGCCCTGACTAATACATGCTTAATTCAAGATAATCTCCCCATTTCCAGATCCTATAAACCAGGAAGCAGGCCCTCACTGGACATCAGATCTTCCAGCACCTTATCTTGGACTTCCCAGCCTCCAGAACTGTGAGAAATAAAATGTTTGTTGTTTAAGCCACCCAGTTTATGATGTATTTGTAATAGCAGCCCAAACTGACTTATACAGACATCTGATAGATATCTCATACTTACATGTCCAAACTGTACTTCTAACATCTCACCCCCTAAACTTGGTCTACTTGCAACTTTCTCCAGTTCAGTACATGGCAACTTCAGTTTTCACTGGGGTAAGGCCATTGTGACTAGATTCTGGTCAATGCATTGTAGGGTGAGGTGCATGGATACTACTCCCAGACCTGGCCCATAATAGACACCTTTCACCCTGCAACCCTCCACATTGTCTTCACTCATCTGTTGGCCAGATTGGTGCCCAGGGTGCCTTTAGGAACAATGCATTGAGAACAGCAGATTTCAGTCTGGGACTCTGAATGCAACATGGGGCACCCCTAAGTACTGCCCTTTGGCCTTATGACTTTCACTGTGAGATTTTGGGATTTATCAGTGAAACTTTTCTTAACACTCTTTAGCATGGCACATTTCTATATTTTTTCACATGTAATATTAGAATTTAAGCAAAAAATATATTTATACTGCTCAGGTGTACCTTTCCTTATGGGGTATAATTCAAAGAGTAGAAATTAAAAGAAAGTTAATAATTCATATCCTGGACATTATTCAAAATATTCATCTATCATACGCTTGTGTGTTTTCATAGCACCACCTTGATATTTTTCTTTGAATGGACATCTCAGTGCAAGTTTGAAATTGCCAGAGTTCAATATTTTGTTACTAATATTTAGTTACCAACCAAGTTGCATTACTATTCTCCTAAGAAGAAGGCTGCCCATCTGTTGATCAAGTCCAGGGAAAGTATGGAGTCCAAGATCTTCCCTGAAGGGAGCATGGGATGAGGGTAAATTAGACTTTGTGCCTGTTCTTTCACTTTTTTAAACCCAAACACTTTGAAAGTGTCCCTTTGGCTATTTATCCTCCTCAAATTTCTGTTTGTTTTCACCTACACGTAAACATATAGGGTGTAGTAGGAGGGTAAGGGAGATGAGGGGGAAGGAAAGAGAGAACCACAATTTATCAGGAAGGCCCTACCTTAATTCTTTGGTGCTTGTTCTGCTCTAAAGTACAATCCTTCAAGGCAGAGTGTATATGTAAAGGACAATTCTGCTTGATATTCCTAAGTAGCAAAGATTACTGGGACTTCTGGGCTAGTTATAGGATATGTGTATAAACTTCAAATTATCTCCTGTATCAGGTCTGTGTGCCAAACTTCTTTCGATTTTCACCTCCCTAGGTGACTGTCCAGCTGCCTGATTCTTAAAGCAACTTGATTTTGGCAGGAGTGGGTGACTCCTTCCCAGCCCACTCCCCTTCCAAGAAATAAAAATAACACCACAGCGTTTGGGCTGTCACCAGTTCACCATACCCCAGGGAAGCTCCTGTCTGTGATGTTGCATTCATTTCGGAACAACGCATTGTACTTTGAATTTCCAAACAAAATGCACAGAGAAACACTTGATGAATAATAATGAAACCAGCATCATTAATTTTTGCATGTGGCAGTCTCAGTTACGTTTTTTCTAAAGACTTCTTTGCTAAAATTGGTTTAGGTTTCAAGACACGTTTCACCTCTAGTGAAATATAAAGGTCACTCAATGAACAAAAGGGAGATTGTGTGCTCTTGGTGATCACAGGTGAAGCTCGAAAGGCAAACTCTTTCAAAGAAAATGAAGTAGCAAGTGGAAAATGAAGGTGGTAGAATTTATCTATAGAGCAGCGCTCAGCCTCAAGGGATGCTGGCCTTTTCTTCTAGATATAAACACAATAACACATAGAGAAAAGCCTATCGGATGAGAGTGACCCAGGTGCTATATAAACAGATTTTCCGACAGGCAGTTGGAGCCCCTTGGTAGTTTTAGTTTTTCCCACTCCCTGCTACTTTATCCTTTGTCAGATTCAATACAGCCTTCAAGGACACTGGAGGAGGACAAAAGCAAAATGTTGGGGGAAGGGAAAAGAGGAGAAGGAGAAAACAATTTCCTTTTCGTAGCCTTTGTTACAGAATAAAAGCACACAATGTCTAAAAATCATTCACTCTCCATCCAACAGTGGCAACATGCTTGACACTGGTTTGCTGAGAGCTTATAGAGAAACCATGTTGATATTTTAGTCACATAAGGGTTTTGAATTATATAAGACTTCTTTGAGATATGATCTAAATAGTCCAGCTTGGAGAAAAAAAAAAACAAAAAACACCCAGTAACTCTTAAGTGTTCATATGAATCCCAAAGTGGAAAGAAAAGATGAAATGGTAAGAAGAAAAATATTTGCTTACTGTTAGCATCATAACACACCTATGTCAAAAAGAAAATTAAAAAGTTGCACTGTGAAAAGGACACAAAAATATCCAAATTTCTCCCTTACTTTTAGGCTAAAGGAAGAAGGATCTAACTATAATAACCAAACAGAGCAGAATTCTAGAGATTCTGTTCTTCTGTAGAGGATATATTTTGAAATATTATTTTCTCATGGAAAATACACATATATGTTTTTAATTGAAAAATGCATATATTTATCACAGTAAAATTAGAAAATACAGATGAAAGAAAGACACATATAGCTGTACTTCTCAGAGATAAGTATGCTTAAAATGTTCTATATTTTAAATATTTTATTCTATATATATATATATATATATAATACATATGCACAGATACCATAAAGTAAAAAGAATCATTCTATTTATGCTGTTTTGCAATCTGTTTATAAGATATATTGTAAACTCTTTTTTATGTAGTGTCTACTATATCAGTTTTAATGGTTGCATAATATTCTATCAAATGAATGGCCCATGGTATATAAGAAATGTTCTATTTTTGGATGTTTAGTTTGTTTCTAATTTTTTATCATTTTTAATAATGTTGCAACAAATACTCTTATTTTTTTATGATAAATTTCTAGAATTGAATTACCTGGTGAAAAATCATATCTAATTGCTATTTACCTATGTATTCATAAGATTTTAAAATTTATCTTTGATACTTAAAGTTTTACAAAGTATATCTTTGTTATTTATATTATTCTCTTTTTTGGGAAATCCTAATGTATACACATATATACATGCATACATATGTTAATGTATGTGAAATCAGTAGAAGAAAAGTGATAAATACATAACAATATATTCATACTTATATACACACATGCACACTGGATAGTTATATATCCAGTGTCTATATCTCTTGTCTCTATTTCTAACTCTATTTTTAATAGAGTAAAAGCAATAAGAAAGACATATTGTGATAAAAATTGCATTTCAAGGATATATTGAAAAATCTTATGAGTGTGTAAGCAAATGAAAACAGGTCACCAGCAGTCAGATAGCATTTTATTTACCTATAAAATTAACAAAAAATACTATCATTGAGGAGGTAGAGAAACAAGAATATATGTGTGTATACACACACACACGTGACTATGTAGACACATATGTGTGTATATGTATAGCTATATATCTATATCTATAACTCTATTCTTTTCTGAATATTTTATAATTTCTCCCATTGTTTTCATTATCTAAAATATCAAAATAGCACTTTTCTTCCAAATTCTCAGAGAATATTTTACACTTATCTTCTAATTTGTTAAGTAAATGCTTATAATATTTAATAATCTATTCACTAATGGAAATATTAAATTCTACATTTATGTTATTCATTTCCAAACAATCTTAATCAATACCCAACTTTCCTGGCTCCATGACTGCTTGTTCTTGTTCCATAGATATAAATTTCTTTAGAATGTGTATGAAAATATTAATTAAAAATTTTCCAAAATTTTCTCCTGTTTCTTGTAGCAGCTCTGGTTATAAGGAAACTATTCTAGTTCATAAAATTGATCCGGGCTTCCCTGGTGGCGCAGTGGTTGAGAGTCTGCCTGCCGATGCAGGGGACACGGGTTCGTGCCCCAGTCCGGGAGGATCCCTCATGCCGCGGAGTGGCTGGGCCTGTGAGCCATGGCCACTGAGCCTGCGCGTCCAGAGCCTGTGCTCTGCAACGGTAGAGACAACAACAGTGAGGGACCCGCGTACCAGAAAAAAAAAAAAAATTGATCCTTTTGGTATTGAATCTTATCATATATCCAGTAATTTTCTTTTCGTTTTTGGCTTTTAGTTCACTTTTATCAACAATTGTTTGGGTTGCACTTTGAGTATTGCAGGTACAGATGAAGGGAGATGGGTAATTGCTTAGATGTAGCTCACTGATCCTTAGATCAGATGATCTGATTTGGAAGAGAAGAGAGGGTGACTGAACTGCAGATGGTAGTTGTGGTGACAGAGTGCATCACTTCTGTGTTAAATGATTACATTTTGGTGATTGTATGGCTGCCTGAAGTAAGTTAGCTGATGCAGGGCTTGCAATTCTTTCACTGGAATGGCAGTCAGTGCTTTTTAGGAGTGAGTACCAGTGGTGCTTCTCTGTTACCTACCTCTGCTTTCTGGGTGAGTTGCAACCAGGAATAGGTATTAAGAATGGATCCTGACCTTATGTTGTTTTGAGTACCTGTAACTAACTTATTTGTGCTCATATGACTTAGGTTTCTAAAAAAAAATACTTCTAATTTTGGAATATCTTTAAATTTACAAAAGTTGTAAAAATAGCAGTGAGTTCCTGTGTACTCTTCACTTAGCTTCCCTTAATTTTAACATTTTATATAATCAAGGTACATTTGTCACAGCCAAGAAATTGACACTGGTATAATACTATTAACTAAATTACAGATTTTATTTGGATTTCATCGGTTTTCTCACTTGTGTCCTTTTTCTGTTCCAGAATCTAATCTAGCATCTAATTAGATTCTGTTCCAGAACTAATCCTGCATTTAGATGTAATTGAGTTTGACCGTCTAGCAAAGGCCACCAAATATTTTCTCCCTTTCAATCCCTTTTAGGAAGTCACTTGAGCTTGATTTCCAAGCAGATGTCTTCTCCTGAAGTGAATTGTGGTTTGACTATACCTTTCATCACTTTAGTCCCTGTTTATTTTTATAGACATTTTAAAGGTTTTTTGAGAATGTATAGGCCTTTCTTTAGTTTCCAAGGATAATACAGATTATTTGCCATTTTTCTCTGCTTCGATTTTTGGGAACAGTAAACTCAGGGGTCTACATCATCATCTTAAGCCAGAGGTATCAAATATGTCTCTCAAATACATTTCCATTTGTGAGCACAGAACTAGCAATTTTGTAATATACAGAATACATCATGTGTGCTCAAATTTGGAATGGAATCACTAGGTAATTTATTTCTTTTCATATCTAAATGCACTGAGCTCAAATGAAAAATTATTCTAACAGACCCTACATAGCTGAAAAGTCCATTTTGAAAGAAGAGCTCTGAGGATTCAAATTAAAGTCCACTTTTGTTTGTTTGAATCTTCCGAGGCATATGTAGAATTTCTAATATTTGATCACAATATTTTCATTTGTTATGTTGTTATGTTCATGAATCCTTCAACTATGATACCAAAAGCCGTTCTCCAACATTCATGTGGCCAAGTCATCATAGTAAATCCCTCGTGGTTGCTGTGATTCAGAGTTGGAGCAGATACATGCTCCACCAAATGTTGTTATTTATTATGCATTTAGATGAGTACCTGGTGTGGTCATTAATTTTCTCATATACTCTCTGTGGATGGAATATCCATATGTAAATTTGATATGCATATTCTATCACATATATCTGAACAGAAGCTTAGCAGAAATACGTAACAGGCACAGAATCTTTTTTTTTTTTTTTTTGGAGGGGTGCTGTGGAATGAGGCTTTGTTCCACTGTAGGTGAGTATACTACCTATCACCTTTCTACTCTTCTGTGGTTTGGGGGATAGATTTAGAGTCAACATTATCTTAACTTCCTATTATTTCTTCCTCCTCTCTTGGAATGTGTGCTCTGAGTTGCTATAACACTTTAGAAAATTTCTCTTTGTATTAAAGTCCATTAAATTATAAACAATTATATTCCTCAGTCTCTTTTTGCTTGCGGGAAAGACTAATGTGGTTTACAAATGAGAATTAATGTGCAAATGAATCCCAGGCTATATCCTGAACAGGGGGATTCATAATTGGGTGATTATGAATTAATTTTTAATAAACCTTACAAAGTGTTTTGGTATTGATTCAATGGTGCTAATGTTCATGCAGCATCCAGAAAATATAATACCACAAAATAGCAGTCTCCCCAGATAAGAGAAATCTCAGCTTTTTTCCCAGAGAAGACGATAGAATTTCCAAGGACACAAGAACCGCCATAATAGCCTGGAGGAAAATATTATCTTTGGTTAATTGCTAAAATCCTTCTCACATTCTTCTTTCAGATGGGCTGAGTGTTGTACAAACAAAGCACTTCCTGTTAGAAACTTGCATTTGCATTTTACATTTTGTTTTCTTCACTGGTGACATTTTTCCCTTCTGTCATAGGATGTTCTGTTACTGACCCTACTTCTTCTTTGGATATCTTAGAAAATCTTTCAACATTTCTCATTTAATTCTTTTTTTAAACAAACTACATTTAATGGAGCTAGCCTATTCCTGCACATAGCATTCCACCCCACCCCGTGTATTGGGATTTTTTTTTTCATGGATATCTGGTCCTTTGCAGAAAGGAATTTTCTAAAAGTTAAAATCCATATCTCAGAAACATATAGATCAGTTTCTTCTGTAGAGGTTTTCAGGAAACAGAATGAGCTGGAAAGGAAAATAGCTAGAGTCCACTCTGAGGTTTCCATAAAATGGCTCCTCTTTGAAATTAACCAACAGTATAAGTCAGATGAATAACAGAGGAACTCCTTGTGGATATTAAGTGTCTATAGATATATTTCTACAATGACTCCAGTTTCTTAGAGGGCTTTAGGAAAAATACTTTTATCTCAGTTTAGCACTCTGTAAATATTTTGAAAGATAAAATGGTAGATATTATAAAATATAATTTTGGTAAATTAAAGGTGGCTGCAAATTCTATAATATCCCTCTACTTTAGGAGTAGGGTAAAATTCCCTTCCCCTTGTTTGGCCAATAGAATATGTCAGAAATGCTACTCCGACATTTCTGAGGCTCGGTCTTAAGAATTTTTGCAGTTCTGTCCAGGAATCCTGGAAGCCAGATGTCTTGTAGGAAAAGTCACTATCCTGAGTCCACCAGGTTGCCAGCAGCTAGACCCAAATGAAGAATCCCTAGAAGGATGAGACACCATATGGAGACAGAGTGACGAAGCATCTTCAGGGCCCTAGTGAGTGAAAAAGCCAGATCAGAAGTAGGTCCCTCAGCCCCAGTCACCCAATTAATGTCACATAGATCAGAGATGAACTGCCCAGCTGAGTCATTCCTGAATTCCTGAAGTACAGAATTGTAACCAAAATGAAATGGTTGCTTTAAACCACTACAAGTTTTGTGATAGTTACCTGTAGACCATAAACTGTAATTGTAACCAAATAAGGGATTAACAAAACAAAACCAAGAGTAGATATTTAATGCACTGTACCAAACAGAATAAATTGGACAATTTGTATAAACCTATGCATTTTTAATGCATCTGCTATCACCCAAATTATTAAGGATCAAAGTAGAAAATTTAGTTAAAAACTAGCTTGGAAATTCTTGTCCTTCAGAGATCTCAGGTGCAGCTGAAATCCAGATCTGAGGCAGTGTGCTGAGCCAGCATATCTCCACTCCAGGCCCAAACTCACATTACATTTAGATATCACCCAAGACTGCAGTGAATAATTCCTAGACAAGCTTGGAATAATCCCAGAAACACTGGCCAAAGAAAAATGAAACACCAAAATTGCAGCCCACCCATTATTTAGCATTTCTTAAGTTCAGGTAGTTTATGTGCATGTTGTCATATCATTAGCACTCTATGCTGACATCCCAAGTTTTAGATTCTAAGGTAGCTGCAAGCTGTCCTCTGAGAACATATATTTATTAACAAAAAGTTCTCTACCTAATGAACACCAACAAAGAAATCCCTTAAAAGGACAGAAAGGAATTATTTAAATTATTAAATGTCACACAATTTAAAAGTCCCAATTTAATTGCCCTATTCCTTTCTTTTTGTTTCATGTTTTTTTACAACATACAGCAGTGCCAATTTTAAACCATCACTCAGAAAGTATGCAACAATTAGCCTTCAATTTCCAATATGCAATTTCAGCTTTTACTATGCTTTAAAGGAGCATCTTCCTCCTTGTGACTTTTTGATATTTAGCTACAGCCTTGATTGGCTAGAGAGAAATTCCCACTTACTGGGAAAACAGGTCAAAGAAAATGGATGGCTAGTTTTTGTTCTATGCTAAGCAGAGAGAAAATTCCAGAAAATAGCTAGGTCTCAAACCATTTATTATGCTCTGACAATTTAGTTTAGTTATGGCTTTGGGAAATTTGGATTACTTTTTCACCCCAGTTGAGATCTCTGCTAGTAGAGGTTTCAAACATGCTGCTGCCACTATTTCAACAATCACACTGTTACAGTTGAAGGATTTTTCAGTTAGGGATTCATTCTAATCCTCTTTTAACATTTGTAGGAGAGCTTTTTCTGTCATTTTGTGTAGGTGAGGGAAAGATCACTTATACAAAAAGATGATTATGGATTAAATCGTAGATATTTGAAAGTCTGCTGATGCCATACTATTGGTGGGGGGGAGGTGAGTGTTGGGAGAAATAGAAGAACAAGGGATATTCTGAATGCTAATCATGGACAAGCCTTGGGAAATCATTGTGTGCGTGTGTGTGTGTGTGTTTATTTCATTTATCTAATGCTGCAAAATAAACCACTTACAAAACTTAGTGAAGTAAAACAAGAGCTATTTTACTATTTGTCAGCAATTTGGGCAGTTCATAAGGGAGATGTCCCGGAAGGACCAAGATGGCAGAGGAGTAGGAAGACATGGAGTTCATCTCTCTCCACAAATGCATCAAGAATACATCTACAGATGGAACAATTCTCACAGAACACTACAAAAGACCTTGGACACCAGAAAGGACTAGAAAGATACCCACATAACAGAGTAAGACTAAAGAAAGAAGGGAAAAAGAAAAGGAGAGGAAACAGGATGGGCTCTTCCTTCATGAGGGGGAGCTGAAGCAGAGGAGAGGTTCCTACACATGGGAAAGGCCCCTCACTGATGGGGAAATCAGTTGGGACAGAAGGGGAACATCTGAGGCTATTGGAGGAAGGTGAAATGGCTGGTCTGTGGCAGACAGGACAGAGTGAGACCTACACAGATGGTCAGTGCCACAGCCCTGCATGCCCCAGACTGGGAAGTGTGTCCACCAGTGCACACGGGAGCTGAGAGCTGGAATGGGCAGATTGCAGAGCAAATCTGGGGAAAGGACTGCTGTTGGCTGCAAGGAGACAGCCTGAGGAGATGGGAGGAAGGAAATCCGTAAACGGGAATGCTTGTGGAGGAAACCTAGACTGCCATAGAACCAAGGTGACATTGTTGAGTGATGTGCAGGGGTGGAGCTGTCATTGTAGCCTCTCTTTCCATGCACCAACCCCTGTCCTGCCAGGCACTAAGAAAAGTCCTCACCAGGGCTAACCTTCTTGTGCCTGCCTCCAGGTGCTAAGAAAAGCCCCCTCCAGGGCTGACCATCTCAAACCAGCTACCAGGAGCTAGGACAAGATCTCTTGATCCTGTGGCCACTGGCTTTCCCCATCCAACTGTCACTGCCAGGGCCCCCGAGACCCAAGAAGTTGTGCCATCTCTGCGACCTGTCCTCACTGGGGCAGACCTGAGTGCCCCAGGGTATCCTTGGGAGCAGACTCCTGTGGGTGGCCCACATGCATAGGTGGGGCTAAAACCACAGCTGAGCCACAGGGATGGGGCAACTAAGAAAGATAAACAAAAATCTTTCCATGCAACTGCACAAGCTGCAGATTAAATCCTCACAACCAACTTGGTAAACCCTGCATCTATGGAATATCTGAATGGACAATGAGTGTTTCCACAAATGAAACTGGTCTAGCTCTAGCAGCTGTGGACTTAGAGGACTAGTACACACGGGAGTTGGGCCAAGGCAGAGTCTGAGCTGCCCCCACAGTGCCCTGAGGGGGACCAGAGACCTACCTAGAGGTTTTGGAGGGTCTCACGGGCAGGCAGAGGTTGGCTGTGATTCACAATGGGGGCAAGGACACTGACAGCTGAGACCCCAGGAAAATATAATTATTACTATATTTTTTATGTTTTTTTCGGTTCTTTTGTTTTTATTATTTGTTTTTTAAAAATTTAATATATTCATAATTTTAAAATTTCTATTTCTACATTACGTTTTTGTGGTTCTGTGCTTTTCCTTGTTTTTTTTCATTCCTTTGTTTTTTTATAATATTTTCTCCTTTGTTCCATTTGCTGTTATCTTTTTAAAATCATTTTTGTGTGTTAGTTTTGTTTGCTTTGATTTTTCCTTTAACTTTCAGTCTTCTTTTGTTTTGTTTTTCATTATTTTGGGTGTTTATTTTGTATTTAATTCTTTGAGTTCATTTTGCAGTTCTTTTGTTTGTTGGCTTCTTTTCTGTACTCTCTGTTTTTCTTTTTTTTTTGTATGTGTGGCATTTTTTGGTTTGTTTTTGTTTGTTTTTTCTTTTTTTTTTAAACATCTTTATTGGACTATAATTGCTCTACAATGCTGAGTTAGTTTCTGCTTTATAACAAAGTGAATCAGTTATACATATACATATGTTCCCATATATCTTCCCTCTTGTGTCTCCCTCCCTCCCACGCTCCCTATCCCAACCCTCTAGGTGGTCACAAACCACCGAGCTGATCTCTCTGTGCTATGTGGCTGCTTCCCACTAGCTATCTATTTTAAGTTTGGTAGTGTATATATGTCCATGCCACTCTCTCACTTTGCCACAGCTTACCCTTCCCCTCCCCATATCGTTAAGTCTATGCTTTCGTAGGTCTGTGTCTTTATTCCAGTCTTAGCTCTAGTTTCTTCATGCCTTTTTCTTTTTTCTTAGATTCCATATATATGTGTTAGCATACAGTATTTGTTTTTCTCTTTCTGACTTACTTCACTCTGTATGACAGATTCTATGTCCATCCACCTCACTACAAATATCTCAATTTCGTTTCATTTTATGGCTGAGTAATATTCCATTGTATATATGTGCCACATCTTCTTTATCCATTCATCCGATGATGGACACTTAGGTTGTTTCAATCTCTGGGCTATTGTAAATACAGCTGCAATGAACATTTTGGTACATTACTCTTTGAATTATGGTTTCCTCAGGGTATATATGCCCAGTAGTGGGATTACTGGGTTGTATGGTAGTTCTCTTTGTAGTATTAAAGGAACCTCCATACTGTTCTCCATAGTGGCTGTATCAATTTACATTCCCACCAAAAGTGCAAGAGTGTTCCCTTTTCTCCACACCCTCTCCAGCATTTATTGTTTCTAGATTTTTTGATGATGGCCATTCTGACCGGTGTGAGATGATAGCTCATTGTACTTTTGATTTGCATTTCTCTAATGATTAATGATGTTGAGCATTCTTTCATGTGTTTGTTGGCAATGTGTATATCTTCTTTGGAGAAATGTCTATTTAGGTCTTCTGCCCATTTTTAGATGGGGTTATTTCTTTTTCTGATATTGAGCGGCATGAGCTGCTTGTAAATATTGGAGATTAATCCTTTCTGATTTGCTTCATTTGCAAATATTTTCTCCCATTCTCAGGGTTGTCTTTTGGTCTTGTTTATGGTCTCCTTTGCTGTGCAAAAGCTTTGAAGTATCATTAGGCTGCATTTGTTTATTTTTCTTTTTATTTCCATTTCTCTAGGAGATGGGTCAAAAAGGATCTTGCTGTGACTTATGTCTCAGAGTGTTCTCCCTATGTTTTACTCTAAGAGTTTGAAAGGGTCTGGCCTTACATTTAGTTCTTTAACCCATTTTGAGTTTATTTTTGTGTATGGTGTTAGGGAGTGTTCTAATTTCATATTTTACATGTTCCTGTCCAGTTATACCAGCACCATTTATTGAAGAGGCTGTCTTTTCCCCACTGTATATTCTTACCAGGTGACCATATGTGCGTGGGTTTATGTCTGGGCTTTCTATCCTGTTCCATTTATCAATATTTCTGTTCTTGGGCCAGTACCATACTTTCTTGATTATTTTAGCTTTGTAGTATAGTCTGAAGTCAGGGAGCCTGATTCCTCCAGCTTCATTTTTCATTCTCAGGATTGCTTTTGCTTTTCTGTTTCCATACAAATTGTGAAACTTTTTGTTCTAGTTCTGTAAAAAATGCCATTGGTACTGTGATAGGGATTGCATTGAATCTGTAGATTGCTTTGGGTAGTAGAGTCATTTTCACAATGTTGATTCTTCCAATCCAAGAACATGGTATATCTCTCCATCTATTTGTATCATCTTTAATTTCTTTCATCAGTGTCTTATAATTTTCTGCATAGAGGTCTTTTGTCTCCTTAGGTAGGTTTATTCCTAGATATTTTATTCTTTTTGTTGCAATGGTAAATGGGAGTATTTTCTTGATATCACTTTCAGATTTTTCATCATTAGTGTATAGGAATGCCAGAGATTTCTGTGCATTAATTTTGTATCCTGCTACTTTGCCAAATTCATTGATTACCTCTAGTAGTTTTCTGGTAGCATCTTTAGGATTCTCTATGTAGAATATCATGTCATCTGCAAACAGTGACAGCTTTACTTCTTCTTTTCCGATTTGGATTCCTTTTATTTCCATTTCTTCTCTTATTGCTGTGACTAAAATTTAGCAAACTATGTTGAATAAGAGTGGTGATAGTGGGCAACCTTGTCTTGTTCCTGATCTTAGTGGAAATGCTTTCAGTTTTTCTCCATTGAGGACGATGTTGGCTGTGGATTTGTCATATATGTCCTTTATTATGTTGAGGAAAGTTCCCTCTATGCCTACTTTCTGGAGGGTTTTTATAATAAACTGGTGTTGAATTTTGTCAAAAGCTTTCTCTGCATCTATTGAGATGATCATATGGTTTTTCTCCTTCAATTTGTTAATATGGTGTATCACGTTGATTGATTTGTGTATATTGAAGAATCCTTGCATTCCTGGAATAAACCCCACTTGATCATGGTGTATGATCCTTTTAATGTGCTGTTGGATTCTGTTTGCTAGTATTTTGTTGAGGATTTTTGCATTTATGTTCATCAGTGATATTGGCCTGTAGTTTCCTTTCTTTGTGACATCTTTGTCTGGTTTTGGTATCAGGGTGATTGTGGCCTCGTAGAATGAGTTTGGGTTTGTTCCTCCCTCTGCTATATTTTGGAAGAGTTTGAGAAGAATAGGTGTTAGCTCTTCTCTAAATGTTTGACAGAATTTGCCTGTGAAGCCATCTGGTCCTGGGCTTTTGTTTGTTGGAAGATTTTTAATCACAGTTTCAATTTCTGTGCTTGTGATTCATCTGTTCATATTTTCTATTTCTTCCTGGCTCAGTCTCAGCTGCTTGTGCATTTGTAAGTAATTGTCCATTTCTTCCAGGTTGCCCATTTTATTGGCACAGAGCTGCTTGTAGTAATCTCTTATGATCCTTTGTATTTCTGCAGTGTCACTTGTTACTTCTCCTTTTTCATCTCTAATTCTATTGATTTGGGTCTTCTCCCTTTTTTTCCTGGTGAATCTGGCTAATGGTTTATCAATTTTGTTTATCTTCTCAAAGAACCAGCTTTTAGTTTTGTTGGTCTTTGCTATCATTTTGTTCATTTCTTTTTCATTTATTTCTGATCTGATCTTTGTGGTTTCTATCCTTATGCTAAATTTGGGTTTTTTTGTTCTTCTGTCTCTAACTGCTTTAAGTGTAAGTTTAGTTTGTTTATTTGAGATGTTTCCTGTTCCTTAAGGTAGCATTTTATTGCTACAAACATCCCTCTTGGAACTGCTTTTGCTGCATCTCATAGGTTTTGGGTCGTCGTGTCTCCATTGTCATTTGTTTCTAGGCATTTTGTGATTTCCTCTTTGACTTCTTCAGTGATCACTTGGTTATTAAGTAGTGTATTGTTTAGCCTCCATGTGTTTGTATTTTTTACAAATCTTTTCCTGTAATTGATATCTAGTGTCATAGCATTGTGGTCAGAAAAGATACTTGATATGATTTCAATTTTCTTAAGTTTACCAAGTCTTGATTTGTGGCCCAAGATATGATCTATCCTGGAGACTGTTCCATGAGCACATCTGAAAAATGTGTATTCTGTTGTTTTTGGTTTGAATGTCCTATAAAAATCAATTAAGTGCATCTTGTTTAAAGTATCATTTAAAGCTTGTGTTTCCTTTTGCATTTTCACTTTGGATGATCTGTCCATTGGTGAAAGTGGGGTGTTAAAGTCCCCTATTATTATTGTGTTACTGTCGATTTCCCCTTTTATGGCTGTTAGTATTTGTCTTATATATTGATGTGCTCCTATGTTGGGTGCATAAATATTTACAATTGTTGTATCTTCTTCTTTGATTGATCCCTTGATCATTATGTAGTGTACTACTGTGTCTCTTGTAATAGTCTTTATTTTAAAGTCTATTTTGTCTGATATGGGAATTGCTACTCCAACTTTCTTTTGATTTCCATTCTCATGGAATACCTTTTTGCATCCCCTCACTATCAGTCAGTATGTGTCCTTAGGTCTGAAGTGTGTCTCTTGTAGACAGCATATATATGGGTCTTGTTTAAATAATCATTCAGCCAGTCTGTGTCTTTTGGTGGGAGCATTTAAACCATTTACATTAAAGGTAATTATCGATATGTATATTCCTATTCCCATTTTCTTAATTGTTTTGGGTTTGTTATTGTAGGTCTTTTTCTTCTCTTGTGTTTCTTGCCTAGAGTAGTTCCTTTAGCATTTGTTGTAAAGCTTGTTTGATGGTGCTGAACTCTCTCAGCTTTTGCTTGTCTGTAAAGGTTTTAATTTCTCCATCAAATCTGAATGAGATTCTTTCTGGGTACAGTAATCTTGGTTGTAAGTTTTTCTCCTTCATCACTTTAAATATGTCTGGCCACTCCCTTCTGGCTTGCAGAGTTTCTGCTGAAAGATCAGCTGTTAACATTATGGGGATTCCCTTGTGTGTTATTTGTTGTTTTTCCCTTCCTGGTTTTAATATGTTTTCTTTGTATTCAATTTTTGATAGTTTGATCAATATGTGTCTTGGTGTGTTTCTCCTAGGATTTATGCTCTATGGGACTCTCTGCACTTCCTGGACTTGATTAACTATTTCCTTTCCCATATTATGGAAGTTTTCAACTATAAACTCTTCAAATATTTTCTCAGTCCCTTTCTTTTTCTCTTCTTCTTATGGAACCCCTGTAATTTGAATGATGGTGCAATTAATGTTGTCCCAGAGGTCTCTGAGACTCTCCTCAGTTCTTTTCATTCTTTTTTCTTTATTCTGCTCTGCAGTAGTTATTTCCACTATTTTATCTTCCAGGTCACTTATCCGTTCTTCTGTCTCAGTTATTCTGCTATTGAACCCTTCTAGAGTATTTTTAATTTCATTTATTGTGTTGTTCATCATTGCTTGTTTCATCTTTAGTTCTTCTAGGTCCTTGTTAAGTGTTTCTTACATTTTCTCTATTCTCTTTCCAAGATTTTGGATCATCTTTACTATCATTATTCTGAGTTCTTTTTCAGGTAAACAGCCTATTTCCTCTTCATTTGTTAGGTCTGGTGGGTTTTTACCTTGCTCCTTCATCTGCTGTGTGTTTTTCTGTCTTCTCATTTTGCTTATCTTACTGTGTTTGGGGTCTCCTTTTTGCAGGCTGCAGGTTCATAGTTCCCATTGTTTTTGGTGTATGTCCCCAGTGGCTAAGGTTGGTTCAGTGTGTTGTGTGGGCTTCTTGGTGGAGGGGAGTAGTGACTGTGTTCTGGTGGATGAGGCTGGATCTTGTTTTTCTGGTGGGCTTGTCCATGTCTGGTGGTGTGTTTGGGGGTGTCTGTGGCCTTATTTTGATTTAAGGCAGACTCTCTGCTAATGGGTGGCATTTTGTTCCTGTCTTGCTAGTTGTTTGGCATGGGGTGTTCAGCACTGTAGCTTACTTGTTGAGTCATGCTGGGTTTTGGTTTTGAGGTGGAGACCTCTGAGAGATTTTTGGTGTTTGATATTACGAGAAGCTGGGAGGTCTCTAGTGGACAAGTATCCTGAAGTTGGCTCTCCCACCTCAGAGGCACAGCACTGAGTCCTGGCTGGAGCACCAAGAGCCTTTTATCCACGGGGCTCAGAATAAAAGGGAGAAAAAATAGAAAGAAAGAAAGAAGGAGGATAAAATAAAATAAAGTAAGATAAATAAAGTTATTAAAATAAAAATTAATTATTAAGAAAAAAATTTTTTTAAACTAAAAACAAAACAAAAAACAATTGATGGACAGAACACTAGGACAAATGGTGAAAGCAAAGCTATACAGACAAAATCTCACAGAAATCATACCCACTCAGAAAAAGAGAAAAAGGGGAAAAAATAATATATCTTGCTCCCAAAGTCCACCTCCTCAATTTGGGATGATTCATTGTCTATTCAGGTATTCCACAGAAGCAGGGTGCATCAAGTTGATTGCTCAGATTTAATCCTCTGCTCCTGAGGCTGCTGGGGGGCATTTCCCTTCCTCTTCTTTGTTCATACAGCTCCTGGTGTTCAGCTATGGATATGGCCCCACTTCTGCATGTAGGTTGCCTGAGGACGTTTGTTCTTCGCTCAGACAGGACGGGGTTAAAGGAGCAGCTGATTCGGGGGCTCTGGCTCACTCAGGATGGGGGTGCGAGGGTTACAGATGCAGGGCAAGCCTGTGGCGGCAGAGGCCGGCATGACTTTGCAGTAGCCTGAGGCACACTGTGTGTTCTCCTGGGGAATTTCCCTGGATTATGGGACTCTGGCAGTGGCAGGCTGCACAGGTTCCTGGGAGGGGAGGTGTGGAGAGTGACCTGGGCTTGCACACAGGATTCTTGATGGCGGCAGTCGCAGCCTTAGCATCTCATACCCGTATCTGTGGTCCATGCTGATAGCCGCGGCTCACGCCCGTCTCTGGAGCTCCTTTAATCAGTGCTCCTAATCCCCTCTTCTCAGGCACCAGGAAACAAAGAGGGAAGAAAAAGTGTCTTGTCTCTTCAGCAGGTTCAGACTTTTTCCTGGACTCCCTCCCGGCTAGCCGTGGTGCACTAACCCCTTCAGGCTGTGTTCATGCAGCCAACCCCAGTCCTCTCCCTGGGATCCAACCAAAGCCCGAGCCTCAGCTCCCAGCCCCCACCTGCCCCAGCGGGTGAGCAGACAAGCCTTTCGGACTGGGGAGTGCTCGTCGGCACCGATCCTCCGTGCGGGAATCTCTCCACTTTTCCCCCTGCACCCCTGTTGCTGCAATCTCCTCCCCGGCTCTGAAGCTTCCCCCCTCCACCACCTGCAGTCTCCACCCGCGAAGGGGCTTCCTGGTGTGTGGAAACCTTTCCTCCTTCACAGCTCCCTCCCACTGGTGCTTGTCCTGTCCTTATTCTTTTGTCTCTCTTTTTTCTTTTGCCCTATCCAGGTACCTGGGGAGTTTCTTACGTCTTGGGACATCTGAGGTCTTCTGCCAGCGTTCAGTGGGTGTTCTATAGGAGCAGTTTCACGTGTAGATGTATTTCTGATGTATCTGTGAGGAGGAAAGTGGCCTCCACAACTTACTTTTCTGTCATCTTCCTCAACTCCTGTTTTTTCTGTTAAAATTTGTTTGGGGTTTTGTCTGTCTGTTTTGTTGTTGCTGTTTGCTTATTTTTGTCTTTGCTATTTGTCTTGGGTTTTTTGTCTGTTTGTTCTTATTTGCTTACTTCCTGCCTTTTTTCCCCGATTTTTCTGGGCCGTGTGGCTTTCAAGGTCTTTGTTCCCAGGCCAAGGATCAGGCCTGAGACTCTGGTGTGGGAGCACCGAGTCAAGGATGCTGGCATGCCAGAGAATTCCCAGCAGCAGGGAATATTATATGAGGAGAGTTGGTCAGAGGTCTCCATCTCATCTCTAAGATCCAGATACACTCAACTGTCTGCAGGGTCAAGTGCTGAACATCCCATTCCAAACAACAAGTAAGACAGGAACACAAACCCATCCATCAGCAGATAGGCTGCCTAAAGTCATACTAAGCCCACAGACACCTAAAAACATAACACTTGACCTAGCTTTGTCCATCAGAGGGACAAGATCCACCTCCACCAATCAGGACACAGGCACCAGTCCCTCACACCAGAAAGACCACACAAGCCACTGGACCATCCTCATCCACCGGGGACAGACACAAGAAGCCAAAGGAAATACAACCCTGCAGCCTGAGGAAAGGGAACCTCAAACACAGTAAGTTAGACAAAATGAGAAGATAGAGAAATACATTGAAGACAAAGGAGCAAGATACAAATGCACAAGACTGAATAAATTAAGAGCATGTAGGCCACCTACCTGAACAAGAATTAAGAGCAATGATAGTAAAGATGATCCCACATCTCAGAAATAGAATGGAGAAAATACAAGAAACTTTTAACAAGGACCTAGAAGAACTAAAGGACAAATAAGCAGTGATTAACAACATCATAACTGAAATTAAAAATACACTAGAAGGAGTCAATAGCAAAATAACTGAGGTAGAAGAACAGGCAAGTGAGATGGAAGACAGAATGCTGGAAATAACTGCTGTAGAGCAAAGTAATGAAAAAAGAATGAAAAGAATTGAGGACAGTCTCAGAGACCTCTGGAACAAAATTAAATGCAACAAATTCGAATTATAGGGGTCCCAGAAGAGGAAGAAGAGAAAGGGTGTGTGGAAATATTTGAAGTGATTATAGTCAAACTTTCCCTAACATCAGAAAGGAAATATTCAATCAAGCCCAGGAAGTATAAAGAGCCCCATACATGATAAACAAAAGGAGAAACATGTCAAGACACATATTAATCAAAATAACAAAAATTAAATACGAAGGAAATTATTAAAATCAGAAAGGGAAAAGCAACAAATACAAGGAAATCTCCATAAGGTTATCAGCTGATCTTTCAGGAGAAAGTCTGCAGGCCAGAAGGGAGTGGCAGTATATATTTAAAGTGAGGAAAGGGAAAAATCTTCAACCAATATTACTCTAACCACCAAGGTTCTCATTCAGATTTGACAGAGGAATAAAAAGCTTTACAGACAAGCAAAACTAAGAGAATTCAGCACCATCAGACCAGCTTTGCAACAAATGCTAAAAGAACTTCTCTAGGCAGGAAACATGAGAGAAGAAAAAGACCTAGAAAAACAAACCCAAAACAATTAAGAAAACGGTAATAGGAACATATATATCAATAATTACCTTAAATGTAAATGGAATAAATGCTCCAACAAAAAGACACAGACAGGCTGAATGGAAGATCTGCATATATGTTTTCTATAAGAGACCGACTTCAGACCTAGGAAAGCATACAGAATGAAAGTGAGGGAATGGAAAAAGATTTTGCATGCAAATGGATATCAAAAGAAAGCTGCAGTAGCAATACACATATAAGACAAAATAGACTTTAAAATACAGACTATCACAAGAGACAAGGATGGGCACTACATAATGATCAAGGGATCAATCCAAGTAGAACATATAACAATTGTAAATATTTACGCACCCAACATAGGAGCACATGAATACATAAGGCAAATGCTAACAGCCATAAAAGGGAAAATCAACAGCATCACAATAATACTGGGGGATTTTAACACTCCACTTATACCAATGGATAGATCATCCTGATAGAAAATTAATAAGGAAACACAAGCCTTAAATGGCACATTAGGCCAGGTAGACTTAATGAATATATATAGGACATTCCATCCAAAAGCAGTAGAATACACTTTCTTCTCAAGTGCACATGGAACATTCTCTAGGATAGATCACATCTTGGGTCACAAATCAAGCCTTGGTAAATTTAAGAAAATTGAAATCATATCAAGCATCTTTTCTGACCACAACACTATGAGATTAGAAATCAATTACAGGGAAGAAAACCTAAAAAAACACAAACACTTGGAGGCCAAACAATATGCTATTAAATAACCAAGAGATCACTGAAGAAATCAAAGTGGAAATTTAAAAAAATACCTACAAAGAAACGACAGTGAAAACATGATGACCCCAAACCTATGGGATGCAGCAAAAGCAGTTCTAAGATGGATATATAGCAATAGAATCCCACCCCAAGAAACAAGAAAAATCTCAACTAAACAATCTAACCTTACACCTAAAGCAACAAGAGAAAGAAGAACAAACAAAACCCAAATTTAGTAGAAGGAAAGAAATCATAAATATCAGAGTGGAAATAAATGAAATAGAAACTAAAAAACAATAGCAAAGTTCAGTGGAACTAAAAGCTGGTTCTTTGAGAAGATAAACAAAATTGATAAACCTTTAGCCAGATTCATCAAGGAAAAGAGGGAGAGAACTCAAATCCATAAAATTAGAAATGAAAAGGGAGAAGTTACAATGGACACCACAGAAATACAAAGAGACTACTAGAAGAAACTATATGCCAATGAAATGGACCACTTGGAAGAAATGGACAAATTCTTAGAAAAGTACAACCTTCCAAGACTGAACCAGGAAGAGATACAAAATATGAACAGATCAAAAACAAGTAATGAAATTGAAACTGTGATTAAAAATCTTCTAACAAAAGTCTACGACCAGATGCTTCACAGGCAAATTCTATCAAACGTTTAGAGAAGAGCTAGCACCCATCCTTCTCAAACTCTTCCAAAAATTTGCAGAGGGAGGAACACTCCCAAACTCATTCTACAAGGCCACCATCACGTTGATACCAAAAGCAGACAAAGGTATCACAGAAAAAGAAAATTACAGGCCAATAACACTGATGAACATAGATGCAAAAATCCTCAACAAAATACTAGCCAATCAAATCCAACAACACATTAAAAGATCATACACCATGATCAAGAGGTATTATCCCAAGAATGCAAGGATTCTTCAATATATGCAAATCAATCAATGTAATATGTCATATTAACAAATTGAAGAATAAAGAACATATGATCATCTGAATGATGCAGAAAAAGCTTTTGACAAAATTAAACAGATAAAACTCTCCAGAAATTGAGCATAGATGGAACATACCTGAGCATAATAAAAGCCATATATTACAAACCCACAGCAAATATTATTCTCAATGGTGAAAAACTGAAAGCATTTCCTTTAAAATCAGGAACAAGACAAGGGTGCCCACTCTCACCACTATTATTCAGCACAGTATTGGAAGTCCTAACCAATCAGAGTCCCACCAGCAATCACAGAAGAAAAAGAAATAAAAGGAATCCAAACTGACGAAGAAGAAGTAAAGCCATCACTGTTTGCAGATGACATGTTAGTATACATAGAAAATCCTAAAAATTCCACTAGAAAGCTATTAGAATTAATCAATGAATTTGGTAAAGTTGTAGGATACAAAATTAATACACAGAAATCTCTTGCATTCCTATGCACTAACAACAAAAGAGAAATTAAGGATACAATCCCACTTAGCATTGCACCAAAAAGAAGGAAATATCTAGGAATAAATATACCTAAGGAGACAAAAGCCTGTATGCAGAAAACTATAAGATACTGATGAAAGAAATAAAAAACAATAAAAACAGATAGACAGATATACCATGTTCCTGGATTGGAAGAATCAATGTTGTGAAAATGACTATACTACCCCAAACAATATACAGATCCAATGCAATTCCTATCAAATAACCAATGGCATTTTCCACAGAACTAGAACCAAAAAATTGACAATTTTTATGGAAACACAAAAGACCTCACATAGCAAAAGCAATATAGAGAAAAAAAACGGAGCTGGATGAATCAGGCTCCCTGATAATACCGTATATTAATGCATATATGTGGAATCTGAAAAAATTGATATAGACAAACTTATTTACAAAGCAGAAATAGAGACACAGACATAGAGAACAAACGTCTGGACCCCAAGAGGGAAAGAAGGATGGGATGAATTGGAAGACCTGGACTGACATATATACACTATTGATACTATGTATAAAATAGGTAACTAATGAGAACCTACTGGATAGCTCAGGGAACTCTATTCAATGCTGTGTGATGACCTAAATGGGAAGGAAATCCAAAAAAGAAGGCATACATGTATATGTATAGCTGGTTCACTTTGTTGTACAGCAGAAAATAACACAATATTGTAAAGCCACTATACTCAAATAATTTTTTTTAAGGAAAGGAGAAGTCCCATTTTTGCTCCATGATGAGCTGAGGAGATTCAAGCAGCTGGTGGTGGCTAAGACAGCTCAATGGGGGCCATAAGACTGGACCTCAGTTCTTCTGTACTTCCTATCTGCTGAGACTGGAATGACCAATATGGTGTTTCACTCAAGTATCTGCTACTTGTACTAAGATAGTTGGGGATATACTGACATTTTATAAAGATAGTGTTGCTATATAAACATTGGGGTGCATGTATCTTTTCAAATTAGAGTTTTCATCTTTTTCCAGATACATGCCCAGGAGTGGAATTGCTGGCTCGTATGGCAACTTTATTTTTAGTTTTTTAAGGAAACTCCAAACTGTTCTCCATAGTGGCTGCACCAATTTACATTCTCACCAACAGTGTAGGATGGTTCCCTTTTCTCCACACTCTCTTCAGCATTTATTATTTGTAGACTTTTTGATGATAACCATTCTGACTGGTATGAGGTGATATCTCATTGTAGTTTTGATTTGCATTTCTCTAATAATTAGCAGTGTTGAACATCTTTCATGTGTCTGTTGGCCATCTGTATGTCTTCTTAAATGGCAAAGATGGGGGCTTTTTTGATATTTCAAAGTTGTTTTTCGTATATATAGTTAGAGAAAGCCAGCTTGATAAAAATCATTTCAAAATTCTGACCCTGAGAGAACAAAAGTATTCTTAGGAGAAAGCTTGAAGTTATAACTCTTATCATGTGCTTGAAACGTAAACACAGCCCACACTGCCTGAGGCTACAGCTTTGTTTCAGTTAGTAAAACCTAAAACTGAGGGAAAAAATTGTAAAAAGAGTCATTTTTATCTTCAAGCAGGAAAACTATGCAATCTCTGTCTGTGTCTATCTGGATGTATGTATGTCTGTGTGTATATATAAATATGTCTCTACATCTCGATGGTGTTATCAAAATTAATTTGTACAAGAGATCTATTTAACTGACTTAAAAGTAAAGGTTTAAAAATCAAATATTTCTAGAAGTAACTTAAACTATTCCCAATTTTTAAAGGATCACATGTTCTAGGATTAATCTTTAATGAATGAAAACAAGTTTAATTTGATAGACATGTCTTTAGAGTCATCAACATGAAGTATAATGTTTTTATGTTACCTAGGTTTACTAAAAGTCTGTAAGCTCATGTGTTCTCTGTTACAAAATTTGTCAGCAGGAAAATTAAATTGGTATGACAATATTTCATAAGCAATGAAGTAGAGATAAATGGGATAAAAATTTTGGGGTGAACTCTTTATGAATAATTATGTTTTATGGTCTTTCTATCTAAAAATAGTTTCTCTAGATTTTTGGTAACTTGAAATTTTAGAGTTCTGCTAAATTAATTTAAATGATGGAAATTCATTAAATGTCTAGGTCATTTTTAATAAGATAAAATTCTGGAACTTTAATTGCTAAAGAAGTCTATATTTACCTATTTTTATCATATTTGACTGTATTTAGAGAGACTGAATATGTTTGACACTATTAATAAATATATTTTGTGGTTCATTGAAAGGTGTACTATGACATGAAACATATTTCAAGAAAAAAAAAAAGAGGGAACCCAGAGAAAAGAGTCTTATGCATGGTCAAGACTGAATAAAAATAGATAGAATGTCATTAAATGAATGAATTTTAATATTAAAGGTAAAATGGTGCAAAACTAGAATTTATTTTTTTCTTTGTTAAGAGGACAAAGTTTTCTTGAAATATTGATCTCCTTTTGATGACAGATTGCAAAGTTTATCTTTTTAGTAATTTGTTAAAACTTTCTGTATTCGCCTTTGAAATCTTTTATTGTCACTGTGGTTAAATAAATAAGTATTTTTCACAGTGACCTATGATCCTACTTAACCAAACATTTTAAACCTTTTGATATCTTTGACAAAATTCCTAAAATCAAATTCTGAATGAAGTTCCTTTGACCTCTAGCTAACTGTGGGATGCCTCAGAGAACCCCTAAACATCTCAAAGAGAAATATTAAATTAACTAGGCTCATTTGGTATGTTAAATTACCTGGAGAACATTGTCAAATAAGTAATGATAAATCTCCTCAAGTTACATTGTATGGGTAAATATTAATACACATGTTCTAGAAATTATATGAAGTTCTTAAAATTTAAAATGTCCTGGTATGTTGTCAGTCATAATTCTAGTTATTATCTTAAAATACTGTATGTTACAGAAATTGTCAAATTTCCTTGACAATTGCATTGTAATCAGGTATTTCCCTTTAAGTCCTTTGTTATTTATGGAGAGTTATTGTCTTACTCTGATGCTTTTACAAAAATGCTGGTAGATGATTTGCTCTTATGCTTCAAAACAAAATTAGACTCAGTAACAAAATGACTTTTACCTTCTATGAGGGCTATTTCAAATCTGACTCTCTTATGTAAGGCTACTGAAGAAATAGTAATGGTGTCTCCTTTAACTGTTTGTGTCCCAGACTCAGTTGAGTCTCTTCTGAACTCTCACCACATTTAGCACTATTCTGTGAGCTAACTAACTTCTTATGAAGTATTGTTTCTTTCAGCACAAATACTACCACTGTTTGCTGTAATAACCTTAACCCTACAACTTCTTCCTGCATTACAGAAATAAAGAAACCATAATTGAATTTTATTAACAGATGATTTTCTCCCTTCCAAGAATGATTTACAAAAAACTCCTATTGATAAGGCTGATGTAATTTCGTTTACAGATGGGTCCTACTTAAAAGATGAGCAAGGACATTACTGAGCTGGATATGCAGTAATGCCCACAGTGGACATAACTGAAAGCTTTCATTTACCAGAAACAAAGTCAGGACAAGCCAAATTAATTGCTTTAACCCAAGCTTATCAATTAGAAAATATCAGATAGCAAATATTTATATTAAGAGTCATCATGCCTTTGGAGTGGCACAAGAATTTGGAATGTTATAGAAACAATAAGGTTTTTAACCTCTTTAGGACTATCTATGAAAAACAATGGAAAACTGGTTGCAGAGTGATTAATTGCTACACAACTGCCAAAACAGTTAGCAATTATTTAAACACCAGGGCATTTCAAATCTGACACTATGGAAGCTAAAGGAAATCAGCTTGCTGATGCTGCAGTTGAGACTGCAACTTTACTCATCCTGTCCAGCCTTGAGAATGTTCCCTGCTCTCCATCAACCCTGCTAATCCAGTAAAATATTTCCTTCTACGGGCTCAGGAAATTACCACTAAAGAAGACAAACATATATGGCAACAAAAAGGGGGAATTTTGACCCCGCAACACAAAATTGTTTGGACCTGATTTTTAAAAATAAAACAAAGTGAAACTACAGTGTCTGTTGTATCACAATTGCTGTTACTCCAGCATGTACATTCTTTAACTGATTGGACACCTGAGAAAATGGTTTTGTTGGGAAAACAATATTTTTGGAAACTTTCATCCACCGTGGTTCAAGGGAAATATATGACATTACTGTCAGGGTCTTATTGAGGCACCTAAAAGAAATAAAACATTGGTAGCTAACTACTTTTACAGAAAGCTCCAAGGAGACAAAAATTTCAAGGATCATGGATTACAGCCTAGAGATTCTGTTTATTGAAAATAATATCAAATAAGAGATCATTTTCAGCCACAATGGAAAGGACCTTATTAGGTGTTATTACTTAATCCATGTACAGGCAAACTGAAAGACGTAAATTCATGGATTCACATATCTCATTAGAAAAGCTTCCTCCACCTGAATGGACTTCAACTCCCGTTTCTGACACCCCACTTTGACTTACTAAGACAAACATCACCAAGCTAAGATAAGAAGAGGAAAACAACATCAGCAGACAGCTAACCCAAGACTCCAGATCAGGCCTTTAATACCCATCCCACTAGTTCAAACTATACTATTTTATCAAATGTCTGTACCTCTGTCAAAATTGAAAGTTTTTTTTTTTTTTACTTCTAACCATGCTTTTGTCCCAGTGTTTACGATGAAAAGAAAATTCTTTAGTAAAGTTGTCACAGTGAATAGTCACTCAAGGCAATTTGACAAATTGTTGGATCTCTCATCAAATTTCTCAATCAACACAATATAATACCAGTATAGGTCTCTCATAATTCTTAAAATGTGATCAACCTCCCTCTGGCCTAACCTTTCAGGTTCAAATTTTCCAACATATTAATATGCCCTTCCCTTGTCTGACACTATCCTCAGTCCTTGGAGACCAGATACAACTTACCCTAGGACCCCCTCACTCTGTCTTTGTCTTGATTAACAGATGTCTTAAGGAGAGAAATAAAAGTCATGTGTGCCAGCAACACCCTCACAATAAATATCATAAAGATAGCTGCAAAAGAAGGGACCTGTGGTTTAATACTGTGTTAACAAAACTTCCAGTTGATGAAGCTATCAATGAGAGCAATCCAGGAGGGATCACTTGCACTCCCCATATTTTGTTTTCATATGTGGTATTGGAATTGACCCACCTACCCAAGATGGGCACATAAATGCCTTAAGAGCTGGCAGATAGAACACTTATACTTATTAGGACATTATGTTACCTCAGTGTCTACACATAAGGAAACAGAAGAACCTTCTTTTCTCTCCATTACAGAGTCATGAGATGCATATTAGCAGGATACTAAGGTAACTGGTAACAAAGTCTTTTGAGAATATTGATTCCTAGTGCAGGAATATATATAAACAGAGATAATGTCAGAAATCTATCAGTCACCATTGGCCAAATAGCTATAAGAGACTGCAATGAGCATTGCAGCATAGGACTTATATCAAGATGGCAGACTAAGAGAATGCAAAACTCACCTTCCCCCATGAACACATCAAAAATACATCTATATTTGGTTCAAGATGGTGGACTAGCGAGAGCACCAGAATCACAAGTAACTGCTGAACAATCATCGACAGGAAGACACTGGTACTTACCAAAAAAGATACCCCACATCCAAAGACAAAGGAAAAACCACAGTGAGATGGTAGGAGGGGGTGCAATCACAATAAAATCAAATCCCATAACCACTGCGTGGGTGACTCACAAACTGGAGAACAATTATACCACAGAAGTCCACTGGCTGGAGCGAAGGTACTGAGCACCATGTCAAGCTTCCTGACTGGGGGTCCGGCAATGGGAAGAGGAATTTCCAGAGAATCAGACTTTGAAGGATAGTGAAATTTGACTGCAGGACTTTGACAGGATTGGAGGAAACAGAGACTCCACTCTTGGAGGGCGCACACAAAGTAGTGTGTGCATCAGGACCCAAGGGTAAGGAGCAGTGACACCATAGGGGATTGATCCAGACCAACCTGCTAGTGTTGGAGGGTCTCCTGCAAAGGCGGGGGCAATCTTTCAGTTCCCAAACATCAGAAAGGAAACAGACACCGAAGTCCAGAAAGCACAGAGAGTCCCAGGCAGGATAAACCCAAGTAAAAACAGGCCGAGACACATAGTAATCATATTGACAAAAATTAAAGATAAATTATTAAAAGCAAGAAGGGAAAAATGATAAATGACATACAAGGGAACTCCCATAAGCTTAAGAGGTGATTTCTCAGCAGAAACTCTACAAGCCAGAAGGGAGTGGCATGATATACTTAAATAAATGACAGGGAAGAACCTACAAACAAGATTACTGTTCCCTGGCAAGGATCTCATTCAGACTGACAGAGAAATAAAAAGCTTTACAGACAAGCAAAAGCTAAGAGAATTCAGCATCACGAAAGCACCTCCACAACAAATGCTAAAGGAACTTCTCTAAGTGGGAAACACTAGAGAAGAAAAGGACCTACAAAAACAAACCCAAAATAATTAAGAAAATGGTAATAGGAATATATATATTAGTTAATTACCTCAAACGTGAATGGATTAAATGCTCCTACCAGAAGACACAGGCTCACTGAATGCATACAAAAACAATATATATGCTATCTACGAGAGACACACTTCAGACCTAGGGACACATACAGAATGAAAGTGAGGGGATGGAAAAAGATATACAATGCAAATGGAAATCAAAAGTAAGCTGGAGTAGTAATACTCATATCAGATAAAATAGACTAAAATAAATAATGTTACAAGAGACAAGGAAGGACACTACATAATGATCAAGGGATCAATCCAAGATGAAGATATAACAATTATAAATATATATGCACCCAACATAGGAGCACCACAATACATAAGGCAAATGCTAACAGCTATAAAAGAGGAAATTGACAGTAACACAATAATAGTGGGGAAATTTAACACCTCACTTACACCAATGGACAGATCATCCAGACAGAAAATTAATAAGGAAACACAAGCATTAAATGACACAATAGACCAGACAGATTTAATTGATATTTACAGGACATTCCATCCCAAAACAGCACATTACTCTTTCTTCTCAACTGCACACAGATCATTCTCCAGGATAGATCACATCTTGTGTCACAAATCAAGCCTCAGTAAGTTTAAGAAAATTGAAATCATATCAAGCATCTTCTCTGACCACAACTCTGTGAAATTATAAATAAATTACAAGGGAAAAGAAGTAAAAAAAACACAAAAACATGAGGCTAAACAATACATTACTAAATAACCAAGAGATCACTGAATAAATCGAAAGGGAAATTTAAAAATACCTAGAGACAAATGAAAACACGATGATCCAAAAGCTCTGGGATGCATCAAAAACAGTTCTAAGAGAGAGGTTTATAGCAGTACAATCCTACATCAAATATCTCGAATAAACAATCTAACCTTACACCTAAAGGAACAAGAGAAAGAAGAACAAACAAAACCCAAAGTTAGCAGAAGGAAAGAAATCATAAAGATTAGAGCAGAAATAAATGAAATAGAAACAAACAAAACAATAGCAACTATCAATGGTTCTTTGAGAAGATAAACAAAATTGATAAATCTTTAGCCAAACTAATCAAGAAAAAGAGGGAGAGGACTGAAATCAATAAAATTAGAAATGAAAAAAGAGAAGTTACAATGGACACTGCAGAAATACAAAGCATCATAAGAGACTACTACAAGCAAATCTATGCCAAAAAAATGGACAACCTGGAAGTAACAAACAAATTCTTAGAAAGGTGTATCCTTCCAAAACTGAACCAGGAAGAAAGAGAAAATATGAACAGACCAATCACAAGTAATGAAATTGAAACTGTGATTAAACATCTTCTAACAAGCAAAAGTCCAGGACCAGAGGGCCTCACAGGTGAATTCTATCAAATATTTAGAGAGGATCTAACACCCATACTTCTCAAAACCTTCCAAAAAATTGCAGAGGAAGGAACACTCCCAAAGTCATTCTATGAGGCCACTATCCCCCTTATACCAAAACCAGACAAAGATACTATAAAAAAAATGAAAATTACAGACCAATATCACTGATGAATATAGATGAAAAACTCCTTAGCAAAATACTAGCAACAGAATCAAACACATTAAAAAGATCATACATGATGATCAAATGGGTTTTAACCCAGGGATACAAGGATTCTTCAACATACACAAATCGATTAATGTGATACACCATATTAACAAATTGAAGAATAAAAAACATAGGATCACCTGAATAGATGCAGAAAAACTTTTGACAAAATTCTACACCCATATAAAACAAAAACTCTCCAGAAAGTGGGCATAGAGGGAACCCATCTCAACATAATAAAGGCCATATATTGCAAACCCAAGGCAAACATCATTCTCAATGGTGAAAAACTGAAAGCATTTCCACCTAAGATCAGGAACAAGACAAGGATGTCCACTCTCACATTATTATTCAACATAATTTTGGAAGTCCTAACCACAGCAATCAGAGAAAAAAAAGAAATAAGAGGAATACAAATTGGAAAAGAATAAGTAAAACTGTCTGTTTTCAGATGACCTCATACTATGCATAGATAATCCTAAAGATGCCACCAGAAAACTACTAGAGCTCATCAATTAATCAGTAAAGTTGAAGGTTACAAAATTAATGTACAGAAATCTCCTGCATTCCTATACATTAACAAAGAAAGATCAGAGGGAGAAATTAAGGGAACAGTCCCATTCACCACTGTAACAAGAAGAATAAAAACCTAGAAATAAACTTATCTAAGGAGGTAAGAGACCTGTACTTGGAAAGCTATAAGAAACTGATGAAAGAAATCAAAAACACTGTAAACAGATGGAAAGATAAATCATGTTCTTAGATTGAAAGAATCAGCATTATGAAAATGACGATACTACACAAAGCAATCTGCAGATTCAATGCATTCACTATAAAGTTACCAATGTTGTGTTTTTGTTTTTGTTTTTACAGAACTAGAACAAAAAATCTTAAAATTTATATGGTGACATAAAGACCCAAAAAAGCCAAAGCAATCTCGAGGAAAAAAAAACAGAGCTGGAGGAATCAGACTCCCTGATTTCAGACTATACTGCAAAGCTACTGTAATCAAGAATCATGATACTGACACAAAAACAGAAATATAAATCAATGGAACAGGATAGAAAGCCCAGAGATAAACCCACGTACCTATAGTCAACTAATCTATGACAAAGGAGGCAAGGAAATACAATGGAGAAAAGACAGTCTTTTCAATAAGTGGTGCTGGGAAAACTGGAAAGCTACATGTAAAAGAAGGAAATTAGAACACTCGCTAACACCATACACAAAAATAAACTCAAAATGGATTATAGACCCAAGTGTAAGACCAGACACTATAAAGCTCTTAGAGGAAAACATAAGAAGAACACTCTTACATAAATCACAGCAAGATCTTTTTTGAAACACATCCTAGAGTAATGGAAATAAAAACAAAAATAAACAAATGGAACCTAGTGAAACTTAAAAGCTTTTGCACAGCAAAGGAAACTATAAACAAGATGAAAAGACAACCCTCAGAACTCGAGAAAAAATTTGCAAATGAATTGACGGACAAAGGATTAATCTCCAAAATATATAAACAGCTCAGTATTAAAACAAACAAACAAACAAACAACTCAATCCAAAAATGGGCAGAAGACATAAATAGACATTTGTCCAAAGAAGACATACAGATGGTGTAGAGGCACATGAAATCTGCTCAACATCACTAATTACTAGAGAAATACAACTCAATACTATAATGAGGTATGACCTCACACTGGTTAGAATGGGTATCATCAGAAAATCTACAAACAACAAATGCTGGAGAGTGTGTGGAGAAAAGGGAACCCTCTTGCACTGTTGGTGGGAATGTAAATTGATACAGGCACTATGGAGAACATCATGGAGGTTCCTTCAAAAATTAAACTTAGAATTACCAGATGACCCAGCAATGCCACTACTGGGCATATATCCAGAGAAAACCATAATTCAAAAAGACACATGCGCTCCAATGTTCATTGCAGCACTATTTACAGTAGACAGGTCATGGAAGCAACCTAAATGCCCATCCACAGATGAATGGATAAAGAAGATGTGGTACATATATATAATGAAATATTACTCAGCCATAAAAAGGAATGAAATTGTATCATTTGTAGAGACATGAATGGACCTAGAGACTGTCATACAGTGTGACGTAGTCAGAAAGAAAAAAGAAACAAATATGGTGTATTAATGCATATATGTAGAATCTAGAAAAAATGATACAGATGAACAGGTTTACAAGGCAGAAATAAAGACACAGATGTAGAGAGAAAACATATGGACCCCAAGGGGGAAGTGGTGGTAGGGGGTGGTGTTGGGATGAATTGGGAGATTAGGATTGACATATATACACTAATATGTATAAAATTATAACTAAAAAGAACTTGCTGTATAAAAAATTAATCAATAAAATTCAAAAAAATAAGAAAATGTTGCAGAAAAGGAAGAAGAAATAAAAAAAATTATCTATATCTGAACAATTTTCACTGAAAACTAAGTGGAGAATATCAGAAAGACTCCTGTACAACCAAGGCTGTAAGAAAAATACACACAGAATCACGTAGGAAGAGAAGAGAAACAATCAGGATGAGAACCTGTGCCCCTGGGAGAGGAATCAGAGAAAAAGGGTGTATACATAAGCAGAGACTCACCCTGGAGTGTGAAAAGTTCAAGCCACATATTGGACACTGCCCTGGGGTTCAAAAAAGGAAACATGAGCCCTTTTGCCTGGTTGGAGGGCCAGTACAACTAACAAAAGTGTTGTGCAAAGCCTCGACTCTACCCATGAAGAGTGCATGAACACTCACATGTTCCTGAAGCAGGGTGGAGAGAGTGGAAAAGCCTGATTGAAACTGTGCAGCAATATGACTGCTCTCCCATGAAATCCCTGGCATGTACTCCAACTTGAGATCAGTTAATACTCCAGCACCATTTACCTCATGAGAACTGACATGGTAGAAGATAAAGCTTGGTCATGTGATGCTGTGGTGGCTTAAAACCTAAGTGGTGTGTGAGCAGGGAGAGGGCATCCATTACTTGTGAATGCACAGATGGTGCATCAGAGGCAGATCAGGTATTGAATGGTGTCCAGATAGCCACACCCAGTGCCCCAACCCTCACTGATTATCCACATCAGTACCTATTGCTCCAGCACTGCTTCCCTTCAGGGTTGTATGTGCTTGTGATGGGAAGGGGAGGAACACACACTTAAAGGGAACTCAGCCAGCTAAGACCCTAACCTCAGCATTTCTACTTCAGCAACTTGGGACCTAATCATCCTCCTGATAGAGTGGTGACAGCCACTGAGCAGAAGGAAAGACCCACCTCACACCTGGCTTCAGTCCTGGTCCCTCCATCTCAAGCCCACCTCCTACCAAGTTAAGAGCTTCCAAAATACCCTAAGGAAACCATGATTTGTGTTCACATCAGATCTAGCTCTCCCACAAAACCACTGGGAACACACAGTTTGTATAGTGATTCTCCCACATATGAACACTACTTCAATGCTGCAGTAGGTAAATGTTTCACATAAAATCATAGAGGCTGAGAAAATTAAGCAAAATGAAAAGTCAAAGAAACTACTCTCAATGGAAAGAGTAAGAGAAACCCCTGAAAAAGTAAATAATGAAACAGAAATAAACAATTCACTGAAGAATTCAAAGCATTGGTAATAAAACTGCTAACTGAATTATGAATAAGAATTGATCTACACAGAGAACACTTTAATGAGGAACTAGAAAATGTAAAAAGCACCCAAACAGAAATGGAGAATTCAATAATTGAAATATAAAACACACTAGAAAGGAGGAATAGCAGACTGAGTGATAAAGAAGAAGGCATAAGTGACCTGGAAGAGAGAAGAATAGAAATCAACCAATCACAACAACAAAAAGAAAAACAAATTTTAAAAAATAGAAGCAATTTAAGAGATTTCTAGGATAACATTAAGCATACCAATGTTCACATTATATGGGTCCCAGAAGAAGAAGAAAAATAGAAAAATGTCAAAAATGTGTTTGATAAAATTATGTCTGAAAACTTCCCAAAGTTGAAGTATGAAACAGGTATCCAGGTACAGGAATGGGAAAGAATCACAGACAAGGTAAACACAAACAGATCCACTCCAAAATATATCATAATTAAAATGGAAAAATTTAAAGATAAAATTCTAAGGCAGCATGAGAAAAAAAAGAGTCATATACAAGGGAATCACCATATGGCTATAAGCTGACTTCTTTGCAGAAACTTTGCAGGCTAGGAGGGAGTAGCATAATATATTCAAAGTGTTGGAAAATGCTGCAACCTATGATACTCTATCCAGCAAGATTACCATTTAGAATAGGAGGAGAGATAAAGAATTTCTCAGATAAGTAAAAACTAAAAGATTTCAGCAATACTAAATAGACCCTAAAAATATGTTAAAGGGTCTTCTCTTAGTGGAAAAGAAAAGGCTATAATAAGAAGTAAGTATCCACTTGAAAGGAAAAATCACACTAGGAAAAGCAAATATATAGTAAAGGCTAAGGATCAAATACTTAAATGAGTTAGTATGAAGATTAAAAGACAAAAAATGTAAACTTATCTATGATTACAATAATTAGTAAAGTGATAAGCAAGAAGATGTAAAATATTACATCAGAAACACAAAATGTGGGGAAAGGAAGTAAACAATGTAGATCTTTTAGGATGTGTTTGATCTTAAAGGGCTACCTGTTTAAAACAAATAGATATTGTTTATTTGTATTTCATGGTAACCACAAATCAAAGTCCACAATAAATACACAAAAACAAGAGAGAAATGTAGACAAGCATACCACTAAAGAAAATCATCAGACTACAGGGAATAAACTAAAACAATAAGAAAAGTATAGGGAAGAAATATAAAAACAATAGGAAAACATAAAATAAATGGGAATAAGTAGGTTCATATACATAATTGCTTTAAATGTCAATGGAGTAAATGTTCAAATCAAAAGGCATGAGGTGGCTGATTGGATTAAAATACCCCACCAGTCTAAATGCTGCTTGCAGACACTCAGAGCTAAAGACACACAGAGAATGAAAGTGAAGGGATGGAAAAAGATATTTCATGCAAATGGAAAAGTAAGGAAAGTTGGTGTAGCAATACTAATATGAGACAAAATAGACTTTAAAACAAAGTCTATAACAAAAGACAAAGAAAGGCATTATATAATTATAAAGGAATCAATACAAGGAGAGGATATTACACTCATTAATATATACACACCTAATATAGGAGCACCCATATATAAAGCAAAAAATAGCAGACATAAAGGGAGAAATTGGTAATAATACAATAGTAGAGACTTCAGTGCTCCACTGATATAGATGGACAGATTATCCAGACAGAAAATCAATAAGGCAACAGAGGTTTTAAATGACACAATAGATCATTTGGACTTGATTGATATCTATAGGACATTAAATCCAAAAAAGGCAGAATACACATTCTTTTCAAGTGCACATGGAACAGTCTCCAGGATAGATCACATAATAGGTCACAAAATAAAACCTTAACAAATTTAAGAGGATAGAAATTATATCTTGCTTTTTTTTCTGACCATAATCATATGAAGCTAGAAATCAATTGCAGGAAGAAAAATGGGGGGAAAATGTAAAGAATAAACAACATGCTACTAAAATACCATTGGTCAATGAAGAAATCAAAGAGGAAATCAGAAAATACCTTGAGACAAATGCAAAGAAAAACACAACTTACCAAAATCTATTGGATGCAGCAAAAGCAGTTCTACAAGGACAGTTTATAGTGATATGGGTTTATCTGAAGACACAAGAAAAACTCAAATAAATAACATAGCCTCCCACTTAAAGAAATAAGAAAAATAAACAACACCAAAAATCAGCAGAATGAAGAAAATGATGAAGATCAGAGAGGAAATAAATAATATAGGGACCAAAACAAAGAATAGAAAAGTTCAATAAATCCAAAAGCTGGTTCTTTGCATACATAAAATAATTGATAAACTTTTAACCAGGCAAGTCAAGAAAAAAAGAGAGACAATCCAACTAAACAAAATAAGAAATAATAGAAGGAATAACAACCAATACCATAGAGATACAAATAGTCATAAGAGAATACTATACACAATCATAAGCTAACAAATTGTACAACCTAAAAGAAATGGATAAATTTCTAGAAACATACAACATTCCAAGACTGAATCAGGAAGAAACTGATAATCTGAAAAGACTGATCACTAGTAGTGAAATTGAATTTGTAATAATAATAATAATAATAAATAACCCAGCATACAAAAGTTCAGGACCAGGCAGTTTCACAGTAGAATTCTACTAAACACATAAAGAAGAGCTAATACCTACACTTCTCAAACTATTCTGAAAAAAATGAAAAGGAGGGAACACTCAAATTTATTCTACAAGGCCACCATTAGCCTGATACCAAAACCAAACAAAGACACTGCCAAAAAAGAAGATTACAGGCCAATATATTTGATGAATATAAGTGCAAAATTCTCAATAAAATTTTAGCAAATTGTATTCAACAATATATAAAAAGGCTCATACAACATGATCAGGTGGTATTTATTCCTGAGATTCAGGAATGGATTAAAATTCACAAATTAATCAACATGATACACCACACTAACAAAAGGAAGGATAAAAATTCCATGATAATCTCAATAACACAGAAAATCATTTGACAAAATTAAACATCTATTCATGATAAATACCCTCATCAAAGTTGGTAGGGAGGAAACATATCTTAACATAATAAAGGCCATTTGTGACACACCTACAAGTAACATTATACTCAAAAGCTTATAGATTTTCCTGTAAAATCAGAAAAAGTCAAGGATGCCCACTCTCATCACTTCTATTTAACATAGTGTTGGAAGTTCTAACTAGAGCAACCAGACAAGAAAGAGAAAGAAGAGGCAAACAAACTGGAAGGGAAGAGGTAAAACTGCCACTATATTCTGATGAAATGATGTTATATCTAGAAATCCCTAAAGTCTCCACCCCAAAATGGCTAGAACTAATAAATGAATTCATTAAAGTTTCAAGATATAAGATTAATAAACAGAAATTGGTTGATTTTCTATGTATTAATACTGAACAACAGAAAGAGAAATTAAGGAAATGATCACATTTACAATCACATCCAAAAGAATAAAATACCTAAGGGTAAACTTAACCAAGAAGATGAGAAACCTATACTCTAAAAGCTAAAAAACATTGATTAAAGAAATAAAAGATGGTACAAAGAAATGGAAATATATCCCATACTCTTGTGATTGGAAGATTTGATATGGCTAAAATGGCCAAAACACCCAAAGCAAGCTACAGATTTAATGCAATCCCTGTCAAAATACTCATGACTTTTATCACAGAAGTACAACAAAAAATCCTAAAATTTATATGGAAACAAAAAAGACTGCAAATTGCCAAAGCAATCATGAGGATAAAGAACAAAGTTGGAGGTATCATGCTCCCAGACTTCAGATTATACTACATATCTACCTAAATCAAGCAGCATGGTACTGGCACTAAAACAGACACATAGATCAATGGAAAATAATAGAAAGCCCAGAAATAAACCCACACACTTGTGGTCAGTTAATCTATGGCAAAGGAGAGAAATATATACAAGGGAGAAAAGACAGTCTCTTCAATAAGTGATGCTAGGAAAACTAGATAGCTCCATGTAAAATAATGAGATTAGAACATTTCCTCACACCATATACAAAAATAAAATGGATTAAATATAGACCTGAATTCATAAAACACCTAGAAGAGAACACAGGTAAAACACTTTTTAACCTAAATTGTAGCAGTATTTTGTCTCCTAAGTTTTTTTAAAAAGCAGAATAAACATGAGACCTAATTAGACTTAAAAGCTTTTGACAGTGAAGGAAACTATTGACAAAATCAAAAGAGAAATTACTGAATTGGAGAAAATATTTGCAAATGATGTGATCGCTAAAGGGTCAATATCCAAAATTTATGAAGAGTTCATGCAACTCGATATCCCAAAAACAAACAACCAATTTATAAATGGGCAGAAAATGAGTAGGCATTTTTCCAGGTAAGATATACAGATGGCCAACAGCCATATGTAAAAATGATCAACATTGCTAATCATCAGAGAATTGCAAATCAATACTACAGTATCTTACCTCACACCTGTAAGAAAGGTTATTGTAAGAAGTCTACAAACAACAAGTGTTAGAAAGGATGTGGAGAGCAGGGAAGCTTAGTATACTGTTGGTGGAGTTGTAAATTGATCCAGTTACTATGGAAAATACTATGGAGGTTCCTCAAAAAATTAAGAACAGAATTACCATATGATCCAGCAGTTCCACACTTGGACATATATCCTGAGAAAGTGAAAATGCCCATTCAAAAAGATACATGTAACACTATAGCAGAAATATCCTTTTTTTTTTTTTGTGGTACGTGGGCCTCTCATTGTTGTGGCCTCTCCAGTTGTGGAGCACAGGCTCCAGACACGCAGGCTTAGCGGCCATGGCTCATGGGCCTAGCCATTCTGTGGCATGTGGGATCTTCCCGGACCAGGGCATGAACCCATGTCCCCTGTAACGGCAGGCAGACTCTCAACCACTGCGCCACCAGGGAAGCCCAGAAGCATTATTCTTAATAGCCAAGATATGGAATCAACCTAAATGCTCATCAACAGATGAATGGATAAAGATTTGGTATCTATGTAACATGGAGTATTACCAAGCCATAAAGAATAAGTTTCTGCCATTCCCAACAACATGGATGGATGTAGAGAGTATTAAGCTTAGTGAAATAAGTCAGACAGAGAAAGACAAATACTGTATAATACCACTTATATATGGAATCTAAAAATTAAAACAAATGAATGTATATAGCAAACCAGAAACAAACTCACAGATATAGAAAACAATGTAGTGATTACCAGTGAGGAGAGGGAAGCCAAGTGGGGTGAGATAGGGATTTTGGATTAAGAGAAGTGAGATAAGGGTATATGATTAAGAGACTCAACCTACTACGTTTAAAATAAATAAGCAACAAGGATATATTGTACAAGACAGGGAAATATAACCATTATTTTTAATAACTTTAAATGGAGTATATATAAATGTTAAATCATTATGTTGTACACCTGGAATATGGTAAAACAACTACACTTCAATAGAAAGAAAAGAATAAAAAAGATAATTGTAGCACAACAGACATCCCTAAATTCCTTAGGTCATGTAGTATTAAATAATAGAGTTGGCTTAGAAATTTATAATCAATAAAACTTTTCCCCAACATACACCTCTACATTTGTTTATTACATTTGACCAATTCTGAAGATTCTATGATGGAGAAATGATGTTGCAAACCAAATGGCTTTTGATTTTTAAAATTATTTTACAAGGGGAAACTTGTGCTGTAATCCAGACTGTGTGTTGTGTTTTCTCACAGGATGAATTCTCTATATAACTCATTTAAAGATTCACAGGACAAATCAAATTCCTAGAAAGGATCCTCTTTCTAGTCTAAGTGCAATCTTGGGTAAATAGATGAGCTCTGGGGGTTCATAGTTTAAATCTCTGCTTATGACTTATTGTTGTTGACTATATTGATTGTGTTCTGTATTGTTTACAGAGTAATAACCTCTTTTGCCTCTTGATGTGTATTTAAAAAACTGACTAAAATAATGATGCCTAAACAATTTGAAACTGTTTGATCATATCTATAGTTCTACATAAGATAATGGGCATGAAAAATGTACATACAGGGTAAAATTGACAGAAGTCCTTTTGGACTGTCTGGAATTGACTATCAGTCCTTGCAAAGCATGTAACTAGTATAACTGGTGTAAAAAGAAAGAACCATGCTATAAAGACTCATCATCGAGGGACACGATGGATCCAGGGAAGGTAAGCAACCACCCTGGCATCAGAGGACCGCATATTTGATCACCTAACGCTTTCTATTGAAAGATTAATAAACAAAAGGTGAAATTGATGAAGTAAAATTTATATGTTAAAGCAGAACAAGAAAATTTAAACATGAAGTTCTCTTTTTATCTGTTGGGCCTCCTCCCTCCCTCCATAATGTGCAGTGTGCATCTGCATTGCACATTAAACAGATGCTTGCTCAAACGTAAAAATAAAATTTCTCCTTTTTTTCTGGGGCTAGAAAATTAACTTCTGAAAAGATTAGATTACTTCCAGCTCTCTAGGGAGTCATAGTGACTTGCTTCTCACTTTGTTATGTGCTTATCTGGACTATGAATATTTGGTGAACTTTATGTAAAATATAAGTATGTCATTTTGATGTACAATCCGTTGTCTCCAAAATGTATACAAATGTCCCTTTGACTTCTAACAGGTGGAACAGTTCTCAGAGCTTCTGAGTGTCTATATCCTGAGTTATAATCCTCAATTCAGCTCAAATAAAATTCCCCTTCTTCTTTTTTCTCTCAATTGAAGTATAGTTGATTTATAATATTGTATTAGTTTCAGGGGTAAAGTATAGTGATTCAGTATTTTTGCAGATTATACTTCATTGTAACTTATTACAAGATAATGACTATAATTCCCTGTGCTATACATTATTTCCCTGTTGGTTATCTATTGTATACATAGCATTTTGTGTGTTTTAATCCCACAACCCTAATTTATCCTTCCCCCTCTTCCCTCTCCCCTTTGGTAATCACAAATATTTTTCTGAATCTGTGAGTCTGTTTCTGTTCACAAATACGTTATTTTGTATTTTTTTTTTTAGATTTCACATATAAGTGATATCAAGCAGTATTTGTCTTTAACTGACTAATATGACTCAGCCTAATATTCTCTGTGTCCATCCACATTGCTGTAAATAGCAGAATCTCATCCTTTTTATGGCTGAGTAATATTCCACTGTCTATATATATACCAAGTGTCTTAATCCAATCATCTGTTGATGGGGGCTTGCATTGCTTCCATGTCTTGGCTGTTGTAAATAGTGCTGTTGTGAATATTGGGGTAATATTTTCATTTTTTCAGATGTACACCCAGGGGTGGAATTTCTGGATTATATGATAGTTCTATTTTTAGTTTTTTGAGGAAGCTCATAGTGTTTTCCACAGTAGCTTCACCAATTTACATTCCCTCCAAGAGTGCACAAGTGATCCCCTTTCTCCACCTCCTCTCCAACATTTCTTATTTGTAGAATTTTTGATGATAGCCATTTGGACAGATGTGAGGTGATATCTCTTTGTTGTTTTGATTTCCAATTCTCTAACAATTATTAATGTTTAGCATCTTTTCATGTGCCTGTTAGCCATCTGTATGTCTTTGGAAAAATGTCTATTCAGGTCTTCTGCCCATTTTTTGATTGGGCTGCTTTTTAAATATTGAGTTGTATGAGCTGTTTGTATATTTTGGATATTAACTGCTTGTCAGTCACATCATTTGCAAATATTTTCTCCCATACCACAGGTAGTCTTATCCTTTTTTGATGTTTTCCTTTGCTGTGCAAAACATTTTAAGTGTAATTAGGTTCCATTTGTTTATTTTGCTTTTATTTCTTTTGCCTTAGAAGACTGATCTAAATAAATATTGCTGTGATTTATGTCAAAGAGTGTTCTGACTATTCTCTCCTAGGAGTTATAGTTTCCAGTCTTATAGTTAGGTCTTTAAACCATCTTGAGTTTATTTGTATATTATGGGAGAGAATGTTCTCATCTCATTCTTTTACATGTGGCTGTCCAATTTCCCATCACGACCTTTTGAAAAGACTATCTTTTCTCCATTGTATATTCTTGTCTCCTTTGTCAGAGATTAATTACCATAGGTGTGTGGGGTTTTATTTCTGGGATTTCTATTCTGTTCCACTGATCTATGTGTCTGTATTCATGGAGTGCCATGCTGTTTTGATTACTGTGGCTTTTTAGTATAGTCTGAAGTCTGGGAGGGTTATACCTCCAGTTTTGCTTGTTTGCTTGTCAAGATTGCTTTGGGAATGCTGGGTATTTTGTGGTTCTATATAAATTTTAAGATTATTTTTCTAGTTCTGTCACAATTTTATGGGTATTTAGATAAGGATTGCATAAAACTTTATATTGCTTTGGATAGTATATCCATTTTAACAATAATGCAGGATATATTTTCATTTTTTTGAATCTTCTTCAATTTCCTTTATCAATGTTCTATAGTTTTCAGCAAATATGTCTTTCACCTCCTGGTTAAGTTTATTCCTTGTTTGTTTTTAACATGATTTTTTTTACTCTCTCTCTTTGATATTTCATTGTTAGTGTAAAGAAATGTAACAGATTTCTGTATATTAATTTTATATCCTGCTACCTGCTGAATGTCTTTATTTTTTATAACAGATTTTGTGTGGAGACTTTAGAGTTTTCCATATAGAGTATCTGTCATCTCTGAATAGTGACAAGTGTATCTTATTCTTTCCATTTTGGGTGCATTTTATTTCTTTTCCTTGTCTGAATCCCAGGACTTCCAATTCTATGCTGAATAGAAGAGCTGAAAATAGGCATCCTTGTCTTCTTCCTAAATTTAGTGGGAAAGTTATCAGCACTTCACTGTTGAGTGCTATGTTGGGTTTGTTGTAAATGACTATTATTAGGTTGAGATATATTTATTCTATACCCATTTTGGCAAGAGTTTTTATCATGAATGGATGATGAATTTTGTCAAATGCTTTTTTTGGCATATATTGAGTTGATCATGTGGTTTTTGTCTTTCTTTTTGTTAACGTGGTGTATCACTTTCATTGATTTGCATAACTATCACTGTGACCGTGGAATTGAATACAACTTGATCATTGTGTATTATCCTAGTTATGTATTGTTTCATTTGGTTTGTTAATATTTTGTTGAGGATTTTTACCTCTATAGTCATCAAACATATTGGCCTGTAATTTTCTCTTTTTTTGTAGTTTCTTTGTCTAGCTTTAGTATCAGGGTAATGGGGGCCTCATAGAATGAAGGTGGCACTATCCCCTTTTCTTCAATTATTTTGAATAGTTTGAGAAGGATATGTATAATTTCTTCTTTGTAAGTTTGGTAGAAATCTCTTGGGAAGCTGCCTCTTCCTGGACTTTCATTTGCTGGGATTATTCAATTACAAATTCAATTTCACTTCTAGTGATCAGTGTTTTCAATTTGTCTGTGTCTTCTTGATTCAGCCTCAGCTGGCTGCATGTTTCTAGAAATTTGCCTATTTCTTTTAGGTTTTCCAATTTGTTACCATATAGCTGTTCATAATATTCTCTAATGATTTTTAATTCTCTGTGATATTGGTTGTTGTTTCTCCTCTTTCATTTTTTATTTTGTTTATTTGGATTCTTTTTTTTTAACCTCATTATTGGAGTATAATTGCTTTACATTGTTGTGTTAGTTTCTGCTGTATAACAAAGTGAATCAGCTCTACGTATACATATATCCTCATATTCCCTCCCTCTTGTGTCTCCCTCTCACCCTCCATATCACACCCTTCTAGGTGATCACAAACCACTGAGCTGGTCTCCCTGTGCTATGTGGCTGCTTCCCACTAGCTATCTACTTTACATTTGGTAGTATATATTAGTCCATGTCACTCTCTTACTTCGTCCCAGCTTACACTTTCCCTTCCCCATGTCCTCAAGTCCATTCTCTACATCTGTGTCTTTATTCCTGTCCTGACCCTAGGTTCTTCATAATTTTTTTTTAATTCCATATATATGTGTTAGCATACAGTATTTGTTTTTCTCTTTCTTACTTCACTCTGTATGAAAGACTCTATGTCCATCCACCTCACTATAAATAACTCAGTTTTGTTTCTTTTTATGGCTGAGTAATATTACATTGTATATATGTGCCACATCTTCTTTATCTATTCCTCTGCTGATGGACATTTAGGTTGCTTCCATGTCCTGGCTATTGTAAACAGTGCTGCAATGAACACTGGGGTGCATGTATCCTCTCAGACCATGTTTTTGTCTGGATATATACCAAGAGCGGGATTGCAGGATCATTGGGTGGTTCTATTTTTAGTTTTTTAAGCAACCTCCATACTGTTCTCCATAGAGGCTGTACCAATTTGCATTCCCAACAACAGTGTAGGAAGGTTTCCTTCTTTCCACACCCTCTCCAGCATTTATTGCCTCAGTTTCCCTTTTGGCAAAATGGGTTGTTGACAAATTACAAAAATAAAAAAAAAAGAGACATTGAAGTGAATAGACCCTTCCCCACTTAAAGTCTAAATATATTGTTCTTCTCATTAAGAAACTTTATCTCTTTTTTCCTGCCCAGGGCTTACTGTACTTCACTCAGTAAAGATTAGGATGGTGAAGAAAATTAGGATTAAATATATGTGGTTATGGGACTTTTTGAGAAGAAATGAGGACTAACTCTGCCACACATTATATTTGTGCTTACCTCAGTCAGTCACTACCAGGGCCCAGGGCACCTCTCTCATCTATCATTATTCTGATGCTCATTCCTGTGTTACATTTTACCTTCCCCAATCTCTCTGCTCTGTACTCCCAAATATCCTCCTACATCCCCTCTATGATCTGGAAGATTTCCAATCTTTTGATCACACCATTGTTTACTATCTATCCATACTTTCCTGGATTCATTTTTCTCCTTTCTCAGGTTAAATTCCACATTCCATTAGAGTTATCCCTTGCAGATCATCATAGTTCTCTGTATCATTTTCCTCTAATTTATTTACTGAGGAAAACTCAAAGCTTGGAGAAACATTACTATGTACCTTCTTTACTTCTGCTCCTATGCAAGTGCAACATTGCTGGGGGAAAAATACATAATTATTGCTTCACTCTAAATTAAGCATCTCTTAAGTAGGGAATTAAGAGACACAAACTACTATGTATAAATAGCCAGGACATGGAAGCAACCTAAGCATCCATTGACAGAAGAATGGATAAAGAAAATGTGGCACATATATACAATGGAATATTACTCAGCCATAAAAAGAAACAAAACTGAGTTATTTATAGTGAGGTGGATGGACATAGAGTCTTTCATACAGAGTGAAGTAAGAAAGAGAAAAACAAATACTGTATGCTAACACATATATATGGAATTAAAAAAAAATTATGAAGAACCTAGGGTCAGGACAGGAATAAAGACACAGATGTAGAGAATGGACTTGAGGACATGGGGAAGGGAAAGTGTAAGCTGGGACGAAGTAAGAGAGTGACATGGACTAATATATACTACCAAATGTAAAGTAGATAGCTAGTGGGAAGCAGCCACATAGCACAGGGAGGTCAGCTCAGTGCTTTGTGAACACCTGGGGTGGTGGGATAGAGAGGGTGGGAGAGAGAAGCAAGAGGAAGGAAATATGGGTATATATGTATATGTAATATATAGCTGATTCACTTTGTTATAAAGCAGAAACTAACACACCATTGTAAAGCAATTATACTCCAATAAAGATGTTTAAAAAAAACTACTATGTATAAAATAATAATCTACAGTGATATATTATACAGCACAGGGAATATAGCCAATATTTTATAATAAATTTAAATGAAGTATAATCTATAAAAATATTGAATCAACATGTTATAGACCTGAAACTAAAATGATATCATAGGAGGGGGACCTTGAAGATGGCAGAAGAGTAAGATGCGGAGATCGCCTTACTCCCCACGGATACACCAGAAATACATCTACACGTGGAAAAACTCCTACAGAACCCCTACTGAAGGCTGGCAGAAGACCTCAGACCTCCCAAAAGGCAAGAAACTCCCCACGTACCTGGGTAGGGCAAAAGAAAAAAAGAAAAAACAGAGACAAAAGAATAAGGAGGGCACCTGCACCAGTGGGAGGGAGCTGTGAAGGAGGAAAAGTTTCCACACACTAGGAAGCCCCTCCGCGGGCGGAGACTGCGGGAGGCGGAGGGGGGAGCTTCGGACCGCGGAGTAGTGCACAGCGACGGTGTGGAGGGCAAAGCGGGGAGATACCCGCACAGAGGATCGGTGCCGGGCACTCACCAGCCTGAGAGGCTTGTCTGCTCACCCACCGGGGTGGGCGGGGCTGCGAGCTGAGGCTTGGGTTTCGGTTTTGGACGGAGCACAGGGAGAGGACTGGGGTTGGCGGCTTGAACATAGCCTGAAGGGGTTAGTGCACCACGACTAGCCGGGAGGGAGTTCGGGGAAAAGCCTGCACCTGCCGAAGAGGCAACAGACTTTTTCTTCCCTCTTTGTTTCCTGGTGCGCGAAGAGAGGGGTTTAAAAGCGCTGCTTAAATGAACTCCAGAGACGGGCGCAAGCCGCGGCTAAAAGCGCGAACCCCAGAGACGGGCGGGAGACGCTAAGGCTGCTGCTGCCGCCACCAAGGGGCCTGTGTGCGAGCACAGGTCACTCTCCACACCCCTCTTCCACGGAGCCTGTGCAGCCCGCCACTGCCAGGTTCCCGGGATCCAGGGACAACTGCCCTGGGAGAACGCACGGCGGGCCTCAGGCTGGTGCAACGTCACGCCGCCTCTGCCGCCGCAGGCCCGCGCCGCACACAGTGCCCTTCCTTTCCCCCCGCACCCACGGCCTGAGTGAGCCGGAGCCCCCGAATCAGCGGCTCCTTTAACCCCGTCCTGTCTGAGCAAAAAACAGACACCCTCCAGTGACGTACATGCAGAGGCAGGGCCAAATCCAAAGCTGAGATCCTGTGAGCTGTGAGAACAAAGAAGAGAAAGGGAAATCTCTCCCAGCAGCCTCAGAAGCAGTGGATTAAAGCTCCACAATCAACTTGATATACCCTGCATCTGTGGAATACCTGAATAGACAAGGAATGATCCCAAATTGAAGAGGTGGAATTTAGGAGCGAGATCTATGATTTTTTTCCCTTTTCCTCTTTTTGTGAATGTGTACGTGTATGCTTCTGTGTGAGATCTTGTCTGTATACTCTTGCTTCCACCATTTGTCCTAGGGCTCTATCCGTCCATGGTTTTTTTAAAAAAATTTTTTCTTAATAATTAATTTTAATTGTAATAACTTTATTATACTTTACCTTCGTTCTTTCTTTCTTTCTTTCCTTCCTTCCTTCCCTCCTTTAGACAACGAATCACCCCAAATTGAGGAGGTGGTCTCTGAGAGCAAGATTTATGATTTTTCCCCCTTTACCTCTTTTTGTGAAGGTGTATGTGTATGCTTCTGTGTAAGATTTTCTCTGTATAGCTTTGCTTCCAACATTTGTCCTAAGGTTCTATCTGTCCCTTTTTTTTTTCTAAATATTTTTAAATTCAATAACTATATTATACTTTATTTTATTTTTACTGTATCTTCTCTCTTTCTGTCTTTTTTCCTTCTTTCCCTCCTTCCTTCCTTCCTTCCTTCCTCCCTCCCTCCCTCCCTCCCTCCCTCCTTTCTTTCCTTCTTTGCTTCTTTCTTCCTTCCTTCCTTTCCTCCATTCCTTCTTTCTTTCCTCATACTTCTACTAATTCTGTCTACTTTTTCTCCCTTTTATTCTGAGCCGTGTGGATGAAAGGCTCTTGGTGCTCCAGCCAGGAGTCAGGGCTCTGCCTCTGAGGTAGGAGAGCCAACTTCAGGAGACTGGTCAACAAGAGACCTCCCAGCTCCACATAATATTAAACGGCGGTAATCTCCCAGAGACCTCCATCTTAACACCAGCACCCAGCTTCACTCAACGACCAGCAAGCCACAGTGCTGGACAACCTATGTCAAACAACTAGCAAAACAGGAACACAACCCCACCCATTAGCAGAGAGGCTGCCTAAAATCATAATAAGGCCACAGACAACCCAAAACACACCACCAGACGTGAACCTGCCCACTAGAGAGACAAGATCCAGCCTCATCCACCAGAACACAGGCACTAGTCCCCTCCACCAGGAAGCCTACACAACCCACTGAAACAACTTTAGCCACTGGAGACAGACATCAAAAACAACAGGAACTACGAACGTGCAGCCTGCAAAAAGGAGACCCCAAACACAGTAAGATAAGCAAAATGAGAAGACAGAAAAACACACAGCAGATGAAGGAGCAAGATAAACACCCACCAGACCTAACAAATGAAGAGGAAATAGGCAGTCTACCTGAAAAAGAATTCAGAATAATGATAGTAAGGATGATCCAAAATCTTGGAAGTAGAATGGACAAAATGCAAGAAACAGTTAACAAGGACCTAGAAGAAATAAAGATGAAACAAGCAATGATTAACAACGCAATAAATGAAATTAAAAGTACTCTAGATGGGATCAATAGCAGAATAACTGAGGCAGAAGAACGGATAAGTGACCTGGAAGATAAAATAGTGGAAATAACTACTGCAGAGCAGAATAAAGAAAAAAGAATGAAAAGAACTGAGGACAGTCTCAGAGACCTCTGGGACAACATAAAACGCACCAACATTCGAATTATGGGGGTTCCAGAAGAAGAAGAGAAAAAGAAAGGGACTGAGAAAATATTTGAAGAGATTATAGTTGAAAACTTCCCTAATATGGGAAAGGAAATAGTTAATCAAGCCCAGGAAGCACAGAGAGTCCCATACAGGATAAATCCAAGGAGAAATATGACAAGACACATATTAATCAAACTGTCAAAAATTAAATACAAAGAAAGCATATTAAAAGCAGCAAGGGAAAAACAACAAATAACACACAAGGGAATCCCCGTAAGGTTAACAGCTGATCTCTCAGCAGAAACCCTACAAGCCAGAAGGGAGTGGCAGGACATACTGAAAGTGATGAAGGAGAAAAACCTGCAACCAAGACTACTCTACCCAGCAAGGATCTCATTCAGATTTGATGGCGAAATTAAAACCTTTACAGAAAAGCAAAAGCTGAGAGGGTTCAGCACCAACAAACCAGCTTTACAACAAATGCTAAAGGATCTTCTCTAGACAAGAAACACAAGAGAAGGAAAAGACCTATAATAACGAACCCAAAACAATATAGAAAATGGGAATAGGAACATACATATCGATAATTACCTTAAATGTAAATGGACTAAATGCTCCCACCAAAAGACACAGATTGGCTGAATGGATACAAAAACAAGACCCTTATATATGCTGTCTACAAGAGACCCACTTCAGACCTAGAGGCACATACAGACTGAAAGTAAGGGGATGGAAAAAGATATTCCATGCAAATGGAAACCAAAAGAAAGCTGGAGTAGCAATTCTCATATCAGACAAAATACACTTTAAAATAAGGACTATTAAAAGAGACAAAGAAGGACACTACATAATGATCAAGGGATCGATCCAAGAAGAAGATATAACAATTGTAAATATTTATGCACCCAACATAGGAGCACCTCAATACATAAGGCAAATGCTAACAGCCATAAAAGGGGAGATCGACAGTAGCACATTCATAGTAGGGGACTTTAACACCCCACTTTCACCCATGGACAGATCATCCAAAATGAAAATCAATAAGGAAACACAAGCTTTAAATGATACATTAAACAAGATGGACTTAATTGATATTTATAGGACACTCCATCCAAAAACAACAGAATACACATTTTTCTCAAGTGCTCATGGAACATTCTCCAGGATAGATCATATCTTGGGTCAAAAATCAAGCCTTGGTAAATTTAAGAAAATTGAAATTGTATCAAGTATCTTTTCTGACCACAAAGCCATGAGACTAGATATCAATTACAGGAAAAGATCTGTAAAAAATACAAACACATGGAGGCTAAACAATACACTACTTAATAATGAAGTGATCACTGAAGAAATCAAAGAGGAAATTAAAAACTACCTAGAAACAAATGACAATGGAGACAAAACGACCCAAAACCTATGGGATGCAGCAAAAGCAGTTCTAAGGGGGAAGTTTATAGCAATACAAGCCCACCTGAAGAAGCAGGAAACATCTCGAATAAACAACCTAACTTTGCACCTCAAGCAATTAGAGAAAGAAGAACAAAAAAAACCCAAAGCTAGCAGAAGGAAAGAAATCATAAAAATCAGATCAGAAATAAATGAAAAAGAAATGAAGGAAATTATAGCAAAGATCAATAAAACTAAAAGCTCGTTCTTTGAGAAGATAAACAAAATAGATAAACCACTAGCCAGACTCATCAAGAAAAAAAGGGAGAAGACTCAAATCAATAGAATTAGAAATGAAAAAGGAGAAGTAACAATTGACACTGCAGAAATAAAAAAAAATCATGAGAGATTGCTACAAGCAACTCTATGCCAATAAAATGGACAACCTGGAAGAAATGGACAAATTCTTGGAAATGCACAACCTGCCAAGACTGAATCAGGAAGAAATAGAAAATATGAACAGACCAATCACAAGCACTGAAATTGAAACTGTGATTAAAAATCTTCCAACAAACAAAAGCCCAGGACCAGATGGCTTCACAGGTGAATTCTATCAAACATTTAGAGAAGAGTTAACACCTATCCTTCTCAAAATCTTCCAAAATATAGCAGAGGGAGGAACACTCCCAAATTCCTTCTACGAGGCCACCATCACCTTGGTACCAAAACCAGACAAGGATGTCACAAAGAAAGATAACTACAGGCCAATATCACTGATGAACATAGATGCAAAAATCCTCAACAAAATACTAGCAAACAGAATCTAACAGCACATTAAAAGGATCATACACCATGATCAAGTGGGGTTTATTCCAGGAATGCAAGGATTTTTCAATATACGCAAATCTATCAATGTGATAAACCATATTAACAAATTGAAGGAGAAAAACCATATGATCATCTCAATAGATGCAGAGAAAGCTTTCGACAAAATTCAACACCCATTTATGATAAAAACCCTGCAGAAAGTAGGCATAGAGGGAACTTTCCTCAACATAATAAAGGCCATATATGACAAGGCCACAGCAAACATCATCCTCAACGGTGAAAAACTGAAAGCATTTCCACTAAGATCAGGAACAAGACAAGGTTGCCCACCCTCACCACTCTTATTCAACATAGTTTTGGAAGTTTTAGCCACAGCAATCAGAGAAGAAAAGGAAATAAAAGGAATCCAAATTGGAAAAGAAGAATAAAGCTGTCACTGTTTGCAGATGACATGATATTCTACATAGAGAATCCTAAAGATGCTACCAGAAAACTACTAGAGCTAATCAATGAATTTGGTAAAGTAGCAGGATACAAAATTAATGCACAGAAATCTCTGGCATTCCATATACTAATGATGAAAAATCTGAAAGTGAAATCAAGAAAACACTCCCATTTACCATTGCAACAAAAAGAATAAAATATCTAGGAATAAACCTACCTAAGGAGATGAAAGACCTGTATGCAGAAAATTATAAGACACTGATGAAAGAAATTAAAGATGATACAAATGGATGGAGAGATATACCATGTTCTTGGATTGGAAGAATCAACATTGTGAAAATGACTCTACTACCCAAAGCAATCTACAGATTCAATGCAATCCCTATCAAACTACCACTGGCATTTTTCACAGAACTAGAACAAAAAATTTCGCAATTTGTATGGAAACACAAAAGACCCCGAATAGCCAAAGCAATCTTGAGAACGAAAAAAGGAGCTGGAGGAATCAGGCTCCCTGACTTCAGACTATACTACAAAGCTACAGTAATCAAGACAGTATGGTACTGGCACAAAAACAGAAAGATAGATCAATGGAACAGGATAGAAAGCCCAGAGATAAACCCACGCACATATGGAAACCTTATCTTTGATAAAGGTGGCAGGAATGTACAGTGGACTAAGGACAGCCTCTTCAATAAATGGTGCTGGGAAAACTGGACAGGTACATGTAAAAGTATGAGATTAGATCACTCCCTAACACCATACACAAAAATAAGCTCAAAATGGATTAAAGACCTAAATGTAAGGCCAGAAACTCTCCAACTCTTAGAAGAAAACATAGGCAGAATACTCTATGACATAAATCACAGCAAGTTCCTTTCTGACCCACCTCCTAGAGTATTGGAAATAAAAACAAAAATAAACAAATGGGACCTAATGAAACTTCAAAGCTTTTGCACAGCAAAGGAAACCATAATCAAGACTAAAAGACAACCCTCAGAATGGGAGAAAATATTTGCAAATGAAGCAACTGACAAAGGATTAATCTCCAAAATTTACAAACAGCTCATGCAGCTCAATAACCAAAAAACAAAAACCCAATCCAAAAATCTGCAGAAGACCTAAATAGACATTTCTCCAAAGAAGATATACAGAATGCCAACAAACACATGAAAGAATGCTAAACATCATTAATCATTAGAGAAATGCAAATCAAAACTACAATGAGGTATCATCTCACACCAGTCAGAATGGCCATCATCAAAAAATCTAGAAACAATAAATGTTAGAGAGGGTGTGGAGAAAAGGGAACACTCTTGCACTGCTGGTGGGAATGTGAATTGGTTCAGCCACTATGGAGAACAGTATGGAGGTTCCTTAAAAAACTACAAATAAAATTACCATATGACCCAGCAATCCCACTACTGGGCATATACCCTGAGAAAACCAAAACTCAAAAAGAGTCATGTACCAAAATGTTCATTGCAGCTCTATTTACAGTAGCCCGGAGATGGAAACAACCTAAGCGCCCATCATCAGATGAATGGATAAAGAAGATGTGGCACATATATACAATGGAATATTACTCAGCCTTAAAAAGAAATGAAACTGAGCTATTTGTAATGAGATGGATAGACCTAGAGTCTGTCATACAGAGTGAAGTAAGTCAGAAAGAAAAAGACAAATACCATATGCTAACACATATATATGGAATTTAAGGGGAAAAAATGTAATGAAGAGCCTAGGGGTAAGACAGGAATAAAGACGCAGACCTACTGGAAAACAGACTTGAGGATATGGGGAGGGGGAAGGGTGAGCTTTGACAGGGCGAGAGGGAGTCATGGACATATACACACTAACAAACGTAGTAAGGTAGATAGCTAGGGGGAAGCAGCCGCAAGGCACAGGGATATTAGCTTGGTGCTTTGTGACAGTCTGGAGGGGTGAGATAGGGAGAGTGGGAGGGAGGGAGACGCAAGAGGGAAGACATATGGGAACATATGTATATGTATAACTGATTCACTTTGTTATAAAGAAGAAACTAACACACCATTGTAAAGCAATTATACCCCAATAAAGATGTTTAAAAAAAATGATATCATAAGTCAGCTATGCTTCAATTAAACAAAAATAACCATTCCAATTCTCAATTTGACATATAATATAGCCCCTAAATTCAACTATGTTTCTCTAATAGGTTTAATTTTCTATTCCTCAAGTACTATCGATCTGTTCAAATCTCTAAAACCTATTTCTAAAACTCTCACATTCAGCTGAAGACTTTTTCTCAAACTTTATGGAGAAAGTAGAAATCATAAGAAACAAACTCTTGTATTTTCCCATGAGGAACTTTAAAAACTTTCCTAAATTTACTTCCATCTTCTCTTTGCTCTCTTCTCCTACTGAAAGCAAATTATTTCTTTTTTTCTCTATCAGGTCATGTATTTACAACTTCCTTATTGCTAAATTCAATTGACACGTTTCTGTCTTTATCTTGCTCCATTTCTCCCTGAATGCAACATATTTAACTATGTTTTTCTTCTAGATACACCCTCTTCACTTGGCTTCTATTACACTGCTGCCATCTGTCCTCCTTCTGCTTCACTGACCATTACTTCTCAGCTCCTTTGTTAGCTCTTCTTTCTCTCCCTGACCATATGTAGGAGTAGTTTGGAGTACCATCCTGGTCCTTCTTCCTTAGTTTTATTTTTCATCAGGTGATCTTTTTTCTTTCCTTGAATTCCTTAACACTATGTTGAGAAATTTAAAATTATCAGCAGAAATTCTAGGTTTACACATTCAATTTCCTGCTTTTCACTTTAACTTGGGTGTCTTAGAGATACCCTTAATTTAACAGAAACTTTAATCTCTAGATATTAACAAGGAAAATTAAACTTGCCTCCCATCTCCTCACACCTATAACTCTGTAACCTCCCTTCCTAGTAAATGGCAATATTATCTTCCCTGTTTCTCAAACCAAAACCTAGCTGTCATATTTGAATGTAGTTCAGTAAATCTATGCCATTCTCTTGCTGAAAAATTATTGTCGACTTCCATTACACTTACATTAAACCCAAACTCTTTAAAATGGCCTACATGGAGCATTATTTAGCTCTCCATTTGAATTTTATGCACTCTTCTCAAGTCTGTTTGTGGCTCAGTCATGCTGATCTAGTTTCACCTCCTGGATCCTGCTAAACGATTTCCTACCTCAGGATGCTGGCATGCTCTGTTGGTTTAGAATCCCTTCTGTCACTTATTGTATAACTAGTTTTTTCTTCTTACTTTGGATCTCAAACAAGTATCACCAAAAGGATATTTCTAACCACCATATCTGAAATAAAGTGTATTCCTGGTCCCCAATTTATTATTGTCCATCTCAGCATTTCCTTTTTTCTTCATGGGAGTTACAATTACTGTAATATAATTATTTATTGTCCATCTCAGCATTTCCTTTTTTCTTCATGGGAGTTACAATTACTGTATTATAATTATTTATTGTCCCTTAACCTATTTTGTGTATTGTTCCCTCTTTAGTAGCTATGCTCCCTGGGCTGGGAAGAGGTTTTTCTTCTTACAGTTTTCTTTTGAGTGCCTGGCTCTATAAATACTCATTAATGAATGAATTGAATAATGAATGAGGAAAGAGGCCTATATAAAGTTTATGTAAAGGTCAAATTAAATTATGTAGGTCAAATCACCTTTGAACATATTAAAGTGTTAAAGCATTTTTATTCCATTTTTTTTCTATAATGAGTGATAGGCCTCACTATCACTAGGACTGTTTCCATCCTCCTATTTTCCAAGCCACCTTTCTACTCTCATTCAGAAATCTTCACAAATTCCATCTCATGCAGGAGGTCTGCACAGACCAGGTAGGTTGGGAGAAAATTCTTACTACCCTCATATATGTCTTTTCTGTATGTCCAATCTCATCTGTAAGGTAAGAAAAGTGAAAATTATGTGGAAAACATTCCAAGAACCTTAATTAACTCTAAAGGATGAGTGTTAAGCTTTTGTGTATATGTTTCAGTATATACGTGTATATGTGTCATTTGTGTATATATGTGAGTGCAAGTGCTGCACATTGGTTTTAAGCACAGGGTTGAGTTGGTGTTGAGCTTTTAAGGCTCCATCCACCCTATTGTCTTGGTTCCTCTGACATTTTGAGGGATGCACTCTTAGCCACAAAGCAGGCTTAACTGTTAAACAAGGAAGCCTTTTCCTCCTTGTTTAGAAGGTTAATTGAAGCCAAGGCGTACTGCTTGTGTAACACTTCTGTTCACACAGTAGTTGAAATCCTTTCATCATTTTTCCTTGCTCTTATACAATAAAGTTTGTACCCTTGGCATATTACACATGGGGTATCTTTTGAACTATAATCTGACTTTCTATTATGTATACCTTTTCAAAAAAACTCCATCCATCTCCCAATCCTTTGGATACTCTGAAAAACTTATGATTTACTGGCTGTAAACCACCATGTTTGTTTTGTAAACAAAACCATGTTCTCTCACGCCTCCACCAATTTTTAAATTTCATGACTTCTTCCCGATAGCTCTTAAATTTTTACTTTATTTTTTACTCTAGAAAACATCTATCCATCCTCAAGAATCAGTTCAAATTTTACCTCCTATATGAATTTTATTTAATCTGTCTAGAAAGAGTCATTCTCTCTTCTGAGGTGTCATATCTTCAGGGTATTCTTTTGGAATATCCATATTCATATTCATAACTCCAAGGATGCTACTCACATTCTATTCTAAGTGAATTATACTCCTTGGAATACACAGTGCATAATCTTGTTGGCCAGATGTGATGACTCATATTTTTATATTCTTCTATACATATTACATGTATCTCATTACATGCATTATATCAGAGCCTTTAATCCTAAACAATATTTTTATGTCTTTTGTACATACTTGATTACCTGTATTATTTTCCTTACATCTTCTGTATTTACCACTTTTTTCTTATTATTACAAGAAGAAGAAATTTTACCTCTCCTCGTGTTGAGGTATGGTGGAATTTCCTGAGCAACATACCTGACCTCTCTACCCATTTCTTCTTCTGTCTCTCTTATAACTGGTTATAAATTTGGGAGTAGAAGACAACTATAACTTATAGGTCCTCTCAAACCTCAAGACTAACCCACAGATTAGTTTGTCCCTGAAATATAAACACTGCTTTAATGGTAAAGCCTCATGGATAAGATTCAAAGAAGTCAGAGTTAAAATGTGGTAGTTTGGTAATAAATGTTTCATTTTTTCCACTTTTAAGTCTTTTTTTGTTCATCTTAGTCTGCAGTGGTCCGATTCTGTTGAATTTTCTCATTGAAACATCATCTATAAGTTAAAGCAGTGAGCCACGGTTTAAAATAGAGTAAAGTAAGTCTAGGTCTTGTGGTCAGGGTTTGGAGAGCATTGATACTATATTGAAAATCATGTCATGTTTAATGGAAAGCAGAATCCTCCTATAAATCCAGTAATCAATAGCTTGTTGTCTCTGTTTATTTGAAAATCCTATTCAATAATAATTGTTCTTATGCTAGGTTTTGAATATTAAAAAGCTAAAGAGGACAAATGCTTCCCTCACATAATTTGTCTGAGTTTAATAATTTGACAGCTAGCTAGAGGGTAATGTTAATTAAGCCAAAATCACAGGTTTCATGTGAGTATACACCAGTAAATTTGCTCTAAATTTGCACAGCCTCAATTACACTTTTAACCCAGGTGAGTTCACTTATGACTGTGAACCAATTATCTTAATAAACACTTAGAGGGGGTAAGAGTATATGAATGCAAAATCCAGTATCACTAATATAAAAACAACACATGGTTTAACTTAAGGGAATTTACTCCATTTATAAACAAATTAGGTGACCTTTACCAATTTTATGGCATTAAGTGTAATTTTTATGTTGATAATGTACTCTTCTCTTGACTCAAACTCCAACTTATATGTCTGTTGATATGCTTGTCTGATATCTCTTTAGCTTTCAAATTTATAATCACCAACAAATCAAAACACATGAAACCATCAAAACAAAACAAACACACACAGCTGCTGCTTTCACTTTTGCTCAACCTATTTTTACTTCAAGTTTTCTCCATCTCAGTTAATGTCACCACCACCTATTGAGTTGCTCAAGCTCTAAACCTAGAAGTTATTCTCAATTCCTCTTTTACTCCCATCCCTCAAATCCATCTGTCAGCTAGTTCTATTGTCCTACTCCCATAATTATTCTTAACCCACCTCTGCATATCCATTGCTATCACCCTAGCCTAAGTCACTTAGATTATTGTTGTAGACTTCCAACTAGCCATCTGCTTTCACGTTTATCTCCATTCAACTTATTCACTACAGAGCAGTCAGTTACTTTTGAAAATGGAAATATGATTACAAAACTCTCCAGTGACTTCCCTTTGCAGTTAGGATAAAATTTAAGCTCCTATGCATTGTCTACAAAGCCTTAACTAAGTAGATCTTTGCCTACTTTTGTGATCTCACTTCAGCTTATCATTCTCTGTCCCTTGCTCAACGCATTCTAGACACACTAACTCTTTCTGGATCTCAGACTCACAAACTCTTCCCTGTTGCAGGCTTGCCTCTGCTGTTTCTTTTGCTTTAGCTGTTATGTCTCCAGATTTAATTTTCCCTTTCTTGTTTTCGCATCATTCAGGTCTAAGTTCAATGTTACCTTCTAAGAGAGGTGTTTCATTGGTCAGATCTACATTAGCTCTCCTACTTCTCAGTCACTCTAACTTATGGTCTTTATTAAGACTTGTATTTTTTTAAATTGAAGTCTAGTTTATTTACAATGTGGAGTTAGTTTCAGGTGTACAGCAAAGTGATTCAAATATATATATACACACACACACACACACACACACACACACACACACACACACACACACACACATATGGTTGGCCAAAAAATTCATTCGGGGTTTTTCCATAACATCTTACTATATATATGGTATATCTATCTAGTCTATCTATCTATCTATCTATCTAACCTATCTATTATTTTTCAGATTCTTTCCCATTATTGGTTATTACAAGTTACTGAATATAGTTTTGTGTGCTGTATAGTAGGTCGTTGTTTATCTTTTTATATATAGCAGTGTGTATCTCTTAATTTGAAACTCCTAATTTGCCCCTCCCCCAGGACTTATTCCTGCCTGAAATCATCTTGTTTACTTATTTGTTTATGTGTTTATTTTCTGACTCCTTCAAAGAGAAAGTAAGCTCTATGGGAGCTGAGACTCAATCTGTCTTAGTCATGCTTCTGCTATATATCCAGAATTCAGAGTAATATCTTAAATCTAATGGGCCTGTGATAAATACCTGTTGAATCAATGAAGGTTAGATTGCTTCAAGAAGATTATGGATCATCAATAACAAATATTTTTCCCCATTTGAAAGCTTAATATATTACTTAATTAATACTTCTCTTTACACCTTCAACTGTTTAATTTAAAATGTTGAGGTTCCAGGTTGAGTCTTCTGAATAGGAATGATGAAAATTTAATACTTTTGGTGAAGGTAGATGGTCCAAAGTGAGCAAAATGTATCTCATGATGAATTCCATGAGAAATACCAGCTGAAGCAAATGTGATTGAAAGTCAGTAATAGTAAATATTATCATAAAATTTTAAGAGATATGCAGAAGATATGAGATCAGAAAATAATCTGAAAATCTTAATAAGAAATGCTGTAAGGTTGAGTTAATTGAGATAGAAATAAGAAAATGATTAGTTATTTGAAGATTATGTGCATTTGTCAGTTTTGAATGTTTGAGAAAAACGTTGGTGCTTATTCTTCTGTGTAGAGGGATAAAACAGCAGATGAAGTTGTCACTTCCTTTGGGAAACTACTGCCTTTGATGGAGTTTCCTCTCTCTAATTTCTTTCTCTAATTTTCTAAAACATATATTTTTGTATTGTCATTATTTGTTTGATGCTTACTACCACAAAGGCACCCTAAAGGCAGAAACTATAACTTATACTTTCCCTTTGCATCCATTTATCAGCTAGTTCAGTGTGAGGCCCATGGTAGGTGCTCAAGTCATGTTTCTCATGAGGAAGCATAACACTTTCTGTGGTAGTGCAAGCATAAGCCTGGTATCAGAACATCTGTATTCTACTACCTGTTCTGCTCCAATCTGCACTGTAAACCCTCTAAGCTTTGTTTTTGTACCAATTTTTATATACAAGTTTGGACTTATAGGTACAGAATCCCTCTTTTCTCCAGCAAACTAGTAGGCAGAGGTTTGCATCTAAAACAGAAATTTGCTGAGTTTGGCTGCAGAAGCTCCTAAAGTGCTCAGGAGTGCTCTGAAATTGAAGGTCTTTAAATTTCTTCAAAGTCTGACTGTAAGAATTCTATTTGTAGCAGGACTTCAAGTGAACTTTTCCTATTATTTGAAAATTGCTGGTAAAGCATCGTACAGTAAAGGATTAACTTTACCCAAAGAAAGTTTTGACCTTTCTGCCCAGCTCCTTGGAGGTAACTTTTAAGCCCTGAGATATCCTGTCTGATAAGAGTACCTTTATTTACCTGGGGACCAGGGGACATGCCAGATAGTCTATGCTAACAATATGAACTATGATGGAAGCCTTGGACCACAGAGTATCAACTTGACCTCTGGAAATGTTGGAGACTAAGGCCAACTATGTGTATATAAGCAATTCCTAATAAAATGCTTGAACTCCAAGGCTTGAGTGTGTTTCCCTTGGTGGCAATACTATGTGCATGTTGGCACACATCAGTGCTGGAAGGTGTAAGCACTGTTTGCACAACTCCATAAGAGAGGACAGCTAGAAGCTTGTGCCTAGAACTCTCCTAGAACCTGCTATCTGTACCTTTTCTCATTGCTGATTTTAATCTATATGCTTTTGCTGTAATAAACCATAAATATATGTATAACAGCTTGGTTGAGCTCTGTGAATCCTTCTAGTGAATTATTGAATCTGAGGTTTGGGGACCTCTTCTACCACAGGCACAAAGCCCCCAACAAAACGCACTAGTACTTCCCTGCCAAGCTGCCAGACACTTCCTTTATAAGACTTACTGAGAGATGAGATCTAAGTCCAGAACCATTGACTACCACCTTGCCACCTCTGTCTAGTCCACATGAGGAGAAATCTGAGAAGAAGGTGTTATGGGGGGGTGTGATATTGGGGAGACATTGGCCTTATATAGAGCACAGTGTTGCAGTGAGAGACCTCTCCATCACCTGAAACAAATAAAGGTGGTTCAAAGAGAATCAGTCATAAAGTTTGAGGGTGGTGCCAGATTCAGAGATTGGTAACTACCCCCAACCAAATGTTTTTGTATGGGTGGTTTACCACTCACTCAGTGCTGTCTTGTCCTTAGTAGAGTAGGTGGGAAAGTTTCTAAGAGAGACTTACATGAGTCTTCTTAAAGTTTGGGGATAAGTGTGATCATAAAGATTGAAGCTGATATTCACTTCGACCTAATAGCTCTGAAATAAAGATCTGTGCCGAGTAGCTCAAAATGCAGGACTTATAAAGAAGATTGTGTACTGTGTCCAACCCCTTTGGCTCCCAGACTGTGGTACAGAGGATTCCAGCAGTTCTAATGGACTCATGTGTAGGAGACTGGAGGTTAGAGAAGGGGCCTGTGGCACAGAACAGTCTGGATAGCTGCTTAGGGAAATAGTGGTATTCTCTGGCAGGACTTGTAGAAGGATATAGTTGCCCTTCTCTAAAAATATCCCTAAGGAAGAAGGAAACTGGGTGATACTGAACATCATCCTAATTAATACAGTCAGAGGCTACCACACCAGCTTGAGCCACCAGTAGTAGATGGAAATATGTGTAGCCAAAGAGAGGCCAGCACCATCCTGAACTCTCACATGTTACAAAAGACCACCCTGTTCTGTCCCATTTTGTCTCACTGACCCTATCTAACAACAGAGGCATGCGGCTTACACAAAGGAATGGAAGTGCGTCATGTCCTTTTCCCCACCTCAGGTTTTACCAACCATACGCCTGCCAACTCTGCACTGGAAGATGGAACTTTGGGGAAAACAGGAGACTAAAGTTTTCAATTTAACTGGACACATTCAATAATTAAATATAATTGAAAGCATATGGAATCAAAAATATCATTACAAAATAAAAATGTGATCTAGCATAGTCAGTGAAATTTTTGACTTAAATAAAATGTATATTTATATCCCCCAAATTGGAGACTTCTAAATAAAGCTGGTGTATTTTTCCTTCCATCCTGTTTTCCCTCCCTCCCTCCCTCTGTCCCTCTTTCTTCTTCTCTCTCTTCTCTTTCTCTCTTTTATCTATATTTAGATACCTATCTATCATCTATCTATCTATCTATCCATCTACCTTTTTATCTATCATCTATCTCTGTCATAGGATCCCTGCCATTACAAAATAATGGCCATATTTATTTTTCTCTTTCTGAATTACTTCACTCTGTATGACAGGCTCTAGGTCCATCCACCTTACTACAACTAACTCAATTTTGTTTCTTTTTATGGCTGAGTAATATTCCATTGTATATATGTACCATAGCTTCTTTATCCATTCATCTGTTGATGGACACTTAGGTTGCTTCCCTGTCCTGGCTATTGTAAATAGAGCTGCAATGAACACTGTGGTACACGACTCTTTTTGAATTATGGCTTTCTCAGGGTATATGCCCAGTAGTGGGACTGTTGGGTCATATGGTAGTTCTATTTTTAATTTTGTAAGGAACCTCCATACTGTTCTCCCTAGTGGCTGTATCAATTTACATTCTCACCATACACAAAAATAAATTCTAACTGCATTAAAAACCTAAATGTAGGGCCAGACACTATAAAACTCTTAGAGGAAAACATAAGCAGAACACTCTATGACATACATCACAGCAAGATCCTTTTTGACCTACCTCCTAGAGAAATGGAAATAAAAAGAAAAATAAACAAATGGGACCTAATGAAACTTAAGAGCTTTTGCACAGCAAAGGAAACCATAAACAAGATGAAAATACAACCTTTGGAATGGGAGAAAATATTTGTAAATGAAGCAACTGACAAAGGATTAATCTTCAAAATATACAAGCAACTCATGCAGCTCAATATCAAAAAAACAAACAGCCCAATCCAAAACTAGGTGGAAGACCTAAATAGGCATTTTCCTAAAGAAGATATGCAGGTTGCCAACAAACACATGAAAGGATGCTCAACATCATTAATCACTAGATAAATGCAAATCAAAACTACAATGAGGTGTCATCTCACACCGATCAGAATGGCCATCATCAAAGAAGCTACAAACAATAAATTCTGGAGAGGGTGTGGAGAAAAAAGAACTCTCTTGCACTGTTGGTGGGAATGAACTGCCTTTTTAAAAGCTGCAGTCTCTCCAAGTCAGGATTAAAGGCATCATCAAGGGAAACCTGCATCAGGGCTGATGAGAACCTTACTGAAAGCAGCCATGGAAGTACTTCAGAAAAATTACCTTCCTGCCAGATTCCAAATCTAAACTCTACCATTCTCCAGGAAAATATTTTACTTGTGCTTCCTACCTGCTGCCTAACTTAATTCAAAAGGAAGAAGAACTGGTCTGTGTCAGTCCCACCCTTCTTTCCCCCTTCACTGCAGAACAACAGAGAATAGGCTGCTTGTAGATATTACCTTGCAACTTCATGTGTGATCTGAACAGCTTCTTGCTGACCACTGTGTTTGTGTGCACGTAATTTTTGTATTTTTGGTTGTTTGTTCAGTGATTCCACACTAGACTATAATCCCCATGAACGTAAGATTATGTTTTCATAATAAATACTAGCACAGTCCCAAAATCATCAATGAAATACAAAAAAACTATTTGTTGGGTGAAAAAATGACCTTCTCTAGATTATCAGGAAATGTTTTATTAACCTAGAAGTTGTACATATCATTTATTTCCATTGAACAAATATTGGTTGAATACTATTACAGGCCAGGCACCAGTCTAGATGCTGTATATATATGGCAATAAACAAAACTGACACAGAAATCCATGTCTTATTTTCATTCTAGCTATGAGAAACAGGTTTCTTTCTTTTTTTATTAACAAATAAAAATTGCTGTATTTAAGGTATACAATGTGTTGTTTTTGATATTGTTAACATACCCATCATTTCATATAGTTACATTTTTGTGTGGTGAGAACACTTGAGATTTACTCTTTTAACAAATGTCAAGTGTATAATATGTTATTATTAACTATAGTCACCATGCTTTACATTAGGTCTTCAGAACATATTCATCTTATAACTGAAAGTTTGTATCTTTTGATCAACATCTCCTTATTTCCCCCACCTCCTCGGCACCTGGTAAACACTATTTTACTCTCTGTTACTATGAGTTCAACTTTCTTATATTCCCTATACAAGTGATATCATGCAGTGCTTGTCTTTCTGTGACTGGCTTATTTCATTTAATATAATGTCCTCCAGGTTCATCCATGTTATCCCAAATGTCAAGATTTCCTTAATTTTTAAGGCTGAATAACACCCTCATTGGGTGTAATTATATTCTTGATGGAGAGACAATGTTCTAGGCCAAGGTACAGCAAGAATTTTCTGTAAAGGCCAGATAATAAATATTTTTAGCTTTTTGGGTCACATGGTCTCTGTTGCAACTACTCGCAACTACTCAACTCTGCCATTTTAGCACAAAAGCAGTTATGCACAATATGTAAGTGAATGAGTATGGCTGTGTTCCAATAAACTTTATTTACAAAAGAAAATGGCAGGCCAATTGTAGCCCATGAACTAAAGGTTACCTTCCCCTGTTCTAAGTACAAGATAGGGCATGGAACTTACATGGTTGGAAATATGGAACATGCAATTAGATACCCTCTTTCACTTTACCACAGTTGTAAGCAAATATTCAGATCCAGTATAAGGCTTTCCTCAAGCCATAGGCACAGGACCTTCATATCATAATCAAGATGTCAATAGATCAATTAATTGGTCAATCAAGTATTGATTATTTAGCAGTCTAGTCCCCAGTTTGTGTTACACTTTGGAAAAAGTTAGACTTTATACTGAAGGGCTGAGAAATAAATTATGTTCTTTGGGAAAAAAACCCCAAGACTTTCTAGAATTCTATAATAAATCAAATTCTTAGGATCCATCAAACATGTTTTACAACAGTGAAGTTCAGTTCATAAAACCTTTTTATAAACTTATTTTTCTCCTGCCATAAAAGGGTGTGAGAAATAAAAGTATGTTAAAAAATAGTTGAATTTTAAGCTCATATGGATCTTGCAGATTCACATTGAACTTAACATCCTAACAGTTTTAGATTTCTAAGAGCAGGAGTCAATGTTATAGCATGACGAAATATGTGATAAGAAGAAAGAAATAAGAAATTCAAAGAGAAAAACAATGGATTTCTGTTTCAAAGTGTGATTTCTTCACTTTTTTGTTATCATCATTAGAGGGAAAGGGACAGACTAAGCAAAGATTTTGGTGCTTTTATACATCTTTGCTGCTTCAGGTCACCAGATATTGTTAAGCAGCAGTTTCCATGTATTCTGTAAAGGAGGTCTTAGTCTATAAGGTAACTAAGAAATGGAGCCATTATTTTATTTAAATTCATCATCATTTTCTTGGCTGTTACTAACAGCTATCTATAAGGCTTTTCTAATGAGTACTTAAAATATGACAAAAAATAATTACTGAATAGCTGCCATGTGCATGGAATCATGACATCATCAGATTCTTCTCTTTACAAGCTACAGCCTGGAAATTTTAACATAGTAGTTCTGATATTTGGAAGGAATCATATATTCTTTTGAGAATTTGTCTAATAGCTACAAATTTCTTCCCAGAAAACGTATGTGATATATTAGAACTCTTAGTTGTAAACAATAGACATCAACCCTAAGAAATAAGAAAAAGGGAATTTACTAGCAGAATACTGACAGGATTATGGAAGCCATGGACACCTGACAAAGCAGGTATGAATTTAAGTGAATCTGGAGAACTGAGAAGGATGTTGGAAGCATAGCAGTGGCCTTGGGGCTAGCATTCTTGCCGGGATGCAACTATTGCCACCATTGCTTTATTGTTTCTGCTGCTACCACTGCAGTGAATAACTTTAAACTCTTCTCTCCATCCTTTCATCCCTGGATCAACATTTAAGCCTCAAGAGGAACCATCCAACTGGCTAACATTAGGCTCTTTGCTCTGGCTCAGACACAGCCAGAAGGAACAGAGAAGCCAAAATTTTGAATTACCCATCTATGAAGACTGCATATAATGGGGTGTGGGTGATTGCCCCAGTCAGAACCAAGGTGATAATAGAAAGGGGAAGTTGCAGAATAGCTGAATAATGACAAATGTCCTCTGTAGTTACATACCTACAATACCAATAGAATTTTGGAAATCTTTTCAGGAGTTTATAGACCAAAAGCTACTTATGGATCATTTAAAGGTTCATTTTCTCCTCCTTTAACATACAACCTCAATTCCATTAAACCATGAACAGTGAATCACTATGACTCAAAGTTAAGGTGAAACAATTCTTGTCTCTAAAAAATTTCTCGTCTGATAGGGGCAAGAGGAAATTTACAGAAGTTACTATAATAAAGTGACAGGTAACAGTTAAATATATGGTTACTTATAATAGGATTACCTTAAAAAAAGATAGTTATTTCAATAGGAAAGTTCAATGTATGCTTAATTGAGGAGAGCTTTTGAGATGGACCTTGAAGGAAGCTAATATTTCAACAAATGGAAATGGAGCAGAAGGGCATTCTAGTCATGAGCTAAGAAAATAATGTGGGGGAAAGGTAAATAACATTGCAGTGCATTGTATAATCAGTTAACTATTTGAAAATATGGGTGGTGAAGAGGAATAAGGATCAGGACTGTGAGATTTAAGGTGGGAAGAGACCACAAGGACTCTTTGACAGGCTGGGAGCACAATCTTTATGCTATGGTTAGTCAAAAGCTGTGCAAGGTTAATAACAGCATGTGAGCAGATGAAGGACCTGATCATATGTATATTGAAACAGATTTACTCTGGAATATTTTAGAGGATGGACTGAGGGTGAAGAATCCACAGGCAGGACATCTTTCAAATAACACTTGATGTGACAATGACTGAGAACAAAACCAAGGCAATGTAACCAGGAAGAAGATAAATATGAGAGCTATTGTGAAGAAAGTTGGATGAATGGGGTAATGGAGAAGGAGATATTCTATGTGGTCTGCAGATTTGGAATCAGTTTAAATGGCTGGTCAAAAGTAGTGGCTATTATGCCTGCATCCCTGAGGCAGGTCTTCTAAGTCCACTTTTAAAGGTGTTGAATTTGATATACTGTAGACACCTAAAAATGTTGATATCTAGGAGGTAGATCAAAAGGTAAAATAAGTGACTGAGATGACATATAGAGTTAACATGGTCAGGTGGGAAACATAAAGAAGTGATAAAGGATGAAAATTGATAACGTAGAAATATGTGAACTAAAGATTTTTTAAATTCAAAAATGAAAAATACAAATACATCATAATTATTTATTGTTTTTCATAGTTTATTTCTTTGATTTGAAACCCAAACATTTAAGGTTTTTTTAAAATAAAATGAATATAAGACTGTTATTCTTGCATTTTGAATTTCAAAGTAAAATAAATATTCAATTGTAATATTTTAAGTGGAGATAATGCTTAGTTTTATTCATTTTCATAATTTGAAAACAACTAATATAGGTGATTCTGAATATGGATAGTATTTTAGTATAGTTGCTTTTGTATTTAGTGTGACTTCTTTGGAGGAGCTTGTAGAATTCTGAAATTTTAATATCATCATATTTGGTTTTTAGTTCTTTGTTGTACTCCAGTTTAGTATATTCTCTTTGGTTCTCCTTTCACAGAGGAAGGCTAACTTCAAAATGTTAGATCATTTTTATAAAATGTAAAGTCAGACAGAGACAAGATGGTGGAGTAGAAGGACATAAGCTCACCTCTTCTTAAGAAAACACCTAAATCACAACTAACTGCTGAAGAACCATCAAAAACAACAACAAAAAAGCTGGAACCTACCAAAAAAGATACCCTATGTCCAATGACAAGAAGAAGCCAAAACAAAATGGTAAGAGGGGCACAACTCAATAAAATAAAATCCCATACACACAGGGTGGGCAACCCACAAACTGGAAAATAATTATACCACAGAAGAAATTCTCCAACAGGAGTGAAAGTTCTGAGCCCCACATCAGGCTCATCAACCTGAAGGTCTGGCAATGGGAGGACGAACTGCCAGAGAATCTGACATTGAAGGCCAGTGGGGTTTGATTGCAGGAATTCTACAGGACTGGGGGAAACATAAATTCCATTCTTGGAGTGGGCACACAAGGTCTCATGCACAATAGGACCCAGGAAGTAAAGCAGTCTTCTCATAAGAGCCTGAGCCAGATCTACCTGATAACGTTGGAGGGTCACCTGCAGAGGCGGGGGTTGCTGTGGATCACTGAGAGGACAAAGACACTGGCAGCACTAGTTCTGGGGTGTACTCATTGGCATGAGCCCTCTGGAGCCTGCCATTTTCTCACAAAGACCTGGCTTCACCCTACATCCTGCAGGCTCCAGTGCTGGGATGCCTGAGCCCAAAAAACTAACAGAGCAGGAATGCAGTCATGCCCATCAGCTACAGGGCTTAAAGTCTTCCTGAGTACAGAGCTGCCCACTAAATACACCACTTGACATTGTCTTGCCCATCAGAGAGAAAAGAACCAGCTCCACACACCAATAGGCAGAAACCAGTCCCTTCCACCAGGAGTCCTGCACAAGCCTCTTAGATATATTCACACACGAAGGGGCAGATAGCAGAAACAAAAAAAAACTACCACCCTGTAGCCAGGGGAATGAAATCACTATCACAGAAAGTTTGACAACATGAGACAGCAGAATATGTCCCAGATAGAGGGACAAGATAAAAACTCAGAAGAACAACTAAGTGAAGGGGAGGAAGGCTATCAAATTGAAAAAGAATTTAGAGTAATTATAGTAAAGATAGTCCAAGATCTCAGAAAAAGGGTGGAGGAACAGATCGAGAAGATACAAGAAATATTTAACAAAGACCTAGAAGAGCTAAGGAGAAGAGAAAGAGAAGAGAGAGAGAGAAATGGTCTGTGAAAATATTTGAAGAGATAATAGCTGAAAACTTAGCTAACATGGGAAAGGAAACATTCAACCAAGTGCAGGAAGCACCGATAGTCCCAGGCAAAATAAACGCAGGGCGGAACACACTGAGACACATAATAATCAAATTGAAAAAAAATAAAGACAAAGAAAAAATATTAGAAGCAACAAGGGAAAAGCAACAAATAAAATACAAGGGAATTGCCATAAGATTATCAGCTGATTTTTCAGTAGAAATTCTGCAGGTCAGAGGGGAGTGGCATGATATATTTAAAGTGATGAAAGGGAAGAACTTAGAAGCAAGACTACTCTACCCAGCAAGGATCTCATTGAGATTCAACTGCGAAATCAAAAGTCTTACAGAGAAGCAATAGCTAAGAGAATTCAGCACCACCAAACCAGCTCCACAACAAATGCTAAAGGAACTTCTCTAAGTGGGAAACACAAGAGAAGAAAAGGATCTGCAAAAAAAACCCCAAAACAATTAAAAAATGATAATAGGAATATACATATCAATAATAACCTTAAACATGAATGGATTAAATGTTCCCACCAAAAGACATAGGCTCACTGAATGTATACAGAAACAAGACCCATACATATGCTGTCTACAAGAGACCCACGTCAGACCTAGGGACACATATATACTGAGAGTGAGGGTATGGAAAGATATATTCCATGAAAATGGAAATCAAAAGAAAGATGGAGTAGCAATACTCATTTCAGATAATATAGACTTTAAAATAAAGAATTTTATAAGAGACAAGTAAGGACACTACATAATGATCAAGGGATCAAACCAAGAAGAATATATAACAATTATAAATATATATGCACCCAACATAGGAGCACCTGAATACATAAGGCAAATCCAACAGCTATAAAAGAGGAAATTGTCAGTAACACAATAATAGTGGGGGATTTTAACACCTCACTTACACCAATAGACAGATCATCCAGACAGAAAATTAATAAGAAAGCACAAGCTTTAAGTAACACAATAGACCAGATATATTTAATTGATGTTTATGGACAGTCCATCCAAAAACAGCAGATTACACTTTCTTCTCAAGTGTACACAGAACATTCTCCAGGATAGATCACATATTGGGTCACAAATGAAGCCTCAGTAAATTTAAGAAAATTGAAATCATCACAAGCACCTTTTCTAATCACAACGCTATGAGATTAGAAATGAATTAGAGGGAAAAAATGTAAAAAACAAAAACACATGGAGGCTAAAGAATACATTACTAAATAATCAAGAGATCACTGAAGAAATCAAAGAGAAATCAAAAAATACCTAGAGAAAAATGGCAATGAAAACACAATGATCCAAAACCGATGGGATGCAGCAAAAGCAGTTCTAAGAGGGAAGTTTATAGCTGTACAAGCCTACCTCAAGAAACAAGAAAACTCTCAAGTAAACAATCTAAACTTTCACCTAAAGGAACTGGAGAAAGAACAAACAAAACCCAAAGTTAGCAGAAGGAAAGAAATCATAAAGATCAGAGCAGAAATAAATGAAATAGGAACAATATGGTCAACTAATTTATGACAAAGGAGGCAAGGATATACAATGGAGAAAAGATAATCTCTTCAATAAGTGGTGCTGGGAAAACTGGACAGCTACATGTAAAAGAATGAAATTAGAACACTCTCTAACACCATACACAAAAATAAACGCAAAATGCATTTGAGACCTAAATGTAAGCCCAGACACTATGAAACTCTTAGAGGAAAACTTAGGAAGAACACACTTTGACATAAACCACAGCAAGATCTTTCCTGCCTCACCTCCTGGGGTAATAGAAATAAAAACAAAAATAAACAAATGGGACCTAATGACGCTTAATAGCTTTTCACAGCAAAGGAAAATATAAACAAGTTGGAAAGACAATCCTCAGAATAGGAGAAAATATTTGCAAATGAATCAGTCGACAAAGGATTAATCTCCCCAATATATAAACAATTCATACAGCTCAATATTAAAAAAACAAACAAACAATCCAACCAAAAAATAGGCAGAAGACCTAAATAGACATTTCTTCAAAGAAGACATAGAGATAGCCAAGATGTGCATGAAATGCTGCTCAACATTACCAATTATTAGAGAAATGCAAATCAAAACTACATTGAGGTATCAACTCGCACCAGTTAGAATGGGCATCATCAGAAAATCTACAAACAACAAATGCTGGAGAGGGTTTGGAGGAAAGGGAACCCTCTTGCACTGCTGGTGGGAATGTAATTTGATAGAGCTACTGTGCAGAACAGTATGGAGGTTCCTTAAAAACCTAAAAATAGAATTACCATATGATCCAGCAATCCCAGTGCTGGGCATATACTCAGAGAAAACCATAATTCAAAAATACATATGCACCCCAATGTTCACTGCAGCACTATTTACAATAGCCAGGTCATGGAAGAAAACTAAATGCCCATCAGCAGATGAATGGATAAAGATGTGACATATATGTACAATGGAATATTACTCAGCCATAAAAGGAACGAAACTGGGTCATCTGTAGAGACTTGAATGGGCTTAGAAACTGACAAATGAAGTGAAGTTAAGTCAGAGAGAGAAAAACAAATATCGTATATTAACACATATATGTGGCGTCTAGAAAAATGGTACAGATGGACTGGTTTGCAAGATAAAAATAGAGACACAGATGTAGAGAAAAAAAGTATGGACACCAAGGGGGAAAAGGCAGGGTGGTGTTGGGATGAATTGGGAGATTGGAATTGACATATATACACCAATATGTATAAAATAAATAACTAATAATAACCTGCTGTATATATATCAAAAAAGACTATTACAAGAGATAAAGAAGGACACTACATAATCATCAAGGGATAAGTCCAAGAAGAGGATATAACTATTGTAAATATATATGCACCCAACATAGGAGAACCTCAATATATAAGACAAATACTAACAGCCAAAAGAGGAGAAATCAACAGTAACACAGTAATAGCGGGGGACTTTTAACACCTCACTTTCATTAATGAACAGATCATCCAGACAGAAAATCAATAAGGAAACACTTGTGTTACATGACACATTGGAGCAGTTGGATTTAACTGATTATGCAGCATTCCATCCAAAAACACATTCTTCTCAAGTACACATGGAACCTTTTCGAGGATGTGTCACATGCTGGGTCACAATATGAGACTCAGTAAAATCAAGAAAATTGAAATCATATCAAGCATCTTTTCCAACCACACTATGAGATTAGAAATCAACTACAAGGAAAAGCTTGTAAAAATCACAAAAACGTAGAGGCTAACAATATGCTACTAAACAAGAAATGGATCACTGAAGAAATCAAAGATGAAATTAAAAAAAATACTTGTTGACTAATGAAAATGGAAGCATGATGATCCAAAACCTATGGGACACAGCAAAATCAGTTCAAAGAGGGATGTTTATAGCAATACAATCTTACCTCAGGGAACAAGAAAAATCTCAAATAAACAACATAACTTTACACCTAAAGCAACTAGAGATAGAAGAACAATCAAAACCCAAAGTTAGTAGAAGGAAATAACAAAATTGATAAATTTTACCCAGACTGAACAAGAAAATAAGGGAGAGGGCTCAAATCAATAAAATCAGAAATGAAAAATGAAGTTTCAAAAGACACCACATAAATACAAAGGATCATGAGAGACTACCACAAGCAACTATAAGACAATAAAATGGACAGCCTGGAAGAAATGGACAAATTCATAGAAAAGTACTATCTCCCAAGACTGGACCACAAAGAAATAGAAAATATGAGCAGACCAAGACAAGTACTGAAGTTGAAACTGTGATTTAAAAAATCACAACAAACAAAAGTTCAGAACCAGATGGCTTCATGGGCAAATTCTATCAAACATTTACAGAAGAGTTAACACCTATGTTTGACAGAATTCGCCTGTGAACTCATCAGTCCTGGGCTTTTGTTTGTTGTAAGATTTTGAATCACAGTTTCAATTTCAGTGCTTGTTATTGGTGTGCTCATATTTTCTATTTCTTCCTGATTTAGCCTTGGCAGGTTGTGTATTTCTAAGAATTTGTCCGTTTCTTCCAGGTTGTCCATTTTATTGGCATATATTTGCTTGTAGTAATCTCTCATGATCTTTTGTATTTCTGCAGTGTCAATTGTTACTTTTCCTTTTTCATTTCTAATTCTATTGATTTGAGTCTTCTCCCTTTTTTTCTTGATGAGTCTGGCTAACGGTTTATCAGTTTTTTTATCTTCTCAAAGAACCTGCTTTTAGTTTTATTGATCTTTGCTATCGTTTCCTTCATTTCTTTATCATTTATTTCTGATCTGATTTTTATGATTTCTTTCCTTCTGCTAACTTTGGGGTATTTTTGTTCTTCTTACTCTAATTGCTTTAGGTGCAAAGTTATGTTGTTTATTTGAGATGTTTCCTGTTTCTTATGGTAGGATTCTATTGCTATAAATTTCGTTCTTAGAATTGCTTTTGCTGCATCCCATAGATTTTCGGTCGTCGTGTCTCCATTGTCATTTGTTTCTAGGTAGTTTTTAATTTCCTCTTTGAATTCTTCAGAGATCACTTTGTTATTAAGTAGTGTATTGTTTAGCCTCCATGTGTCTGTATTTTTACAGGTCTTTTCCTGTAATTGATATCTAGTCTCATAGCATTGTGGTCGGAAAAGATACCTGATACAATTTCGATTTTCTTAAATTGACAAAGTCTTGATTTGTGACCCAAGGTATGATCTATCCTGGAGAATATTTCATGAGCACTAGAGAAAAATGTGTATTCTGTTGTTGGATGGAATGTCCTATAAATATCAATTAAGTCCATCTTGTTTAATGTATCATTTAAAGCTTGTGTTTCCTTATTCATTTTCATTTTGCATGATCTGTCCATTGGTGAAAGTGGGATGTTAAAGTCCCCTATTATGAATGTGTTACTGTCAATTTCCCCTTTTATCGCTGTTAATATTTGCCTTATGTATTGAGGTGCTCCTATGTTGGGTGCATAAATATTTACAATTGTTATATCTTCTTCTTGGATCAATCGCTTGATTATTATGTAGTGTCCTTCTTTGTCTCTCCTGATAGTCTTTATTTTAAAGTCTATTTTGTCTGATATGAGAATTGCTACTCCAGCTTTCTTTTGGTTTCCATTTGCATGGAATATCTTTTTCCATCCCCTTACTTTCAGTCTGTATGTGTGTCTATGTCAGAAGTGGGTCTCTTGCAAACAGCAAATACATGGATCTTTTTTTTGTATCCATTCAGCCAATCTGTGTCTTTTGGTTGGAGAAGTTAATCCACTTACATTTAAGGTAATTATCGATATGTATGTTCCTATTCCCATTTTCTTAATTGTTTTCAGTTCATTATTGTAGGTCTTTTCCTTCTCTTGTGTTCCTTGCCTAGAGAAGATCCTTTAGCAGTTGTTGTAAAGCTGGTTTGGTGGTGCTGAACTCTCTCAGCTTTTGCTTTTCTGTAAAGGTTTTAATTTCTCCATCAAATCTGAATGAGATCCTTGCTGGGTAGAGTAATCTTGGTTGTAAATGCTTCTCCTTCATCACTTTAATTATGTTCTGCCAGTCCCTTCTGGCTTGCAGAGTTTCTGCTGAAAGATCAGATATTAACCTTATGGGGATTCCCTTGTGTGTTATTAGTTGTTTTTCCCTTGCTGCTTTTAATATGTTTTCTTTGTATTTAATTTTTGACAGTTTGGTTAATATGTGTCTTGGCGTATTTCTCCTTGGATTTATCCTGTATGGGACTCTCTGTGCTTCCTGAACTTGATTAACTCTTTCCTTTCCCATATTAAGCAAGTTTTCTACTATCATCTCTTCAAATATTTTCTCAGTCCCTTTCTTTTTCTCTTCTTTTTCTGGAACCCCTATAATTCGAATGTTGGTGCGTTTAATGTTGTCCCTGAAGTCTCTGAGTCTGCCCTCAGTTCTTTTCATTCTTTTTTCTTTATTCTGCTCTGCAGTAGTTATTTCCACTATTTTATCTTCCAGGTCACTTATCCATTCTTCTGCCTCAGTTATTCTGCTGTTGATCCCATCTAGAGAATTTTTCGTTTCATTTATTGAGTTGTTCATCATCGTTTGTTTCATCTTTAGTTCTTCTAGCTCCTTGTTAAATGTTTCTTGCATTTTGTCCATTCTATTTCCAAGATTTTGGATCATCTTTACTGTCATTATTCTGAATTCTTTTTCAGGTACACTGCCTATTTCCTCTTCATTTGTTAGGTCTGGTGGGTGTTTATCTTGCTCCTTCATCTGCTGTGTGTTTTTCTGTCTTCTCATTTTGCTTATCTTACTGTGTTTTGGGTCTCCTTTTTGCAGGCTGCAGGTTCGTAGTTCCCGCTGTTTTTAGTGTCTGTCCCCAGTGGCTAATGTTGGTTCAGTGTGTTGTGTAGGCTTCCTGGTGGAGGGGACTAGTGCCTGTGTTCTGGTGGATGAGGTTGGATCTTGTATTTCTTTGGGGCATATCCACGTCTGCTGGTGTGTTTAGGGGTGTCTGTGGCCTTATTATGATTTTAGGCAGCCTCTCTGCTAATGGGTGGGGTTGTGTTCCTGTTTTGCCAGTTGTTTGGCATAGGGTGTCCAGCACTGTAGCTTGCTGGTCGTTGAGTGAATCTGGGTGTTGGTGTTGAGATGGAGATCTCTGGATGATTTTTGCCATTGATATAATGTAGAGCTGGAAGGTCTCTTGTGGACCAGTGTCCTGAAGGTGTCTCTCCCACATCAGAGACACAGCACTGACTCCTGGCTGCAGCACCAAGAGCCTTTCATCCACATGGCTCAGAATAAAAGGGAGAAAAAGTAGAAAGAAAGAATTAGTAGAAGTTGAAAGAAAGAAAGGAGGGAGGAAAGGAGCGAGGGAGGTAGTGAGGAAGGAAGGAAGGAAGGAAGGAGGGAAGGAAGGAGAAAAGGAAAGAAGATAAAGTAAAATAAAATAAAGTAAGATAAAATATAATAAAGTTATTAAAATAAAAAAATAATTATTAAGAGAAAAAAAAAGGACAGATAGAGCCCTAGGACAAATGGTGGAAGCAAAACTATACAGACAAAATCTCACATAGAAGTATACACATATACACTCACAAAAAGAGGAAAAGGGGAAAAATTCATAAATCTTGCTCTCAAAGTTCACCTCCTCAATTTTGGATGGTTCATTGTCTAAAGGAGGGAAAGAAGGAAAGAAAGAATGAAGATAAAGTAAAATAAAATAAAGTTATTAAAATGAAAAGCAATTATTAAGAAAAAAAATTTAAAAAAAAACGAAAAAACAAAACAAAAAAATGGACGTATAAAACCCTCAGAGAAATGGTGGAAGCAAAGCTATACAGACAAAATCTCATACAGAATCATAAACATACACACTCACAAAAAAAAGGAAAAGGGGAAAAAATCATAAATCTTGCTCTCAAAGTCCACCTCCTTAATTTGGGATGATTCGTTGTCTATGCATGTATTCCACAAATGCAGGGTACATCAAATTGATTGTGGAGATTTAATCCACTGCTTCTTAGGCTGCTGGGAGAGATTTCCCTTTCTCTTCTTTGTTCTCACAGCTCCCAGTGGCTCAGCTTTGTATTTGGCCCCGCCTCTGCGTGTAGGTCACTGGAGGGCGTCTGTTCTTTGCTGAGACAGGACGGGGTTAAAGGAGCCGCTGATTCTGGGGCTCTGGCTCACTCAGGCCGGGTGGAGGGAGGGGCACAGAGTGTGGGGCAAGCCTGCGAAAGCAGAGGCCAGCATGACGTTGCACCAACCTGAGGTCGTTGTGTGTTCTCCCGGGGGAGTTGCCCCTGGTTGCCGGGACCCTGGCAGTGGCGGGCTGCACTGGCTCTCCGGAAGGGGGGTGTGGATAGTGACCTGTGCTCGCACACAGGCTTCCTAGTGGTGGCAGCAGCAGCCTTAGCATCTCATGCCTTTCTCTGGGATCCGCGCTTTTAGCCTCGGCTCACGGCTGTCTCTGGAGCTCCTTTAAGCAGCGTTCTTAATCTCCTCTCCTCGCGCACCAGGAAACAAAGAGGGAAGAAAAAGTCTCTTGCCTCTTCGGCAGGTCCAGACTTTTCCCCAAACTCCCTCCTGGCCATCCGTGGTGCACTAACGCCCTGCAGGCTGTGTTCATGCCGCCAAACCCAGTCCTCTCCCTGCCTCCGACCGAAGCCTGAGCCTCAGCTCCCAGCCCTGCCCGCCCAGGTGGGAGGGCAGACAAGCCTCTCGGGCTGTTGAGTGCAGGTCGGCACCAATCCTCTGTGCGGGAATCTCTTCGCTTTGCCCCCCGAACCCCTGTTACTGTGATCTCCTCAGAGGCTCTGAAGCTTTCCCCTTCCACCATCCCCAGTCTCTGCCTGCGAAGGGGCCTTCTAGTGTGTGGAAGCCTTTCCTCCTTCACAGTTCCCTCCCACTGGTGCCGGTCCCATCCCTATCCTTTTGTCTCTGTTTATTCTTTTTTCTTTTGCCTTACCCAGGCACATGGGGGGTTTCTTGCCTTTTGGAATGTCTGAGGTCTTCTGCCAGCATTCAGTAGGCGTTCTGTAGGAGTTGTTCCACGTGTAGATGTATTTCTGGTGTATCTGTGGGGGGGAAGGTGATCTCCACATCTTACTCTTCCGCCATATTCCCGAAAGCCTACCTTGTTGCTTTTAATATTTTTCTTTGTCTTTAATTTTTGTCAGTTTTGTTAATATGTTTCTCAGCATGTTCCTCCTCAGGTTCATCATGTATGGAATTCTCTGTACTTCTGGCACTTGTGTGAGAATTTCCTTTCTCATTTTAGGGAAGTTTTTACTATAATATCTTCAAATATTTTCTCAGGCCCTTCTTTTTTCTCTTTTCCTCCTGAAACCCTATAATGCCAATGTTGGTGCATTTAGTGTTGTCCCAGATGCTGTTGAGACTTTTTCCATTTCTTCTCATTTTTTTGTTTTATTCTTTTCTGTGGCAGTGATTTTCACCAGTCTGTCTTCCAGCTCACTTATTCTTCCTTCTGCCTCAGTTATTCTGCTATTGATTCCTTCTAGTGTATTTTTCATTTCAGTTATTGTATTGTTCATTTCTGTTTGTTCTTCAAATCTTTTAGCTCCTTTTTAAACATTTCTTGTATCTTCTCAATTTGCGCCTCCTTTTTTTTTTCTACGAGATTTTGGATCAGATCATCTTTACTATCATTACTCTGAATTATTTTTCAAGTAGATTGCCTATCTCATTTTTCATTTAGAAGTTTTTACCTTCTTCCTTCATTTACAACATATTTCTCTCTTGTCTCTTTTTTATCTTTCTGTGTGTGTGGTCTCCTTTCCACAGGCTGCAGAATGGTAATTCCTCTTGCTTCTTGTGTTTGCCTGCTGGTTTGTGAGGTTGGTCCAGGGACTGGTGCCTGCCTTCTTAGAGGTGGAGCTGGGTCTTGTCCCTCTGATGGGCAGGGTCGTGTCAAAGGTTGTGTTTTGAGGTGGCTGTGTGCTTGGTACATCTTTAGCAGCTTGTCTTCTGATAGGTGGGGCTGTGTTCCTATCTTGGTGGTTGTTTGGCCTGAGACTTTCCATCTCTGGATCTTACAGGTTGTTTGGTGGGACCAGTTTTTGGTGCCAAAATGTGGACCTCTGAGAAAATTCACTCTGATTAATATTCCCTGGGGCTTCTGCTACCAGTGTCCCTGTCCTCACCCTAAGGGCAAACTTTGCCTCCCTAGGAGACCTTCTAATACCACTAGGTAGGTGTAGCCCAAGTTCCTATTGAGGTACTGTTTTGTGCTGGGTCTCAGTACACCTGAGAACTTCTTTGCACCCTGTAAGAGTGGAGCCTCTGTTTCCTTTAGCCCTGTGGAAATCCTGAACTCAGTCTCTGCTGGTCTTCAAGGTTAAATGCTCTCAGGGTTCTTCTGTTTGATGCCAGACCCTCAGTTTGTCTTTGAGGGTTATTTTATGTGGGAACATCCCTTTGTAGCCTGTGTGGGTTTAATATTTTTTGGTGTGAGGGTTGTTTTTAGTATAGATTTCTGCCACCTCTTTCCTCAGTGTATGCTGGCCGTTACCCCTTTATAGGAGGTTTGACTGATGTTGTCGTAACCAGAGCCTGCACCAGATACTGAGCGAGGCCCTCCCTTTGCTCTGTGATTATCACTGCCCTATCAGAGGAGTGTTCTGCTCCCTAGCTGTTGGAGTAGAGACCCCCAGATCTGTTTCTTAGCTGTGTTTATGATCTGTGGTGCGAAGTAGGTGGGATTGGAGCACTCCCACTGGGAGAGAAGCAACTGAGTATTCCTCCTCTGGAGCTGTACACCTGTGGGTGTGCTCTTTTGTATCACCTTTCACCTGTTGTGTGAGCTCTCAGATTACACTGTTGTTGGCACTGCTCTCAGCCCCACCTTAACTGTCAGTACACTGACAATTAGCCCTGGTACCTCCAGACATTATTTTCACCAGGCCACCAGCATAGATCCACTGAAGTCAGCTTCCAGGATTGTAGTAATCATTGATCTGGACCCACTGTGGGTGCTATGGGGCCAGCACCAACTCTAGCCTTGCCCAACACCCATGTGTATGTGCTCTCAAAGTCTACAGCTGTTAGAGCTAGGGCCATCTTGGCTTCAGGAGCACTTGTTGTCTGTTCAAATGTTCTGTAGGTGCTGAGTTTACAAGGCTAGTCGTGGGGGTGCCAATTCATGGTTTGCACAGCTGTGAGGACAGATTTCAGCTTTTCTTCCCTAGTCACATTGTCCCTGGGTCTCAGTTGTGGCTTCAGCCCACCTCTGCTTGTGGGCCACCCACAGGGTTCTGCTCCTGAAGCTCTGCCAGAGCACACGAGTCCACCCTGGTGAGGGGGGGCATGGAGGTGGTGGTGGTCAGGGTCACAGGAACCCCAGTGGGGATGGGGTGTTTGGGGTAGCTGGTGGCCACAAACACAAGAAAACCAGTCCCCAGCAGGGGGACTTCATTGTGCTCAGCAGCAGGTGCAGGAGAGCCAGGCCCAGAGACAACAGGGCATGTGGTGTAGCCAGTGGCTGCAGGTGTGAGAGAGCTTGCCTCAATGTGGGCCCCTCTGTACCTGGCCATTGGAGTGAGGGAGTCAGGCCCAGTTGTGATGGGGCACATGGGGAGCCAGCTGGCATGAGAGATCTGGCCCCTGTGTGGGCCCTTCCTAGTGCTTGGCCATAGGCAAGGGCATATGAGAGAGCCCTCCAAGGCAGGGACACTTCCTATTGCCTGGCCATGGGGTGAAGAGAGCCATCACTGGTGGTAATGGTATAAGGAGGAACAGGTGGCCAAGGGTACTAGAGAGTCAGCCCTGGCAGGGGCCCTCCTTAGTGGCTTGGGAAGCAGGACCCAGTGCATAAGGAGAGAGGCTGCAATGGTGGTCACATGCCTTGCATGTCACTCAAGAATTGTGCTTCATTTCTATGGCAATCTGGGTTTCCTCCACAAGAATTTGTGGTTGTGGATTTTCTCACTTACATTGCCTCAGGCTGTCTCCTCCCAGCCAACAGCAGTCCTCTCCCCAGGTTTGCTCTCCAAACCACATATTCCAGCACCTGGACCACAACTACACCAGTGGACACAAGTCTCAGGCCAGAGCATGCAGGGCTGTGGCATGCACGATGTGTGTAGGTCTCACTCTGTCCTGCCAGCCACAGACCAATTGCTGTGCTCTCCTCCGATATGCTCCAAAGCTCCCCTTCTGTTCCAACTGATCTCCTCACCAGTGAGATGGGTTCCCCAGATGCAGGAAGTTCTCCTCTCCTTCAGCTCCATCCCCCAGGGGCTCAGGTCCTGTACCACTTCCTCTCCTCTTCCTTTTCCCTTCTTTCTTTCATCCTACCTGGTTAGGCGGGGATCTTTCTTGTCCTTTTAGGTGTCCGAGGTCCTCTGCTAGTGTTCAGCCAGTGCTCTGTGTAAATTGTTCCATTTGTAGATGTATTTTTGATGCATTTGTGTGGAGAGATGAACTCCACGTCCTCCTACTCCTCCACCATCTTGACTTCTGAGGATTTTTGCATCTATATTCATCAAATATATTGACCTGTAAAGGTTTTTTGTTAGTTTGTTTATTTGTTTTTGTTGTGTCTTTCTCTGGTTTTGGTATAAGGGTAACCATGGTTTTGTAGAATGAATTTGGAAGCTTTCCCTTGCTTCAATTTTTTGGAACAGTTTGTGAAGTATAGGTAAAATTTCTTCATTATATGTTGGGTAGAACTCCCCAGTGAAGCCATCCAGTCCTGGACTTTTGTTTGCAGGTAGTTTTTAAATTACAGATTATATTTCACTTCTAGGGGTCAGTCTGTTCAAATTGTCTGGTTCTTGACTCAGCATCAGCAGGCTGTTTTTTTTTTTTTTTTTTTAGATATTTGTCCATTTCCTTCTAGGTTAACCTAATTGTTGGCATATGACTGTTCATAAAATTCTCTCTCTCTTTTGTATTTCTGTTGTATCAGTTGTTATTTCTCCTCTTTCATTTCTTACTTTGTTTATTTGGGTCTTCTATTTTTTCCTCTTGGTAAGCCTGGACAGTGGATTTTTGATTTTATCTTTTCAAAAAACTAGTTCTTGGTTTTATTGATCCTTTTTAATTTTTTTTGAATTTTATTTTATTTATTTCCTCTGTGTTCTTTATTTACTAACTTCTGCTGAGTTTGGGTTTTGTTTGTTGTTGTTGTTTTAATAATTATTTTATGTGGTAGGTTATGTTGTTTATTTGAGATTTTTCTTGTTTCTTGAGGAAGACTGCATTGCTTTCCTGCAATCCAGATATTTCAGAAAGTTGTGTTTTCATTTTCATTTGTCTCAAGGTATTTTCTGATTTCTTCTTTGATTTCATCATTGACCCATTGGTTTTGTAGTAGCATGTTGTTTAGTCTGCATGTGATAATGTTGTGTATCACATTCACTGATTTGTAGATATTGAACCATCCTTCCATTCTTGGGATAAATCCCACTTGATCAAGGTGTACATCCCTTTTAATATATTGTTGAATTTGGTTTGCCAATATTTTTAAGGATTTTTGCATGTATGTTCATCAGTAATATTAGACTGTAATTTTCTTTTTTGTGTGATATCTTGGTCTGGGTTTGGTGACAGGGTGATGCTGGCCTCATAAACTGAGTCCTGCAATTCTTCCTCTGCAATTATTTTGGAATAGTTTGAGAACGATATGTGTCAACTCTTCTCTAAATGTTTTGTGGAATTCACCTATGGGCTATCTGGTCCTGGAATTTTGTATGTTGAGAGTTCTTTTATTACTGATTCAATTCCATTACTGATAATTGGTCTGTTTATATTTTCTATTTCTTCCTGAATCAGTCTTGGGAGAGCACAGATTTTAGGAATCTGTCCATTTCTACTAGGTTTTACATTTTATTGGTGTATGGTTGTTTGTAGTAGTTTATTATGATCCTTTGCATTTCAGAGGTTTTTGTTGTAACTTCCTCTTTTTTGTTTATGATATTATTTATTTGTGCCCACTCTCCTTTTCTTGGTGAGTCTGGCTAGAGGTTTATCAATTTTATCTTTTCAAAGAGCCAGCTCTTTATCTTTTCTATTGTATTTTTAAGTCTCTATTCATTTTGCTTTTTTTTATCTTTGTGATTTCTTTATCTGACTAAATTTTGGTTTTGTTTGTTCTTCTTTTTCTAGTTCCTTTAGCTGTACATTTAGGTTGTTAATATGAGATTTTTCTTGTTTCCTGATTTAGGATTTTTTCACTATAAACTTTCTCATAGATTTTATATTGTGTTTTTGTTTTCATTTGTCTCCAGATTTCTTCATTGATTTCTTCAGTTATCCATTGGTTGTTTAGCTTCCAAGTGTTTATTTATGTATTTGTTTGCAGTTTTCTTATTGTAGTTCATTCCTTTTTTGTGTGACTTTCATTATTTTATTTTCTTACTTGGGTTATAGTTGTTTTACAATGTTATTTTAGTTTCTACTGTACAGCGAAGTGAAATTATAGTTGATTTCTAACTCATGGCATTGTGGTCAAAAAGAAAATGCTTGATATGATTTCATATATATATATTTTTTAATTTACTGAGACATGCTTTGTGATTTTGCTTGTGATCTATCTCGGAGAATGTTTCATTTGCACTTGAAATGATTGTGTATTCGGCTGCCTTTGCATTGACTCTTTTATATGTATCTATTAAGTTTACTTGGTCTACTGTGTCATTTAAGGCCAGTGATTTTTATTGATTTTCTGTCTGAATGATCTGTCCATTAATTTAAGTGAAGTGTTAAAGTCCCATACTTTCATTGTGTTACTGTCAACTTCCCCTTTTATGTCTGTTAATATTTGATTTATATATTTAAGCACTCCAGTGTTGGTGCATATATATTTACACTTGTCATACCTTCTTATTAAACTGATGACTTGATCATTATGTAATATTCTTCCTTGTCTCAAGAATACTTGTTTTAACCTCTATTTTTGATTGATATATTTATTACTACCTAGGCTTTTTTTAAATTTCCATTTTCATGGAAAACATTTTTCCATCTCCTCACTTTCAGCCTATGCATGTCTTTAGAACCTTAGTGAGTATTTTGTAGGCAACATAAATATGGGTCTTGTTTTTATATCCATTCAGCCACTCATTTTCATTTGGTTGGAGCATTTAATTCATTTACATTTAAAATAATTATTAATAGGTATGGACTTATTATCATTTTGTTAATTGCTTTTGGGTTTTTTTGTTGTTAGATTTGCTCTTTTCTTTTGTTCTCTTCCCTTGTGATTTGATGAGTATTTTAATGTTTTGTTTGGATTCTGTTCTTTTTTATATGTGATATATATATATATGTATATATATATATGAGATTTTTTTCAATTATCATGAGGTTTTTATATGTTTATAATACTTAGGTTATTAAATATATTATAGTATATAAATTGCTGATTTCTTAATTCCAAACTCATTTTAACAACCCTGCATTTAACTCCTCTCCCCCTACAGTTACTGTTTTTGACATCTTATGCAAATATTTTGCTTTTATATATCCCTTAACTACTGATTGCAGATAGAGATGATGATTTCACTATTTTTGTTTTAACGTTTCTATGAACTTTGTATGTGGTTTATTTGCTACATTTACTGTATATTTGCCTTTACCAATGACTTTTTCTTTTCCTATTTTTCATTATCTAGTTATGGCCTTTGCATCTTAACTTAAATAAGTCCCTATAATATTTCTTGTAAAGCTGGTTTGTTGGTGCTGAATTCATTTGCTGTCTGTAAAACTTTTGATCTCTCCATCAAAAGTGAATGAGAGCTTTGCTGGGTAGATTATTCTTGGTTTTACGTTTTTCCTTTTCATCACCTTTAATATGTTGTGTCACTTCCTTCTGGCCTGCAGAGTTTCTGCTGAAAAGAAATTGATGGTCTCCTGGGAGTTGCCTTGCATGTTATTTGTTGCTTTTCCCTTGTTGCTTTTAATATTCTTTCTTATTCTTTAACTTTTGCCATTTTAATTACATCATGTTTGGGTGTGGTTTTCTTTTGGATAATCCTGTTTGGGACTCTCTGCTCTTCTTGGACCTCAATATTTGTTTTATTTCCCAGATTAGGAAAGTTTTCAGCTCTTATGTCTTCAAACATGTTCTTTACCCCTTTCTCACTCTCTTCTCCTCTGGGACCCCTCTAATGTGAATATTAGTATGCTTGATGTTGTGCCAGAAGTCTCAAACTGTCCTCATTTCTTTTTCTTTTTTCTGTTCAGAATCAGGGATTTGCACTAATCTGTCTTCCAGATTTCTGATCTATTCCTCTGCATCATTTAATCTGCAGTTGATTCCTTATAGTATATTTTCAGTTCAGTTACTGTATTATTTATCTCTATTTAGTTCTTCTCTATATCATCTGACTCTTTGTTAAACTTCTTATTTTGCCAGTTCTTTGATAATATTTACAATCATTACCTTGAATGCATTATTGGGTTGATTTTCTATCTCTACTTTACTTAGTTTTCTAGGGTTTTCTATTGTTCCTTCATTTGGAACTAGTTCCTCTGTCACCTAATTTTACCTAATTTGCTCTTTTTAGTTCTGTATATCTGGTAGGTTGTTTATGTGTCCTGACATTGGAGAAATGACCTTTTCTAGGAAAAGTCTTATGTATCTCAGCAGCACACTCCCCTCTGTTCACCAGAACATAGGGTGCCCCGTATGTGGGCTGTGTGGGTTCTTCTGTTGTGGTGGGTTAACTACGGTTGGTAGTCTGCTAGATGTGGCTGGCTCCTGGTCTGGTTGGTTGCCAGGTCCTAACTTGTGCCATGGATGCCAATTGCAGATAGTTGTGTGGTTAACAAGGCAGCATGTTGCAGAAACCCAGGCAATCCTGGGCTAGTGCTGGTTACTGGTGGGCAGAACTCTGTTCTGTGGTGGGTCATTTCAGGGCTGTTGCTCCTGGATCTAGCATCAGCCTGCTGGTGTTTGGGGATGGGTCTTCGATTGGCTGCCTGAGGAGCCTGAGGTGTCTCATATCTGTTGTTGTTCTGATAATGGGTGTGGCTGGGGACCTGGTGGTCCTGCAGCTAGTGTAACCTGGCTTTTAGTCAGGGTCAGGGTCCAAGTGGTCCCAGGGCTAGTGCAGGCTCACTGGTGGGGAGACCTGTATAGTGGGGTTGCTGGCTCAGGGCAATAAGTGTCACAAATGTGGTGTCAGCTCCCTGGCTGGTGGGGCTGCATCACAGGGAAGCTGGCTGAAGGGCTCAAGGTGGTGCAGGCTTGCTGGTCAGTGGGCTGAATCCTGCTACAACAGCCTGCATGACTGAGGTGGTCCTGGGTTTTGTGTACCCCTGCTGGTGGACATGGGTGAGGCCCATGTGGTCCTGGGGCTTATGCTTACCCACCAGTTTTTAGTGGCTGATCCTGAAGCACATGCTGGTCCTCTGGCAGAAAAAGATGGTCCTTGGCAGGCAAAGATGGGTCTCAGAGTCTCTGGCTGCAGGGCCCTGAGGGTGTCACAGCATTGGTTTGTTAGTCTGCTGGTGGGGGCTGGGGTCCTGGGGATCCTGGTGCTGTTGCCTGACTACTGTTGAGTGAGGCTGGTCCTGAGGCTAGAGCTGACTCACTGGTAGCTCAGGGAGTCCTGCAGCTGGTACCTGGTCAGTGGTGGGAGAAGATGTGTCCTGTAGTCTCTGGTAGAACAGGGTCATATCCACAGCAGCTGTGCATTCAGGGGGTCTTAAGGCAGCCTGCTGCCCCTACCTGGCTGTTTGCTTGGTTTGAGGTGTTCAGTACTCATGCCTAACGTATGGTGATCAGGGCCGATTCCTGGTCCTAATAAGCTAGTGGGAAGATTTCAAAATGGCAACCACGTGGTAGTACAAGTTCCAGAAATGGGTGCTGCCAGTGTGTATATGCCAAGATGAGCTCCAGTTGCTTCTTCTATCTCTGGGAGACTCTCCAAGATCAGGAGGTGGGTTTGACTCACACATTTCAAATTACTCTTTCTGCCATGGGTCCTGGAGTGTGAGATTTTATGTGTGCCCTTTAAAAGTGGAGTCTCTGTTTCCCTCCACTCCCTGTGTACCCCAAAAGTAAGCCTCACTGGTCTTCAAAACCAAATATTCTGGGGACTCTTCTACTCAGTACAGGACCTCTGGGATGAGGGGCCTGATATGGGCTCTGACACATTGCTCCTTGGGGAGAAACTCTGCAAACTATAATTATTCTCCTATTGGTGGGTCACCCCACAAGGTTGTGTCTTGACTATACTGTGACTCTGCCCCTCCTACATGTTTCATTGTGGTTCCTTTATATTTTTATATATAGAAGAATTTTCTGGTCAATTGCAGGTTTTCTCATTAGTAGTTGCTCTGTACATAGCTGCAATTTTTGTGTGCCTGGGAGAGGGAAGTGAGCTCAGGGTCTACCTACTCAGCCATCTTGGCCAAGCTCACTCTCCTTCATTTTTCACAATCTTTTTCCACACAGGTAAATACTTGGAAATTGTAAATAATGGGTATTTTGTTGGAGTTGGTTTGATGGTAATTTTATTGGAACTACACTGATTCAAGAATAAAAGTCTCTGCTGAGAGGGCAGACAGCACAAACAAGAAGATCTACAATTCTGTAGCCTTTGGAAGGAAAACCACATTCACAGAAAGATAGACAAGATGAAAAGGCAGAGATTTTGTACCAGATGAAGGAAAAAGATAAAACACCAAAAAAGCAACTAAATGAACTGGAGATAGGCAACCTTCCAGAAAAGGAATTCAGAATAATGATAGTGAAGATGATCTGAGACCTCAGTAAAGGAATGGAGGCAAAGATCAAGAAAATGCAAGAAATGTTTAACAAAGACATAGAAGAATTAAAGAACAAACACCTAGAAGAATTAAAGAACAAACAGAGATGAACAATACAGTAACTGAAATGAAAACTACACTAGAAGGAATCAATAGCAGAACAACTGAGGCAGAACAGATAAGTGACCTGGAAGACAATGGTGAAATTCACTGCCATGAAACAGAATAAAGAAAAAAAAAAGAATAAAAAGAAGTGAAGACAGCCTAAGAGACTTCTGGGACAACATTAAATGCAACAACATTCACATTATAGGGGTCCCAGAAGGAGAAGAGAGAGAGAAAAGACTGAGAAAATATTTGAAGAGATTATAATTGAAAACTTCCCTAATATGGGAAAGAAAATAGCCACCCAAGTCCAGGAAGCACAGAGAGTCCCAGGAGGATAAACCCAAGGAGAAACATGCTGAGACACATAGTAATCAAACTGACAAAAATTAAAGACAAAGAAGAATTATTGAAAGCAACAAGGGAAAAATGACAAACAACAGAAAAGGGAACTCACATAAGGTTAACAGCTGATTTCTCAGTAGAAACTCTACAAACCAGAAGGGACTGGCACGATATATTAAAAATGATGAACGGGAAGAAACTACAACCAAGATTACTCTGCCCAGGAAGGATCTCATTCAGATTTGATAGAGAAATCAAAAGCTTTACAGACAAGTGAAAGCTAAGAGAATTCAGCACCACCAAACCAGCTCTACAATAAATGCTAAAGGAACTTCTCTAAGTGGGAAGCACAAGCGAAGAAAAGGACTTACAGAAACAAACCCTTAATAATTAAGAAAATGGTAATAGGAACTTACATATCGATAATTACCTTAAACATGAATGGATTAAATGCTGCAACCAAAGGCACAGGCTCACTGAATGGATACAAAAACAAGACCAATATATATGCTACCTACAAGAGACCAACTTCAGACCTAGGGACACATACAGACTGAAAATGAGGGGATGGAAAGATATTCCATGCAAATGGAAATCAAAAGAAAGCTGGAGTAGCAATACTCGTATCAGATAAAATAGACTTTAAAATAAAGAATGTTTCAAGAGACAAGGAAGAACACTACATAATGATCAAGGTATCAATACGAGAAGAAGACATAACAATTATAAATATATATGCACCCAATATAGGAACAACTCAATACCTAAGGCAAAAGAGGAAATCAGCAGTAACACATAATAGTGGGTGACTCTAACACCTCACTTACACCAATGGACAGATCATCCAGACAGAAATTAATAAGGAAACACAAGCTTTAAATGACACAATAGATCAGATAGATTTAATTGATATTTATAGGACATTCCATACAAAAACAGCAGATTACACTTTCTTCTCAAGTGCACATGGCACATTTTCCAGGATTGATCACATCTTGGGTCACAAATCAAGCCTTGGTAAATTTAAGAAAATTGAAATCACATCAAGCATCTTTTCAATCAGAACGCTATGAGATTAGAAATCAAGTACAGGAAAAAAACGTAAAAAACACAAACACATGGAGGCTAAACAATACACTACTTAATAACCAAGAGATCATTGATGAAATCAAAGAGGAAATCAAAATATACTTAGAGACAAACTACAACAACAAAAAAAGATGATCCAAAACATATGGCATGCAGCAAAAGCAGTTCTAAGAGGGAAGTTTATAGCAATACAAACCTACCTCAAAAAACAAGAAAAATCTCAAATAAACAATCTAATCTTACACCTAAAGGAACTAGAGAAAGAACAAACAAAACCCAAAGTTAGTGGAAGGAGAGAAATCATAAAGATCAGAGTAGAAATAAATGAAATAGAAACAAAGAGAACAATAGCAGAAATCAATAAAACCAAACGCTGGTCCTTTGAGAAGATAAACAAAATTGAGAAATCTTTGGCCAGACACATCAAGAAAAAGAGAGAGAGGCCTCAAATCAATAAAATTAGAATTGAAAAAGGAGAAGATAAAATGGACACCACAGAAATACAAAGCATCATAAAAGACTACTACTAGCAACTCTATGCCAATAAAATGGAAAACCAAGAAGAAACGGACAAATTCTTAGAAAGATATAACCATCCAAAACTGAACCAAGAATAAATGCAAAATATGAACAGACCAATTACAAGTAATGAAATTGAAACTGTGATTAAACACCTTCCAACAAACAAAAGTCCAGGACCAGAGGGTTTCACAGGTAAATTCTATCAAACATTTAGAGAAGATGTAACACCCATTCTTCTCAAAATCTTCCAAAAAATTGCAGCGGGAAGGACACTCCCAAACTCGTTCTATGAGGCCACCCTCCCCCTGATACCAGAACCAGAGAAAGATATCACAAAAAAATGAAAATTACAGACTAATAGCACTGATGAATATAGATGCAAAAATCCTCAACAAAATACTAGCACACAGGAACTAACAACACATTAAAAGGATCATACACCATGATCAAGTGGGATTTATCCCAGGGATGCAAGGATTCTTCAATATACGTAAATCAACCAATGTGATACACCATATTAACAAATTGAAGAATAAAAACCATATGATCATCTCAATAGATGCAGAAAAAGCTTTTGACAAAATTCAACACCATTTATGATGAAAACTCTCCAAAGTAGGCATAGAAGTGACCTACCTCAACATAATAAAGGCCATATATAATAAACACAAAGCCAACATCATTCTCAACAGTGAAAAACTGAAAGCATTTCCTCTAAGATCAGGAACAATACAAGGATGTCCACTCTCGCCATTATTTTTCAACATAGATTTGGAAGTCCTAGCCACAGCAATCAGAGATGAAAAAGAAATAAAAGGAATACAAATTAGAAAAGAAGAAGTAAAACTGTCACTGTTTGCAGATGACATGATACTATACATAGAGAATCTTAAAGATGCCACCAGAAAACTACTAGAGCTAATCAATTAATTTGTTAAAGTTGCAGGATGCAAAATAAATACACAGAGATCTCTTGCATTCCCATACACTAACAACAAAATATCAAAAAAAGAGAAATTAAGAAAACAATCAATTTCACCATTGTAACAAAAATAATAAAATACCAAGGAACAAACCTACCTAATGAGGTAAAAGACCTGTACTCAAAAAACATAAGACACTGATTAAAGAAATGAAAGATGACACAAACAGATGGAGGCATATACCATTTTCTTGGATTGGAAGAATCAATACTGTGAAAATGACTATACTACCCAAAGCAATCTAAAGATTTAATGCAATACCTATCAAATTACCAGTGGAATATTTTGCAGAACTAGAACAAAAAATCTTAAAATTTGTATGGAAACACAAAAGACCCCGAAAAGCAGTCTTGGAGGAAAAAAACAGAGCTGGAGGAATCAGGCTCCCTGACTTCAGACTATACTACAAAGCTACAGTAATGAAAACAATATGGTACTGGCACAAAAACAGAAGTATAGATCAATGGAACAGGATAGAAAGCCCAGAGATAAACCCACGCACCTATGCTCAACTAATCTATGAAAAAGGAGGCAAGGATATACAATGGAGAAAAGACAGTCTCTTCAATAAGTGGTGCTGGGAAAACTGGACAGCTACATGTAAAAGAATGAAATTAGAACACTCCCTAACACCATACACAAAAATAAACTCAAAACGGATTAGAGACATAAATGTAAGACTGAGCACTATAAAATTCATAGAGGAAAACATAGAAGAATATTCTTTGACATAAATCACAGCAAGATTTTTTTTGATCCACCTCCTAGAGAAAAGGAAATAAAAACAAAAATAAACAAATGGGACCTAATGAAACTTGAAACCTTTTGCAAAGCAAGAGAAACTAGATACAAGACAAAAAGACAACCCTCAGAATGGACAAAAATATTTGCAAATAAATCAACGGACAAAGGATTAATCTCCAAAATATATAAACAGCTCATGCAGGTCAATATTAAAAAAACAAACAACCCAAACAAAAAATCTGCAGAAGACCTAAACAGACATCTCTCCAAAGAAGACATATAGATGGCTCAAAAGTTCATGAAAGGCTGCTCAACATCATTAATTATGCAAATCAAATGAAATCAAAATGCAAATCAAAACTACAATGAGGTATCACCTCACACCAGTTACAATGGGCATCATCAGAAAATCTACAAACAACAAATGCTGGAGAGGGTGTGGAGAAAAGGTAACCCTCTTGCACTGTTTGTGGGAATGTAAGTTGATGCAGCCACTATAGAGAACATTATGGATGTCCCTTCAAAAATTAAAAATAGAATTACCCAGCAATCCCACTACTAGACATACATCCAGAGAAAACCATAATTCAACAAGACATATGCACCCCAATGTTCATTGCAGCACTATTTACAATAACCAGGTCATGGAAACACCCTAAGTGCCCATCAGCAGATCAATGGATAAAGAAGATGTGTTACATATATACAATGGAATATTAGCCATAAAAAGGAATGAAATTGGGTCATTTGTAGAGACATGGATGGATCTACAGACTGTTATACAGAGTGAAGTAAGTCAGAAAGAGAATAACAAATATTGTATATTAACACATATATGTGGAATCTAGAAATATGGTGCAGATGAACCAGTTTACAGAGCAGGAATAGAGACACAGATGTAGAGAACAAATGTATGGACACAAGGGGAGATAGTGGCAGGGGGTGGTGCTGGTGGTGTGACGAACTGGGTGACTGGGTTTGACCTATGTACACTAGTATGTATAAAATAGATAACTGTTAAGAACATGCTGTATAAAAAATTAAATTAAAAAAGTAAAAGACTGCAATTTTATATGTATCTCATTATTGCTAGTATTTAATTGTCAACTATTAATGTTATAACTAATTTTTGTATCTTTATTTTGCTTATTATTTATCTTAAATTCCAGAGCAACATTGAATAACACTGTTGTATTAAGGTCATATTCTTTGTTCCTTTTTGAATTCAATGGAAAAAGTTATGGGTTTTACCTTTAATTATATTATTAGTTGCTTTTTTGATATTGATTTTATTTATTAGATCACAAAAGTATTTTTTAATTTGTAACTGTCTAAAGTTGTAAAAAATTAGAAGAGGATGTTGAATTTTTCTGCTTGATTTATTAAAGTAATGAATTATATTGATAGATTTCAGACTATTAAGCCATTCATACTTCTGAAACAAAACTCATTTTGTTAAATTGTATTGCTCTTTAATATACTACTGTACTCCATTTGCTATTTTTATTTGATTTTTGTCATTATTTACATTTTGTTACACTAAAGTCAACAAATATAAATGGTAAAATTTCTACACTCTGGGATGTTTTGAGGTTTGCTTTATGGCTGAATATATAAGCTATTTTTGTAAATGTTCCATTGACATTTGAATAGAATGTAAATACAAACTGTAAATGATCTATAGTTATCATTATTTTCTTTTTTGGCTGCATTGGGTCTTCATTGCTGCACATGGGCTTTTCTCTAGTTGCAGCAAGTGGGAGCTACTCTTCATTGCAGTGTGCAGGCTCCTCATTGTAGTGGCTTCTCTTGTTGTGGAGCACGGGCTCTAGGTGTGAGGTTTTCAGTAGTTGTGGCTCAGTAGTTGTGGCTCTCAGGTTCTAGAGTGCAGACTCAATAGTTGTGGCACATGGGCTTAATTGCTCCACAGCATGTAGGATCTTCCCAGACCAGGGCTAAACCTGTGTCCCCTGCACTGGCAGGCCGATTCTTAACCACTGCTCCACCAGGGAAGTCCCAAATGGTCTATAATTTAATGTAGATAAATTTATTAAATTTAGTTCATAGTGTTATAATTATAGGTATGTAATTGTTTATATTTGTTCTTCTGAATTTTTTAAAGGCCAAGAGCTCTATGTCAAATTCTTCTGTTATAATGATGGTTTGTCAGTTTCCTTTTGATTACTCACACATTTACTAAGCTTTTTATGTACCTCCAGGCTTTTCTATTCAATTTAATATGCTGTTTGTATTCATTTATACATACATGTCTGATATTTTTCTTTTCTTAACTGTACCTATGATATTACTGTGCTCATGCTAGATGCTCAATAGATGCTCACTGATTGATTTTTATCATATTCCCCAAGACGTATTCTGGACAAGAGTTAGTTGAACTGATTTCAAGTTTAGTACTTCAAAAATTACAAAATTATTCATATGACGTATGCCTCACCACATTATCACTGATAATTTACTTATTGCAATGGCATTTCTTACTCCCCCTTAAACATGTCTTTGTTACTAATTAATTAATATATTCTAAAGAAAAGGTAAGAAAAAAAGTGGTTCCTAATCAATTATTTTTGTATTTGCAGTTTCTGCTGTTGCAGGAATTTCTTTAGGTCCTCTGAAAAAAAGAAGCAAACCAATAATGCTCAGACGATTTAACATCAGCTTTATTCATTTAGCTAACATTTGCCCTTCTTTCAGCATCTGTATTCTTTCCCAGAAATTGTACTTTGAAAAACCTAGTATAATAAGTTTCTGAGCAGAGTGATAGTTAAAAATAACTCCCTCTAGGCTGTTAGTAAGAATTAGTGTGGGAGAGGTCCAATGCTATAGTGACCTAATTCAGATGGAATCAAGGTGAGCTGTGCTAAAGGGAATAAGTTTTTAGAAATATTTACAACTTCCACTTTTTTGTGTGTTTTAATTAAGAATTAGTATAAAGAGTTACCCTTTCTCTGAGACTGAGTACCTTTGTGTGCATTATGACTCTTTATTAGCCAAAAACTTTTATTTGATAGTGGCTATTTCTTCACATTCTATATTTGTTGCTATGACAATGATGAAGACTTGTGCATCAAAGTTTTGCTTGTGGTTGGTTACAACTACTGTGATAGAAGAGGGAAAGGTAAAAAGTGCTTATAAAAATCTATGTATGGGTTTCCCTGGTGGCGTAGTGGTTTGGAGTCTGCCTGCCGTTGCAGGGAACACGGGTTCGTGCCCCAGTCTGGGAGGATCCCACATGCCACGGAGTGGCTGGGACTGTGAGCCATGGCCGCTGACCCTGCGCGTCCGGAGCCTGTGCTTCGCAACGGGAGAGGCCACAACAGAGAGAGGCCCACGTACCACCAAAAAAAAAAAAAAAAACTATGTAGCTTGGGAGTTTTTGCATATATAAAGGACTCAGAATTTTATATGACTAAAGAAATTCTAAGTTGCCTGATTGGTGGTGGTGTAGATAATGGGGTATATTTTTAAGACCCTTAGAAGTCTTGAGATAGAAGGGAAAATGATGAGAGGAGCTTGGAGAATATTTTGTAGTATCAGGTAGCTCTGTTTTAGGAATTGCCTCAAATCAGGCGTGAATGCACTTTCCAGATGAGACTGTATCTTATTGAATTGAAATTTGATAGAGGTTTTAGAACCCTAAGAGACCTGGCAATGGTCAGATGTAGTCACATGCCCTTTTATTCTCTAGCAAATGCAATACCCAAATGACTTTTGAATGTTACCAGCACTACTTTCAGAACTGCTGGTGAAGGACTTGACTCTTTTAAAGGGTCTTGTGTTCTAACTTCCTTTTCTTCCTTTGGTAATTGGGGGTGAAAGAGAAGAGAGGTACCATGATCTGCAAGGCTCTGAGTTTCAGGGCTGACAGGACAGAAATACTGGAGCAATGATAAAATCTATCTCCATCTTTCCAGGGGTTAACCTCATTATAATTGGTTGGGGGTGGGGTGGTGGGGAGATCCTTGCCAGGCAATTTTACTAGATCTTAAACAAAGAAACGCATTTCTACATCAATATATTCAGGAGATACACATTGCTTAGTTGTAGGCAGCAGGACCCCTAAGTGAGAGTACGGAATTTGCATATGCTGTTCATTCTTCTTGTACAAAGAAAGAACTGTCTTTACGAGAAAGGGTATAGCTACCTATGGCATAACACACTTGGGAACAATGGTTCCTCCTTATCAACAGAGAGGCAAATCCAAAATGTCTCACACCAGAATAATTTTATGCTTTTAGGAAGAATTTTCCTAAAGTTTTCCCTAACCGGATCTCATGTAAAAATTTCATAAGAATGTTGGCTTTTCTGAGTGAGGAATTGAAGCAAGGAATACTGCTCCCACAATGATAGGAGGAATGACAGGATTAGTAAAATCAGTGATCCATAAATTAGAGAGGCATCTAACTTTTGTATATTATCCTGGGAGCCCAAAAATCACGTTTAGAGGGAAAAATGTTGAGCTAGTTAAATGAAAACTTAGAATAGATAGTACTTTTGAAACCCATATATTTGATAGTCATAGTTTATATGTAGCAATAGAATAAAGAATCCTAATACAAAAGGATGAATAAAAGATATTATAAAAGGAAAAGCATGCCACAAATCCAGAAACATTATTGGATTCCAAGAAGACAAGAATGTTGGAGAAAAAAATTAAAAAAAATAAAATTTCACATATTAGCTGATTGATCACATAAAACTAGAGTGCTCTGTATTAGTTTTTGCATACTATATTTATTTTATTCTTAAAGTTTAAAAAATTATTATTCAAAATTTGGATAATATAAAAAAGTGTGAAATGCATGCTTAACTTTACTCACAATCCCCCAACTCTTAGGCAATTATAATTAATATTTGATATGTTACTTTCAGTATATTTTTCTATTTAATATATAATTTTAAATGCAGATGATTTTTACCTCCCATAAAATTATAGCAAGGACATTTTCCCTTGTAACTATTTTTGTAAAAATGATTTCGCATTTCCAGTGTTAGCATTGTATCTTTTAAGCAAGTAAAGTGTTCTCAAAAAGCATTATAACCCAATTTAGAATAAAGGCCCAGTTGCCTAATGTAAAGTAGGCACCCAATAAATGTGAATCCTATTCAGCCTCACTTCTCTACCTTTCAGCAGAGTGCCAATCATGCAAAAAACAACAATCGTTGGTAGACTTTAAGTAGATAACGATAGCAAAAGAATGCTGGCTTTTTGGAATAATAGATTAAGATTGATGACATACCTTTAAAAAATCACAAATGGCCTGGCTCAGCTCTTAAATATGGTATAATTCTTTTAAAACAGTCATGTCTGGTATCTATGCATTTGTATCAAGCTAAATGTATTATAAAAGGAGTTTATGTGTTAGGAAACATGATTTGACTGGCAGTATTTCTAAAAATGTGTTATTTCTCTGTGGATATTAACTCATCTTTAAAACGCAGTTGGTGTTACCAGTAGGTAGTGCTTCACTATTCCGTTTCATTCAATTCATACAATGTTTGTGGTAAAGTCTAATGAGATGAATCTTCCTGTTAAAAATCTCCCCCTTTGTAGTTGTGCTGCACGCTCTTGGGGAAGGAAAGCTTCAACTAGTGAACTAAAATTTAAAGACATTTATTTCACCTCAGGAGTTAATTAACAAAGCAAATTCTTGGCCCTATTCTCAAAGGTTCTGATTTAGTCACTCTTGAGTGGGGACAAACACTCTGTATTTGTAACCAGCTCCCAAGGGGAGGATTGTGATGTGCATTGTCAGGGACATGCTTTTATTTTTATTCTTGCTAAGCTTGGAATGTTAGATAATATCTGTGATTGAAGAAAGTTAGCATGGGATGACAGGTAAGATATTTTTCAAAGGAATTTTCATTGAGTCTCTCTTTCCTTGTAACTCGGTTTATAGTTTGTCTTTTTTCCCTTTCCTGAAACTTTGTGTAGATATAATTGACATATAACATTGTATACATTTAAGGTGGTGATTTCATACACATATATATTGTGAAATGATTACCATAATAAGGTTAGCTAACATTTCTATAACCTCACATAATTACATATTTTTTGTGTGTGGTGAGGACACTTGAGATTTATTCTCTTAGCCACTTGCAAGTATATAATACAGTAATGTTAACTGTAGTCACCATGCTGTCATTAGATTTCCCAGAACTTATTCATCTTATGACTGGAGATTTGTATTCTTTGATCAGCATCTTCTCATTTCCCCCACTCCCTATCCCCTGGCAACCACCATTCTATTCTCTGTTTCTGTTACTGACCAGGGTTCTTGGCCTCCTTAATCAATAGAAATTGATCAATGGCCAGACAAGAAATTCAGGCAAAGCTTTATTGAGGCCCCTGCTGCAGCAGGAGGGAGCTAGAACAAGTAACAGGTTCCCATGCTAGCTTGCTCCCCGAGGTGTGGAGAGCTGGTTCCTTATGTGGGGGCTTGTCCAGGGATCTGGCCAGAGGGTTGGCTTAGGTGATTTGCTAACCCCTTTGTGGTGTTGTATGTAGGGGGTATGTGCAGCATGCTGCGTTTGCTCCCAACCCCTGCTTTGTTCCGGCTCTTCAGAAGTGTCAGCTGGGCTTTCTTGGTCTTTTTTATGTTTTGTCCAGAATTTACCTCAACTGCATAATCACACAGTTATTTTTAGTCCCTTATAATTTCTTTGTATTTTGTTACTTGAGGAGACATTTGTCCAGGTGCAAGCATTGCAGCACTGCAGCAAAGGGTCCCTGTCTCATTTCTACGAGTTTGGCTCTTTTGATTACACATATAAGAGAGATTATACAGTTCTACTTTAAATGTTTAAAGGTCTATAATATGTTCTTTTGATCCATTTATATACAGCAATATGATTACCACTATAGCTTTACCTAAACCTCTATCATATGATTGTAATTGTCACACAACTGTATTTTTTTTGTGGTGAGTACATTTATGATTTAGTGTCTTAGCAATTTTCAATGCAGTTGCCTGTGATCTCTGTGTTGTCTATTAGATCTGCACAACTTATTTATATTCTATTTTCAAGTTTATACCCTTTAGCAAAGTCTTTCTAATTCCTCCTCCTCGCAGCCCCTGATAATCACCATTCCATACTTTGTTTCTATGGACTTCAGCTATTTTAGAGTTCATATGTAAGTGATATCATACAATATTTGTCTTCCTTTGTCTGGCTTATCTCACTAAGCATAATGCCCTCAAGGTTCATCTGTAATTTTCCAAATGACAGGATTTCCTTCTTTCTCATGGCTGAATAATATTCCTTGTGTTAGACACTTAGGTTTTTTCCATATCTTGGCTATTGTGATTACCACTGCAACAAATGTGTGCATGCAGATATCTTTTTAGTATACTGTTTTCATTTTCTTTGGATATATACCAGAAAGTGTGGTTGCAGAAGCATATGGCAGATCTATTTTCAAATTTTTAAGTAACCATAGTTTTTTCCATAGTGGCTGAACATATTTACATCCCCATCAACAGTGTACATGTTTTCCTTTTCTCCACATCCTTACCAACATATTTCTTGTCTTCTTGGTAATAGTCATTCTTACAGGTGTGAGGTGATATCTCATGATTTTGAGTAGCATTTCCATTCTGATTGGTGATATCAAGCATCTTTTCATGTACCTGTGGGCAATTCTAATGTCTTCTTTGGAAAAATATATATTCAATTCAACTATCCACTTTTAATTGGATTTTTTGAGGATTTTTTTTGCTATTGAATTGTATGAGTTCCATATATATTTTAGATATTAGCTCTATCAAATATATGGTTTTGAAATTCTTCATTTCTGATTTTAGCTTTGAGATTTTGTTGATTGTTACATTTGCTGTGCAAAAATTTTTAGGTAGATGTAGACTCACTTTTTTATTACTGAGGTATAGTTGACTTACAATATTATAATTAGTTTCAGGTGTACAGCATAGTGATTCAAGATTTTTATAGATTACACTTCATTTAAAATTATTATAAAATATTGGCTATATTCCTTGTGATGTACAATTAATCCTTGTAAGTCATTTATTTTATACATGGTAGTTAATACCTCTTAATCTCCTACTCCTATCTTGCCCCTCTCTCCTTCTCTCTCCACTAGTTTTCTTCTGCTAATCACTAGGTTTTTTTCTATATATATATCTGTGAGTCTGTTTCTGTTTTGTGATATTTATTTGTCTGTTTTATTTTTTAGATTCCACATGTAAGGGATAACATAAAGTATATGCCTTTTTCTGTCTGACCTATTTCACTAAGCATAATAACATAATTCCCTCCAGGCCAATCCATGTTGTTGCATATGGCAAAATTTCAGACACACAGACACACACACACACACACACATATATATATACATATGCCACTTATTCTTTATCCATTCATCTGGTGGACATTTAGGTTGCTTCCTTATCTTGGCTGTTGTAAATAATGCTGCTCTGAACATTGGGGTGCATGTATCTTTTAAAATTAATGTTTTCCTTTTCTTTGGGTATATACCCAGGAGTGGAATTGCTGGATCATATGGTAGTTCTATTTTTAGTTTCTTGAGGAATCTTCATACTGTTTCCCATAGTGGCAGCACCATTTTACATTCACATAAACAGTGTACAAGTGTTCCCTATTCATCACATTCTCACAGACATTTGTTACTTGGGTCTCTTTGATGGTAGACTTTCTGATATGATTTGAATTTCTCTGATGAGTAACAATGTTGAGCATCTTTTCATGTGCTCATTAGGCTTTTTTATGTCTTCTTTGAAAAAAATATCTATTCATGTCTTCCACTCATTTTTCTATGTGTTCTTTGTTTTTTAATATTGAGTTGTATGATCTCTTTATATATTTTGCAAATTAACTCTTTCTCAATGATATCATTTGCAAATATTTTTCTCCCATTCAGTAGGTTGTCTTTTGGTTTTGTTCATGGTTTCCTTTGCTGTGCAAAAGTTTTTTAAGTTTAATTAGGTCCTAGTTGTTTATTTATGCTTTTACTTCCTATGTTTTAATAGACAAATCCAAAAGCATATTGCTATGATTTATATCAAAGAGCATTCTGCCTATGTTTTCCTCTGGAAGTTTTATGGTATTTGGTCTTACATTTAGGTCTTTAATTCATTGTGAGCTAATTTTTATATTTGGTGTAAGAAAATGTTCTACTTTTATTCTTTTACATGTAGATGCCTAGTTTTCACAGCAGCACTTGTTGAAGAGAATGCTTTTCTCCACTTTATATTCTTGGTTCCTTTATCAAAGATAAGGTGACCATATGTGTGTGGGTTTATCTCTGGGCTTTCTGTCCTGTTCCATTGATTTATATTTCTGTTTTTGTGCCAGTACCATACTGTCTTGATTACTGTAGCTTTGTAGTATAGTCTGAAGTCAGGGAACCTGATTCCTCCCGCTCTGTTTTTCAAGATTATTTTGGCTATTTGGAGTCTTTTGTGTTTCCATACAAATTTTAAAGCTACTTGCTCTAGTTCTGTGAAAAATGTCACTGGTATTTTGACAAGGATTGCATGGAATCTGTAGATTGCTTTGGGTAGTATGATCATTTTAATAATATTATTTCTTCCAATACAAGAATATGGTATATCTTTCCATCTGTTTTGTGTCATCTTCAATTTCTTTCATCAGTGTCTTGTAGTTTTCTGAGTACAGGTCTTTTACTTAGATAAATTTATGCCATTTACTATCACATATTTTTGATGTGATAAATGGAATTGTCTCTTTAATTTTTTTTCTGTGAGTTCATTGTTAATGTTTAAAAATGCAACAGATATCTGTGTATTAATTTTGTTTCCTGCAATATTACCAAATTCATTGATGAATTCTAGTGTTCCTTGGGAGATGTCTTTAGGTTATTTTACATATAGTATCTCATCTACAAAGAGCGACAGTTTTACTTCTTCTTTTACAATTTGCATTTCTTATATTTCTTTCTCTTTTCTGATTTCTGTGGTTAGTACTTCCATTACATGTTGAATAAAAATGGCAAGAGTGGGCATCCTTGTCCTGTTCTTGATTAGAGGAAATACTTTCAATTTTTCATCATTGAGTATGATACTAGGTGTGGGCATATCCTATATGATCTTTATTATGCTGAGGCTCATTTTCTTTATGCCCACTTTGTGGAGAGTTTTTATTATAAATATATGTTGAATTTTGTCAAATGTCTTTCTGCATCTGCTGAGATGATCATATGGGTTTTCTTCAATTTGTTAATGTCATGTATTACTTTGACTGATTTGCAGATAGCTATTGCATTCTTGGGATAAATATCACTTGATCATGGTGTAAAATCCTTTAAAAAATTATTATTTTAATTTGAATTTTATTTTATTTATTTTTTATACAGAAAGTTCTTATTAGTTATCTATTTTATACATATTAGTATATATACATATGTCAATCCCAATCTCCCAATTCATCCCACCGCCACCACCACCCCTGCCACTTTACCCCATTGGTGTCCATACATTTGTTCTCTACAACTATGTCTCTATTTCTGCTCTGCAAACCGGTTCATCTGTACCATTTTTCTAGTTCCACATATATGCATTAATATACAATACTTGTTTTACTCTTTTGTTGAGGATTTTTGCATCTATGTTCATCAGTTATATTAGCTTGTAACTTTTATTTTTGTGATGTCTTGGTCTAGTTTTCATATCAGGGTGATGCTGGCTTCATAAAATTCGTTCAGAAGCACTCCTTCCTCTGTGACTTTTTTGGAATATTTTGAGAAATATAGGAGTTAAATCTCTAAATGTCTTGCTGAATTCACCTGTGAAGCCATCTGGTCTTGGACTTTTGTTTGTTGGGAGTTGTTTTACTACTGATTCAATTTCAGTACTGCTAATTGGTTTGTTTACATTTTCTATTTCTTGCTGGTTCACTCTTGGGAGATTGTACATTTTTAGGAATTTGCCCATTTCTTCTAGATTGTCCATTTTATTGGCATGTAGCTGTTGACAGTAATTTCTATGATTTGTATTTCTGCAGCGTCAGTTGTAACTTCTTTTTCATTTCTGATTTTATTGATTTTGACTCAGTTTTTTTCTTGATGAGTCAGGCTAGAAGTTCATCAATTTTACTTAACTTTTCAGAGAATCATCTCTTGGTTTCATTTATCTTTTATATTATTTTTATTCCCTATTTTATTTATTTATGCTCTGATATTTATGATTTATCCCTTCTACTAACTTTGGGCTTTGTTTGTTTACCTTTTTCAAGTTCCTTTTGTGTAAGGTTAGGTTGTTTATTTAGATTTTTTTATTTACTGAGGAAAACTTGTATTGCTATAACTTCTCTCTTAGAAATGTTTTTGCTGCATCCCATAGATTTTTTTGTCATTGTGTTTTAGTTTTCATTTGTCTCCAGGTATTTATTCTTTGATTTCTTCAGAGATCCATTGGTTGTTTAGAAGCATATTGTTTACCCTTCATGTGTTTTGTGTTTTTTAAGTTTTATTTTTTCCTGTAGTTTATTCCTAACTCATGGCTTTGTGGTCAAAAAAGATGCTTGATTTGATTCAAATTTTTAGAAATTTACTGAGACTTTTTGTCACCTAATGTATGATCTATCCTGGAGAATGTTCCATGTGCACTTGAAAGGAATGTATAGTCTCTCCTTTTTTGGATGGCATGTTCTCTGTCTCTGTCTCTGTCTCTCTGTCTCTCTGTCTCTCTGTCTCTGTCTCTCTCTCTCTATATATATATATAGAGAGAGAGACAGAGACAGAGAGACAGAGAGACAGAGACAGAGAGA